>NC_090448.1:3976897-4282812 GCF_031143425.1 Pleurodeles waltl | reverse complement strand
TGCCACTGGCTTGACAGGTTTCACAGGACTTACAAAAATCTTTTGTGTCCTCAAACATTCTAGGCCAATGAAACAAGGGAACAAGCCTGTCCCAAGTTTTCATTTGCCCCAAATGTCCGGCAAGGGGAATGTCGTGAGCAAGAGTTAGGATGAACTTTCTGTACTCCTGAGGAATCACCAATCTCCTGGCAGCTCCAGGTCTTGGATCCCTTGCTTCAGTGTACAAGAGGTTGTCCTCTCAGTAAACTCTGTGACAGTCACTGACATCCCCTTTTGCTTGTTTGACAGCTTGCTGTCTTAGACCCTCTAGTGTGGGACAGGTCTGCTGTGCCACACTCAGCTCCTCCCTGACAGGCCCCCCTTCACCCAAAAGCTCAGCAGTGTCTGCTTCCAGCTCCTCTGGTGTAGGTTCTGCACAGGGTGGAAATTCTTCTTCCTCAGAAGTAGAATCCACTGTAGAGGGAGGGATAGTAGGTAGTGTTTTACTTCTACTAGCCCTAGCTTTAGGGAGCACTGGGTCCATTGTTCCAGGATCCAAGTCACCCTGTCCTTTTTGCTTTTTGGCCTGAGCCCTGGTTAAAGCAAAAATATGACCTGGAATGCCCAGCATTGCTGCATGGGCCTCCAACTCCATATCTGCCCAAGCTGATGTCTCCAAATCATTTCCTAGTAGACAGTCTACAGGTAAATCTGAGGCTCCCACAACTTTCTTTGGACCAGTAAACCACCCCCAGTTGAGATTTACAACAGCCATGGGGTGGCTAAGTGTGTTGTTGTGAGCATCGGTTACTTGGTACTGGTGACCAAGTAGGTGTTGTTCAGGGTGGACCAGTTTCTCTTTTACCATTGTAACACTGGCACCTGTGTCCCTGTTGGCCTCAACCTCAACACCATTTATTAGAGGTAGTTGCTTGTACTTATCCATGTTAAGGGGACAAGAAACCAAGGTGGCTAAATCAATAGCCCCCTCAGAGACTAACACAGCCTCTGTGGTCTCCCTAATCAGACCAACCCCAACTAAGTTACCAATAGTGAGCCCAGCTACTCCCTTGGATTGGCTATTAGTAGGTTTGCTCCCACCACCACTGCTATTAGTAGGGACACTAGGTGTAGCAGTAGGGGTTGTAGTGGTAGGAGGCTTGGTGCTTTTCTTTGGACAACTGGGATCTGTTGTCCAATGGCCTTTTATTTTACATAAATAGCACCATGGTTCCTTTTCTTTGTTTTGATTGGAAGAGGATTTGGGCCCACCACCCGCACCAGAGTGTTTTTGTGGGCCTGATGAAGACTCATTTTTTGATTTGTCCCCACCCTTGTCAGAAGACTTACCATCCTTCTTCTTATTGCCATCTTTGTCACCCCCTGTATGAACTTTTCTGTTCACCCTTGTTCTGACCCATTTGTCTGCCTTCTTTCCCAATTATTGGGGAGAGGTCAGATCAGAGTCCACCAAGTACTGGTGCAACAAATCAGACACACAATTATTAAGAATATGCTCTCTCAGGATCAAGTTATACAGGCTTTCATAATCAGTAACTTTACTGCCATGTAACCACCCCTCCAAGGCCTCCACTGAATGGTCAACAAAGTCAACCCAGTCTTGTGAAGACTCCTTTTTGGTTTCTCTGAACTTCATCCTGTACTGTTCAGTGGTTAAGCCATAACCATCCAGGAGTGCATTCTTAAGAACTGTAAAATTATTGGCATCACTTTCTTTCACAGTAAGGAGCCTATCCCTACCCTTTCCACTAAATGACAGCCATAGAATAGCAGCCCACTGCCTTTGAGGGACATCCTGTACAACACAGGCCCTCTCAAGTGCAGCAAACCACTTGTTAATGTCATCCCCCTCCTTATAAGGGGGAACTATCTTGTGCAGATTCCTGGAATCATGCTCTTTTGCAGGATGACTATGGGGAATACTGCTGCTGCCACCATGGGTTTCTAAACCCAATTTCTGTCTTTCTCTCTCCACTTCTAAGCACTGTCTATCCAAATCCAGCTGTTGCTTCTTGAGCTTCAGTCTGGTTTGTTCCACTCTCAATCTATTGAGCTCCCTTTCTAACAATCTGTCATCAAAGGTATGGTGAGAATGAACAGAAGGAGACCCATCCCTTACAGAAGGCATCCTAACAGCTTGGTTAACAGAAACATCACTTCTACTATGGTGAGAAGGAATACTCTTGCTATGATGTGAGACAACACTATCAGTATGGTGTGAATCTACATCAGTACCAACTATGCTAGGCTGTCTAGTAATGGGCAGGCTAGGACGTTTCTTTCCTGAATCTTTTTCTAGGGGAGTCCCTGGATCAGATTGGGAACCATTAGCTACTTTTTCAACAGATGGGGCACCTCTGGCCTTATCTTGTTCTATAAGCATGTTAACCAACAGTTCTCTGGGGGGATTCTTCCCTACACTCAAACCTCTCTCTATGCAGAGACTCCTTGCTCCTTTCCAGCTAAGGTGACTATATGCAAGTTTGGACAGATCAACAGTTTGGCCTGTGCCAGACATTTTAGACAGTGTTTAAGTGACAGAAAAAGAGAGAAAAAGGTTTTTCAGAACTTTTAGAAAGACAGAAAAAAAACTTTTTAAACTTTTTAAGAACTTTTAGAAAGTTTAGAGGTACTTTTCAGCACTTAGAAAAGAGTGAAAAGAGGAAATGCAAAACTTTTTGGTTAGGTGTACATACACTGAACTTGTTTTGTATATTTTTCTCTTATGAAAAGTACAATGACAAAAGTGGTAAGTAGTTACAAAGCACTCATCCCACCGCTACACAACCAATGTAGGAGGCTGGACTGGCTTGTAGTGAGTACCAAGGGGTACTTACACCTTGCACCAGGCCCAGGTAGCCCTTATTAGTGTATAGGGGTGTCTAGCAGCTTAGGCTGATAGAAAATGGTAGCTTAGCAGAGCGGCTTAGGCTGAACTAGGAGACGAGTGAAGCTCCTACAGTACCACTAGTGTCACTTGCACAATATCATAAGAAAACACAATACACAGATATACTAAAAATAAAGGTACTTTATTTTTATGACAATATGCCAAAGTATCTCGGAGTGTACCCTCAGTATGAGGATAGCAAATATACACAAGATATATGTACACAATACCAAAAATATGCAGTATAGTCTTAGAAAACAGTGCAAACAATGTATAGTTACAATAGGATGCAATGGGGACACATAGGGATAGGGGCAACACAAACCATATACTCCAAAAGTGGAATGCGAACCACGAATGGACCCCAAACCTATGTGACCTTGTAGAGGGTCGCTGGGACTATTAGAAAATAGTGAGAGTTAGAAAAATACCCCACCCCAAGACCCTGAAAAGTGAGTGCAAAGTGCACTAAAGTTCCCCAAAGGACATAGAAGTCGTGATAGGGGAATTCTGCAGGAAAGACACAAACCAGCAATGCAACAACGATGGATTTCCAATCTAGGGTACCTGTGGAACAAGGGGACCAAGTCCAAAAGTCACAAGCAAGTCGGAGATGGGCAGATGCCCAGGAAATGCCAGCTGTGGGTGCAAAGAAGCTGTTACTGGACAGTAGAAGCTGAGGATTCTGCAGGAACGACAAGGGCTAGAGACTTCCCATTTGGAGGATTAATCCCGCACGACGTGATGAGTTGTGCAGAAGTGTTTTCCCGCCAAAAGACCGCCAACAAGCCTTGCTAGCTGCAAATTGTGCCGTTAAGGTTTTTATATGCTGCTGTAGCCGAGGAGGGACCAGGATGTCGCCAATTGCGTCTGGCAACAGAGGAAGCGTCGAGCAAAACAAAGAGCCCTCTCAGAAGCAGACAGCACCCGCAGAAGTGCCAGAACAGGCACTTCAAAGAGGAGTGAAATGGTGCTCACCCGAAGTTGCACAAAGGAGTCCCACGTCGCCGGAGGGCCACTTAAAAAGTCGTGCAATGCAGGTTAGAGTGCCGTGGACCCGGGCTTTGCTGTGCACAAAAGATTTCTGCCGGAAGTGCACAGAGGCCGGAGTAGCTGCAAAAGTCGCGGTTCCCTGCAATGCAGTCTGGCGTGGGGAGGCAAGGACTTACCTCCACCAAACTTGGACTGAAGAGTCACTGGACTGTGGGAGTCACTTGAACACAGTTGCTGGATTCAAGGGACCTCGCTCGTCGTGCTGAGAGGAGACCCAGGGGACCGGTGATGCAGTTCTTTGGTGCCTGCGGTAGCAGGGGGAAGATTCCGTCGACCCACGGGAGATTTCTTTGGAGCTTCTAGTGCAGAGAGGAGGCAGACTACCCCCACATGCCAGAGCAGGGCTGAGGGGTCCCTGAACCGGTGTAGACTGGCTTATGCAGAAATGGGCACCATCTGTGCCCATGAAAGCATTTCCAGAGGCTGGGGGAGGCTACTCCTCCCCTGCCTTAACACCTTTTTCCAAAGGGAGAGGGTGTAACACCCTCTCTCAGAGGAAGTCCTTTGTTCTGCCATCCTGGGCCAAGCCTGGCTGGACCCCAGGAGGGCAGAAACCTGTCTGAGGGGTTGGCAGTAGCAGCAGCTGCAGTGAAACCCCTGAAAAGGCAGTTTGGCAGTACCAGGGTCTGAGCTACAGACCCGTGGGATCATGGGATTGTGCCACCAATGCCAGGATGGCATAGAGGGGGCAATTCCATGATCTTAGACATGTTACATGGCCATATTCGGAGTTACCATTGTGAAGCTACACATAGGTATTGACCTAATGGTAGTGCACGCGTGTAATGGTGTCCCCGCACTCACAAAGTCTGGGGAATTTGCCCTGAACTATGTGGGAGCACCTTGGCTAGTGCCAGGGTGCCCACACACTAAGTAACTTTGCACCTAACCTTTACCAGGTAAAGGTTAGACATATAGGTGACTTATAAGTTAGTTAAGTGCAGTGAAAATGGCTGTGAAATAATGTGTGCATTATTTCACTCAGGCTGCGGTGGCAGGCCTGTGTAGGATTTGTCAGAGCTCCCTATGGGTGGCAAAAGAAATGCTGCAGCCCATAGGGATCTCCTGGAAACCTAATAACCTGGGTACCTAAGTACCATATATTAGGGAATTCTAAGGGTGTTCCAGTATGCCAATGTGAATTGGTGAAATTGGTCACTAGCCTGTTAGTGACAATTTGGAAAGAAATGAGAGAGCATAACCACTGAGGTTCTGGATAGCAGAGCCTCAGTGAGACAGTTAGTCATAACACAGGTAACACATTCAGGTACACTTATGAGCACTGGGGCCCTGGCTGGCAGGGTCCCAGTGACACATACAACTAAAACAACATATATACAGTGAAAAATGGGGGTAACATGTCAGGCAAGATGGTACTTTCCTACAGCCACTCAGAGCAGTCCAGTGTGCCAGCAGCACCTCTGTTTCCAAGATGGCAGAGGTCTGGAGCTCACTGGAGGAGCTCTGGGCACCTCCCAGGGGAGGTGCAGGTCAGGGGAGTGGTCACACCCCTTTCCTTTGTCCAGTTTCGCGCCAGAGCAGGGCTGAGGGGTCCCTGAACCGGTGTAGACTGGCTTATGCAGAAATGGGCACCATCTGTGCCCATGAAAGCATTTCCAGAGGCTGGGGGAGGCTACTCCTCCCCTGCCTTAACACCTTTTTCCAAAGGGAGAGGGTGTAACACCCTCTCTCTGAGGAAGTCCTTTGTTCTGCCATCCTGGGCCAAGCCTGGCTGGACCCCAGGAGGGCAGAAACCTGTCTGAGGGGTTGGCAGCAGCAGCAGCTGCAGTGAAACCCCTGAAAAGGCAGTTTGGCAGTACCAGGGTCTGTGCTACAGGCCCGTGGGATCATGGGATTGTGCCAACAATGCCAGGATGGCATAGAGGGGGCAATTCCATGATCTTAGACATGTTACATGGCCATATTCGGGGTTACCATTGTGAAGCTACACATAGGTAGTGACCTATGTGGAGTGCACGCGTGTAATGGTGTCCCCGCACTCACAAAGTCCAGGGAATTTGCCCTGAACTATGTGGGAGCACTTTGGCTAGTGCCAGGGTGCCCACACACTAAGTAATTTTGCACCTAACCTTTACCAGGTAAAGGATAGACATATAGGTGACTTATAAGTTACTTAAGTGCAGTGGTAAATGGCTGTGAAATAACGTGGACGTTATTTCACTTAGGGTGCAGTGGCAGGCCTGTGTAAGAATTGTCACAGCTCCCTATGGGTGGCAAAAGAAATGCTGGAGCCCATAGGGATCTCCTGGAACCCCAATACCCGGGGTACCTCAGTACCATATACTAGGGAATTATAAGGGTGTTCCAGTATGCCAATGTGAATTGGTGAAATTGGTCACTAGCCTGTTAGTGACAATTTGGAAAGAAATGAGAGAGCATAACCACTGAGGTTCTGGATAGCAGAGCCTCAGTGAGACAGTTAGTCATAACACAGGCAACACATTCAGGCACACTTATGAGCACTGGGGCCCTGGCTGGCAGGGTCCCAGTGACACATACAACTAAAACAACATATATACAGTGACAAATGGGGGTAACATGCCAGGCAAGATGGTACTTTCCTATAATACCTCAGTACCATATGCTAGGGAATTATAAGGGTGTTCCAGTATGCAAATGTGAATTGGTGAAATTTGTCACTAGCCTGTTAGTGACAATTTGGAAAGCAGAGAGAGCATAACCACTGAGGTTCTGGTTAGCAGAGCCTCAGTTACACAGTTAGGCATCACACAGGGAACACATACATATAGGCCACAAACCTATGAGCACTGGGGTCCTGGCTAGCAGGGTCCCAGTGACACATAACAAACATACTGACAAGATAGGGTTTTCACTATGGGCACTGGGTCCTGGCTAGCAGGATCCCAGGGAGACAGTGAAAACACCCTGACATATACTCACAAACATGCTAAAAGTGTGGGTAACAAGGCTAGAAAGAGGCTACTCTCTCACACAACCCCCCCCAAACGAAGGACAATGAGTCCAGTTGAGACTTTATTGTCTAGGTGGTGATAAGTGGAGAGTAGCTCTGCAATAGACTGGTTACTCTCTTTATCATCCACTATATGGTTACTTCCATGTGGGGATGTAAACCACCCTGTTTGAAGTTTTTTGACTAACCAACAATGTGAAGATATATTTTCAGAGTTTCTATCAGTAAGTTTTAGTTTAGAACAGTGGGAATTGTCCACTGGACCTATTTCTAGTGATGAGAATGCCAGACAGGGATGCTGTCTCAGTAAAGCCATTGCTGGGCAAAAACTTTGTCCATATGGCTGTAAGAGAGAACAGGGATGCTGTTTCTCTTGAGTTGGAGCAGGGCGGGGATGCTGTCCTATGAGCTCCACACTAGGGCAGGGCAGCTGTCCTAAGTGTTGTGAGGCAGTGCAGGGTATCTGCACTAACGTTTCTCTGGGAGGGTTGGAGGGATGCCCCATATTAACTAAAATGGTGCTCTTTTTCTCACCAATATTAGTTATCCCACAGAGAGGTACTTCCACCTCAGGGAGTACAGCTATGCCAGCTGATGATTCCCTTGGTACAGGTGCCACCCCAAGAGAGGTTTCTCCCACCACAGGAATGGTATCCTGAATGGCAGGGTGTTTAGGGGATACTGTGATACCCTTTTTACCTGTTGTTGGAGAGAGATCCTGAGTTTTCAGGCCTTTTTCTCTCCTTTGTTTTTTAATTTCAGTAGACATGAGAGAGAACAATTCCTCAGGGATACCCAGCATGGCTGCATGGGTATACCTACGAGACAATCTACAGGTAAGCTAGGTGACACTACCACCTGCTTAGGGCCAGTAACTCCACCCCAACTAAGCTGAACTATAGCTAAGGGAAGAAACTTAGTGGAGTTATGGACATCAATAATCTTGTACTGTTGGCCAATGATGTGTTGTTCAGAAGCCACTAGGTTTTCAATCACCAAAGTGATACTGGCACATGTGTCACTGTAGGCCTGGGCCTCAACACCATTTATTGAAACTGTCTGCCTGTACTTATCCATTGTAAGGGGACAAGCAGTGTGGCAAGGCCAATGCCACTAGGTGTGACAGACACTGTCTTGGGACTGACTACCCCAGTTTCTATGATGGACCCATAAGTGAACCCAACTACACCCTTAGTTTGACTGTTGCCAGCAGTCCCACCACTATTACCACTACTGCTAGGGACACTAGAGTTTGATGTATTAGTGGTGGTTGGCTCAGGGGGTTTACCTGGACAGAACTTATCCCCTTGCTAATGGCCTTTAATTTTTACACACATAGCACCAAGGCTTTTTAATGTGTGTATGTTGCGGAGAAGAGGAAGAATTTGATTTATCCCCACCCACTGAAGAGTGTTTAGGATGTGAAGAAGGATCTTTGGTTTTACCCCTATCCCCATGCTTATCCTGAGATTTCTCACCATCTTTCTTCTTGCCATCCGTGTCACCCCCTGTATGAACTTTTCTGTTCACTCTTGTTCTGACCCATTTGTCTGCCTTCTTTCCCAATTCTTGGGGAGAGGTCAGATCTGAGTCCACTAGATAGTGGTGTAACAAATCAGACACACAGTTATTCAGAATATGCTCTCTCAGGATTAGATTGTACAGGCTTTAATAGTCAGAAACATTACTGCCAGGTAACCATCCCTCCAAGGCCCTCACTGAATAGTCAACAAAGTCTACCCAGTCTTGTGAGGACTCTTTTCTGGTTTCTCTGAACTTAATCCTGTATTGTTCAGTGGTTAAGCCAAATCCCTCCAAGAGTGCATCCTTCAAAACTGCAAAACTGAGCCCATCCCTACCCTTTCCACTGAAAGATGGCCATAGGATAGCAGCCCACTGCCTTTGAGGGACCCCCTATACCATACAGGCCCTCTCAAGTGCAGCAAACCACTTGTTAATGTCACCCCCCTCCTTGTAAGGGGGAACTATCTTGTGCAGATTCCTGGAATCATGCTCTCACAGGATTGCTGTCAGGAATACTGCTGCTGCCACCATGGGGTCCAAACCCCAACCTCTGTTTCTCCTTCTCCAGATCTAGGGATTCCCTGTCTAGAGCCAGCTGTTGCTGTTTAAGCTTCAGTCTGGTCTCTTCCAGTTTCAACTTTTTGAGTTCCCTTTCTATCAATTTGTCTTGAGGGTGGGTGGGTTGGGAATGCTTGGACACAGAAGAAATATTGGATTCAACAGAGGGAGACCTTTCTCTAGCAGCTTGCACTCTAACAACCTGGCCTTGAGGAACAAAAACATACCTACTATGATGGGAGCTTCTATTACTACCAGCATTGCTAGGTGGTCTGCTAAGGGGCAGATCTGGTAGAGAACCTTGTACACCTTCTTCAAGGGGCTCCCCTGAGTCAGAGTGTGAGCTATCTACTAACTTTTCAGAGGAGGTGCCACCCTGGGCCTTATCATTCTCAATAAGCATGTTAGACAGAAATGATCTAGAAGGGTTCTTTCCTACCACTAAACCTCTATCAATGCAGAGACTCCTTAGGCTCTTAAAGTTAAAATTGTCATATCTTGTATTGACCATTTTAAGAGAAGTTCCTACATCAGACATGATAGAAGAAGGTTTAGAGACAGTTGAGAAGAGAGAAAAAGTTTCAGGACTTTTTTAAAGAGCAGAAAAAAACTTTTTCAAATTTTTTCAAACTTTTAGAAAGTTTAGGAGTACTTTTCAGCACTTAGCAGAAAGTGTAAGAGAAGAAAAGCAAAACTTTTTGGTTAGGTGTACATACACTGAACTTGTTTTGTATATTTTTCTCTTATGAAAAGTACAATATGACAAAGTGGTAAGTAGTTACAAGTACTTATCCCACCGCTGCACAACCAATGTAGGAGGCTGGCCTGGCTTGTATTGGGTACCAGAGGTACTTACACCTTGTGCCAGGTCCAGTAATCCCTTATTAGTGTAGAAGAGGTGTTTCTAGCAGCTTAGGCTGATAGAAGGTAGCTATAGCAGAGCAGCTTAGGTTGAACTAGGAGACATGCAAAGCTCCTACTATACCACTGTTGTCATATGCACAATATCATAAGAAAACACAATACACAGATATACTAAAAATAAAGGTACTTTATTTTTATGACAATATGCCAAAAGTATCTCAGTGAGTACCCTCAGTATGAGGATGCCAAATATACACAAGATATATGTACACAAACCCAAAAATATGCAGTAATAGCAAAAGGAAGTAATGCAAGCAGTGTAAAGTTACAATAGATTGCAATAGGAGCACATAGGTATAGGGGCAACACAAACCATATACTCCAAAAGTGGAATGCGAACCACGAATGGACTCCAAACCTTTGTGAGCTTGTAGAGGGTCGCTGGGGCTGTAAGAAAAAAGTGAGGGTTATGAAAATAGCCCTCCCCAAGACCCTGTAAGGTAGGTGTAAAGTGCACCTACAACCCCCAGAGAGCATAGAAGTCGTGATATAAGGATTCTGCAAGGAAAACCAACACCAGCAAAGCAACAACAGTGGATTTCCGGACCTGAGTACCTGTGAAACAAGGGGACCACGTCCAAGAGACCCTAGGGTAGGTCGCTCCCCCCGCCGCTGCAGCTCCACCTGCCCAGGCTCCTGCCACCTCCAGCAGACCGTAAGTGCTCCTTTGCGCTCCCCCTGTCCAGCCCCTCGCTTTTCTTCTGTCTTCTGTGCTCTCTCTCTGTGTCCAAACTCCTCGTTTTTCTTCTGCTCTCTCTCTGTGTTCAAACTCCTCGTTTTTCTTCTGCTCTCTCTCTCTGTCCAAACTCCTCTTTTTTCTTCTGCTCTCTCTCTGTCCAAACTCCTCGCTTTTCTTCTGCTCTCTCTCTGTGTCCATACTCCTCGTTTTTCTTCTGCTCTCTCTCTGTGTCCAAACTCCTTGTTTTTCTTCTGCTCTCTCTCTCTGTCCAAACTCCTCGTTTTTCTTCTGCTCTCTCTCTGTGTCCAAACTCCTCATTTTTCTTCTGCTCTCTCTCTCTGTGTCCAAACTCCTCGTTTTTCTTCTGCTCTCTCTCTGTGTCCATTCTCCTCGTTTTTCTTCTACTCTCTCTCCGTGTCCTAGCTGCTCGTTTTTCTTCTATCCTCTGTGAATTTCCCCTTTTTTCCAAATACTCTTCGTTTTCGGCATCCCGCCCCCTGCCATGTGCTTTCCCGCCGCTGCCACCCGTGCGGCCCACCCCCCCGCTCCCATTCGTCGCCCTCCCTCCCGCCTCCAGCTGACCCCTCCTCCCCCTCACCTCCTTCTTATGGCGGCCTCGCAGAAAGCCCGTCTGCACCCGTCCGCGTCTGGACCGCGACCAGCGCCAGAACCCCTGGCCCCCAGCACTCCCAAAACACGCAGCACTGCTACGACGCCGCCTCCCTCCACGCACTCAACCCGGGACGTACCACAACCTGCTACCAAGCCAGCCCGATACGCACTCATAGACCCTTCGCATGTCAAACCTGCAAGCATACCTTCCACCACGACTGCACCCCGTCCACCAGCCCACGCGCCAACAACCACCTCAAGTGCATCCTCATCAACGCACGCTCCGTCCACAAGCACGCCATTCAACTATGGGACCTCCTGGACTCTACCGCACCGGACGTCGCCTTCATCACTGAGACCTGGATGAACGCCTCATTGGCCCCCAACATCGCCATAGCCATCCCCGACGGCTACAAGATTGCCAGGAAAGACCGCACCAACCAAGTCGGAGGAGGGATCGCCATCATATACAAGAGCTCCATCAACATCACTACCTCCACCGAAGACACCCCCCTCGCCGCCGAACACATGCACTTCCAGATCCACACCGACCCCAGGACCACCCTCAGAGGAACTCTTGTCTACAGGCCCCCTGGACCACGCGCCCTTTTCAGCGAATCCATCACAGACTTCATCTCCCCGCACGCCCTAGCCTCGCAGACTACATCCTCCTTGGAGACCTGAACTTCCACCTGGAGCAGAACAATGACACCAACACCACCACCCTGCTCGACAACCTCGCCAACCTCGGCCTCAATCAACTGGTGAACACCCCCACCCACATCGCTGGACACACGCTCGACCCCATCTTCTCCGCCAGCAACCACGTATCCTTCAGCCACTCCTCGGAAATACACTGGACCGACCACAGATGTGTCCACTTCACCTTCAGACGCAAGACTCTCCACCTTCGCACACAACCTATCTCACGCAGACCTTGGAACAAAATCTCTACAGAACAACTACTCTCCAATCTCAGCCACAACCAACCTACCATCACCTCCGACGCCTACAACGCAGCCCTCAGCCTCACACAGTGGATCACCAACTGCGCTTGACAACCTCGCCCCCTCAGACGCCTCCCAAGACAGACCAACACCAGGAAACCTCAATGGTTCACAGACGCCCTCAAAGAATCCAAGAAAACCTGCCATACCCTCGAGAAAACCTGGTGCAAAGATCACACCGCAGGAAACATGTCAGCCCTCAAAATCGCCACCCGCGAACACCACCAGCTGATCCATGCCACCAAAAGAGCATCCTTCAAAGAGAGAGTGGAAAAGAACACCCACAAGAGCAAGGAACTCTTCAACATCGTCAAAGAGCTCTCCAATCCTAACGCCAGCTCCAACTCCATCACGCCCTCACAAGAACTCTGCAACTCCCTCGCTACCTTCTTCCATCGAAAGATCACTGACCTACACGACAGCTTCGGTCCATAGACCCCGCCGACCACCACAGAACCCACGCCCCAGCCGTCATCCTCAACGCCTGGACACCCATCAGCGCCGAAGAGACCAAAACTACCATGAACACCATCCACTCCGGTGCCCCCTCGGACCCTTGCCCACATTACATCTTCAACAAAGCCGACTCCAGCATCGCCCCCTATCTCCAGACCATCATCAACAGCTCGTTTGCATCTGCCACCTTCTCCGAGAGCTGGAAACACGCGGAAGTCAACGCTCTCCTGAAGAAACCCACGGCGGACCCCAGCGGCCTGAAGAACTTCCGCCCCATCTCGCTCCTCCCCTTTCCGGCCAAAGTCATCGAGAAGGCCGTCAACAAACAACTGAAAAACTTCCTCGAAGACAACAACCTGCTCGAGCCCTCCCAATCCGGATTTCGGGCCAACCACAGCACGGAAACCGCCCTCATCGCAGTCACCGATGACATCCGAAACCTGCTGGACAACGGAGAAACAGCCGCCCTCATCCTCCTCGACCTCTCGGCTGCCTTCAACACCGTCTGCCACCGCACCCTAATAACCCGCCTCCGCTCCACTGGTATCCAAGGACAGGCCCTGGTCTGGATCGCCTCTTTTCTCTCTGACCGCTCCCAAAGAGTCTACGTCCCGCCTTTCCGCTCGGATCCCACCGAGATCATCTGCGGCGTCCCACAGGGCTCCTCGCTCAGCCCTACTCTCTTCAATGTCGACATGAGCCCCCTCGCCGACATCGCACGCAAACACAACATCAACATCATCTCCTACGCCGACGACATCCAGCTGATACTCTCCCTCACCAAAGACCCAGCCACCGCCAAAACCAACCTGCAGGATGGAATGGAAGACATCGCAGAATGGATGAAACTCAGCCGCCTGAAGCTGAACTCAGACAAGACGGAAGTCCTCATCCTCGGAAACTCCCCGTCCGCCTGGGACGATTCCTGGTGGCCCATGACCCTGGGCACCGCACAGACCCCCTCTGACCACGCACGCAACCTCGGATTCATCCTGGACCCCCTTTTCACCATGACCAACGAAGTCAACGCCGTCTCGTCCTCTTGCTTCCTCACACTCCGCATGCTCCGAAAGATCTTCCGCTGGATCCCCGCTGACACCAGAAAAACTGTGACCCACGCCCTCGTCACAAGCCGCCTGGACTACGGAAACACCCTATACGCAGGAATCACCGCAAAACTTCAGAAACGTCTTCAGCGAATTCAAAACATCTCTGTACGCCTCATCCTCGACGTACCCCGCCATAGCCACATCTCCGCCCACCTGAGACACCTACACTGGCTACCCATCAACAAAAGGATCACCTTCAGGCTCCTCAACCACGCACACAAAGCCCTCCACAACAAGGGCCCCGAATACCTCAACCGTTGCCTCACCTTCTACACGCCCACCCGTCAACTTCGATCCACCAACCTCGCTCTCGCCGCCGTCCCTTGCATCTGCCGAACCACTGCAGGTGGGAAATCCTTCTCCTACCTGGCAGCCAAGATGTGGAATTCCCTCCCCGTCCACCTCAGGACCACCCAGGACCACCTCGCCTTCCGGAGGCAGCTCAAGACCTGGCTCTTCGAGCAGCAGTGACCCCCCCCAAGTGCCTTGAGACCCTCAATGGTGAGTAGCGCGCTGTATAAATAAATATGATTGATTGATTGAGAGTCACGACAGTGTCGAGAGTGGGCAGATGCCCAGGAAATGCCAGCTGAGGGTGCAAAGGAGCTGCCACTGGATGGAAGAAGCTTGGTGTTTTGCAAGAACGAAGAGGACTAGGAACTTCCCCTTTGGAGGATGGATGTTCCACGTCGTGAAGAAGCTTCCAGAGGTGTTCCCACACAGAAAGACCGCAAACAGGTCTTGCTAGCTGCAAGGGTCGCGGTCAGGGTTTTTGGATGCTGCTGTGGCCCAGGAGGGACCAGGATGTCGCCACTTGGATGAGGAGACAGAGAGGGCACCCAGCAAGTCAGGGAGCCCTCACAGAAGCTGGCAGCACCCGCAAAAGTACCGGAATAGGCACTTAGAAGAGGAGTGAACCGGAGTCCACCCGAAGTCAGAAAAGGGAGTCCCACAACGCCAGAGGACAACTCAGAAGGTTGTGCACTGCAGGTTAGAGTGTCGGGGACCCAGGCTTGGCTGTGCACAAAGGAAATCCTAGAAGAGTGCACAGGAGCCGGAGCAGCAGCAAATCACGTGGTACCCAGCAATGCAGTCTAGCGTGGGGAGGCAAGGACTTACCTCCACCAAATTTGGACTGAAGAGTCACTGGACTGTGGGAGTCACTTGGACAGAGTTGCTGAGTTCCAGGGACCACGCTCGTCGTGCTGAGAGGGGACCCAGAGGACCGGTGATGCAGTCTTTTGTTGTCTGCGTTTGCAGGGGGAAGATTCTGTCCACCCATGGGAGATTTCTTCAGAGTTCCTGGTGCAAGAAGGAGGCAGGCTACCACCAGGAAACAGGTGAGAAAGCCGGCAGGATGAAGAGATACAAGGTTGCAGTAGTCGTCTTTGCTACTTTGTTGTGGTTTTGCAGGCGTCCTGAGCAGTCAGCGGTCGATCCTTTGGCAGAAGGTGAAGAGGGAGATGCAGAGGATCTATGGTGAGCACTTGCATTCGGTATCTGAAGAATTCCCTAAAGCAGAGACCCTAAATAACCAGAAAAGGAGGTTTGGCTACCTAGGAAGGAGGATAGGCTAGTAAGAAAGGTAAGAGCCTATCAGAAGGAGTCTCTGACGTCACCTGATGGCACTGGCCACTCAGAGCAGTCCAGTGTGCCAGCAACACCTCTGTTTCCAAGATGGCAGAGGTCTGGGGCACACTGGAGGAGCTCTGGGCACCTCCCCTGGGAGGTGCAGGTCAGGGGAGTGGTCACTCCCCTTTCCTTTGTCCAGTTTTGCACCAGAGCAGGGCTGGGGGATCCCTGAACCGGTGCAGACTGGCTTATGCAGAGATGGGCACCATCTGTGCCCATCAAAGCATTTCCAGAGGCTGGGGAGGCTACTCCTCCCCAGCCCTGACACCTATTTCCAAAGGGAGAGGGTGTAACACCCTCTCTCTGAGGAAGTCCTTTGTTCTGCCTTCCTGGGCCAGGCCTGGCTGGACCCCAGGAGGGCAGAAACCTGTCTGAGGGGTTGGCAGCAGCAGCAGCTGCAGTGAAACCCCGGGAAAGGCAGTTTGGCAGTACCCGGGTTCTGTGCTAGAGACCCGGGGGATCATAGAATTGTCTCCCCAATGCCAGAACTGAGGTTCTGGTTAGCAGAGCCTCAGTGAGACAGTTAGGCATCACACAGGGAACACATACATACAGGCCACAAACTTATGAGCACTGGGGTCTTGGCTAGCAGGGTCCCAGTGACACATAACAAACATACTGACAACATAGGGTTTTAACTATGGGCACTGGGTCCTGGCTAGCAGGATCCCAGTGAGACAGCGAAAACACCCTGACATATACTCACAAACAGGCCAAAAGTGGGGGTAACAAGGCTAGAAAGAGGCTACTCTCTCACAAGCCTATGCTACTCTGCTACAGCTACCCCTAGGAAGCGTAAGCTGCTAGACACTGCCTACATCTCACTAATAAGGGATAACTGGACCTGGTATAAGGTGTAAGTACCTTTGGTACCCACTACGAACCAGGCCAGCCTCCTACAGTGACTCCGTCACTCCACGGGAGATTCCTTCCGTCCTTCTGGGGCAGAATGAACACAGGCAGTCCTCAGAGCGTGCAGAACCTGGAAACTGTTGCAGTTGCTGGAACCAGTGTAGACTGGCGTATGAAAGGAGGGCACCATCTGTGCTCTTCAAAGCATTTCCAGAGGCTGGGGGAGGCTGTTTGAGGCTGGCCTGGCTTATAGTGGGTGCCTTGTGGTATGTACACCTTGTGCCAGGTCCAGTTATCCCTTATTAGTAGAATAGAGGTGTTTATAGCCGCTTAGGCTGATAGAGGTAGCTATGGCAAAGCAGCTTAGGCTGAACTAGGAGACATGCAAAGCTTCTACTATACCACTTGTATCATATAGCACAATATCATAAGAAAACGCAATACTCAGAGTTACTAAAAATAAAGGTACTTTATTTTAGTGACAATATGCCAAAAGTATCTCAGAGGATACCCTCACTTAGGAGGTAAGTAATATACACAAATTATATGTACACAAACCCAAAACAGGTATGTGTAGCAAAGTACCATCTTGCCTGGCATGTTACCCCCATTTTTCACTGTATATATGTTGTTTTAGTTGTATGTGTCACTGGGACCCTGCTAGCCAGGGCCCCAGTGCTCATAAGTGTGCCCTGTATGTGTTACCTGTGTTATGACTAACTGTCTCACTGAGGCTCTGCTATTCAGAACCTCAGTGGTTATGCTCTCTCATTCTCTTTCCAAATTGTCACTAACAGGCTAGTGACCAATTTCACCAATTTACATTGGCATACTGGAACACCCTTATAATTCCCTAGTATATGGTACTAAGGTACCCAGGGT
This sequence comes from Pleurodeles waltl, assembly GCF_031143425.1. Taxonomy (NCBI): domain Eukaryota; kingdom Metazoa; phylum Chordata; class Amphibia; order Caudata; family Salamandridae; genus Pleurodeles; species Pleurodeles waltl. Next base: position 4,265,681 of record NC_090448.1, on the reverse strand, counting down.
ATTGGGGTTCCAAGAGATCCCTATGGGCTGCAGCATTTCTTTTGCCACCCATAGGGAGCTCTGACAATTCTTACACAGGCCTGCCACTGCAGCCTGAGTGAAATAACGTCCACGTTATTTCACAGCCAATAACCACTGCACTTAAGTAACTTATGATTCACCTATATGTCTAACCTTTACCTGGTAAAGTTACTTAGTGTGTGGGCACCCTGGCACTAGCCAAGGTGCTCCCACATTGTTCAAGGCAAATTCCCCGGACTTTGTGAGTGCGGGGACACCATTACATGGGTGCACTATAAATAGGTCACTACCTATGTATAGCTTCACAATGGAAACTCCAAATATGGCCATGTAACATGTCTATGATCATGGAATTGCCCCCTCTATGCCATCCTGGCATTGTTGGCACAATCCCATGATCCCACGGGTCTCTAGCACAGACCCGGGTACTGCCAAACTGCCTTTTCAGGGGTTTCACTGCAGCTGCTGCCAACCCCTCAGACAGGTTTCTGCCCTCCTGGGGTCCAGCCAGGCTTGGCCCAGGAAGGCAGAACAAAGGACTTCCTCAGAGAGAGGGTGTTACACCCTCTCCCTTTGGAAAAAGGTGTTAAGGCAGGGGAGGAGTAGCCTCCCCCAGCCTCTGGAAATGCTTTGATGGGCACAGATGGTGCCCATTTCTGCATAAGCCAGTCTACACCGGTTCAGGGACCCCTCAGCCCTGCTCTAGCGCGAAACTGGACAAAGAAAAGGGGAGTGACCACTCCCCTGACCTGCACCTCTCCGGGGAGGTGCCCAGAGCTCCTCCAGTGTGCTCCAGACCTCTGCCATCTTGGAAACAGAGGTGCTGCTGGCACACTGGACTGCTCTGAGTGGCCAGGGCCAGCAGGTGACGTCAGAGACTCCTTCTGATAGGCTCCTTCAGGTGTTGCTAGCCTATCCTCTCTCCTAAGTAGCCAAACCCTCTTTTCTGGCTATTTAGGGTCTCTGCTTTGGGGAATTCCTTAGATAACGAATGCAAGGGCTCCTCAGAGTTCCTCTGCATCTGTCTCTTCACCTTCTGCCAAGGAATCGACTGCTGACCGCGCTGGAAGCCTGCAAAACTGCAACAAAGTAGCAAAGACGACTACTGTGACCTTGTAACGCTGATCCTGCCGCCTTCTCAACTGTTTTCCTGGTGGTGCATGCTGTGGGGGTAGTCTGCCTCCTCTCTGCACTAGAAACTCCGAAGAAATCTCCCGTGGGTCGATGGAATCTTCCCCCTGCAACCGCAGGCACCAAAGAACTGCGTCACCTGTCCTCTGGGTCTCCTATCAGCACGACGAGCGAGGTCCCTTGAACTCAGCAACTCTGTCCAAGGGACTCCCACAGTCCAGTGACTCTTCAGTCCAAGTTTGGTGGAGGTAAGTCCTTGCCTCCCCACGCCAGACTGCATTGCTGGGAACCGCGTCTTTTGCAGCTACCCCGGCTCCTGTGCACTTTTCCAGGATTTCCTTTGTGCACAGCCAAGCCTGGGACCACGGCACTCTAACCTGCATTGCACGACGTCCTGAGTTGTCCTCTGGCGGCATGGGACTCTCTTGGTCAACTTCGGGTGAGCACCGTTTCACTCCACTTTGTAGTGCCTGTTTCGTCACTTCTCTGGGTGCTGCTTGCTTCTGAGAGGGCTCCTTGTCTTGCTGAATGCCCCTTCTGTCCCCTCACACAATTGGTGACATCTTGGTCCCTCCTGGGCCACAGCGGCATCCAAAAACCCTAACCGCAAGCTTTGCAGCTAGCAAGGCTTGTTTGTGGTCTTTCTTCAGGAAAACACTTCTGCACGACTCTTCACGACGTGGGACATCCATCCTCCAAAGGGGAAGTTTCTAGCCCTTGTCGTTCTTGCAGAATCCTCAGCTTCTACTGTCCAGTAGCAGCTTATTTGCACCCACAGCTGGCATTTCCTGGGTATCTGCCCACTCTCGACTTGATAGTGACTTTTGGACTTGGTCCCCTTGTTCCACAGGTACTCTCGTCTGGAAATCCATTGTTGTTGCATTGCTGGTGTTGGTCTTTCCTGCAGAATTCCCCTATCACGACTTCTGTGCTCTTTGGGGATCCTCAGTGCATTTTGTACTCACTTTTCAGGGTCTTGGGGTGGGCTATTTTTCTAACCCTCACTGTTTTCTTACAGTACCGGCGACCCTCTACAAGGTCACATAGGTTTGGGGTCCATTCGTGGTTCCCATTCCACTTCTAGAGTATATGGTTTGTGTTGCCCCTACCCCTATGTGCCCCCATTGCATCCTACTGTAACTATACATTGTTTGCACTGTTTTCCATTGCTATACTGCATATTTTTGGTATTGTGTACATATATCTTGTGTATATTTGCTATCCTCATACTGAGGGTACTCACTGAGATACTTTGGCATATTGTCATAAAAATAAAGGACCTTTATTTTTAGTATATCTGTGTATTGTGTTCTCTTATGATATTGTGCAAGTGACACTAGTGGTACTGTAGGAGCTTCACTCGTCTCCTAGTTCAGCCTAAGCTGCTCTGCTAAGCTACCATTTTCTATCAGCCTAAGCTGCTAGACACCCCTATACACTAATAAGGGATACCTGGGCCTGGTGCAAGGTGTAAGTATCCCTGGTACTCACTACAAGCCAGTCCAGCCTCCTACATTGGTTGTGCAGCGGTGGGATAAGTACTTTGCAACTACTTACCACTTTTGTCATTGTAGTTTTCATAAGAGAAAAATATACAAAACAAGTTCAGTGTATGTACACCTAACCAAAAAGTTTTGCTTTTCTTCTCTCACTTCTTTACTAAGTGCTGAAAAGTACCTCTAAACTTTCTAAAAAGTTCTTAAAAAGTTTTAAAAGTTTTTTTCTGTCTTTCAAAAAGTTCTGAAAAACTGTTGTCTCACTTTTTCTATCCCTTAAACACTTTCTATCATGTCTGGTACAGGCCAAACTCTTGATCTGTCCAACATAGCTTATGACAACCTTAGCTGAAAGGAAGCAAGGAGTCTCTGCATAGATAGAGGTTTAGGGGTAGGGAAAAATCCCTCAAGACAACTGTTGGTTAATATGCTCATTGAACAAGATAAGACCTTAGTTGGCACTCCTGGTGAGAAATTTGCTGATGGTTCCCATTCTGATTCTAGGGCACCCCTAGCAAAAGATTTGGGAGGGAATCTTTCCAACCTGCCCCCTAGCAAGCCACCTAGCATAGCTGGCACTGATGTGATTTCACACCACAGTAATAGTGTTCATTCTCATCATAGTAGGAGTGTTCATTCTGTTAGCCAGGTTGTTAGAGTGCCATCTGTTAGGGCCAGGTCTCCTTCTGTTCATTCTCAGCATACTTCTGTTTCTAGACATGCCTCACCCACTGTGAGAAGGTAGCCTCTTTCTAGCCTTGTTACCCCCACTTTTGGCCTGTTTGTGAGTGTATGTCAGGGTGTTTGTCACTGTTTTCACTGTCTCACTGGGATCCTGATAGCCAGGCCTCAGTGCTCATAGTGAAAACACTATGTTTTCAGTATGGTTGTTATGTGTCACTGGGATCCTGCTGGTCAGGACCCCAGTGCTCATAGGTTTGTGGCCTATATGTATGTGTCACTGGGACCCTGTCACACAGGGCCCCAGTGCTCATAGGTGTGCATGTATATGTTCCCTGTGTGGTGCCTAACTGTCTCACTGAGGCTCTGCTAACCAGAACCTCAGTGGTTATGCTCTCTCATTACTTTCAAATTGTCACTAACAGGCTAGTGACCATTTTTACCAATTTACATTGGCTTACTGGAACACCCTTATAATTCCCTAGTATATGGTACTGAGGTACCCAGGGTATTGGGGTTCCAGGAGATCCCTATGGGCTGCAGCATTTCTTTTGCCACCCATAGGGAGCTCTGACAATTCTTACACAGGCCTGCCACTGCAGCCTGAGTGAAATAACGTCCACGTTATTTCACAGCCATTTTACACTGCACTTAAGTAACTTATAAGTCACCTATATGTCTAACCTTTACCTGGTAAAGGTTAGGTGCAAAGTTACTTAGTGTGAGGGCACCCTGGCACTAGCCAAGGTGCCCCCACATTGTTCAGAGCCAATTCCCTGAACTTTGTGAGTGCGGGGACACCATTACACGCGTGCACTACATATAGGTCACTACCTATATGTAGCTTCACCATGGTAACTCCGAATATGGCCATGTAACATGTCTATGATCATGGAATTGCCCCCTCTATGCCATCCTGGCATTGTTGGTACAATTCCATGATCCCAGTGGTCTGTAGCACAGACCCTTGTACTGCCAGACTGCCCTTCCTGGGGTTTCACTGCAGCTGCTGCTGCTGCCAACCCCTCAGACAGGCAGCTGCCCTCCTGGGGTCCAGCCAGGCCTGGCCCAGGATGGCAGAACAAAGAACTTCCTCTGAGAGAGGGTGTGACACCCTCTCCCTTTGGAAAATGGTGTGAAGGCAGGGGAGGAGTAGCCTCCCCCAGCCTCTGGAAATGCTTTGTTGGGCACAGATGTGCCCAATTCTGCATAAGCCAGTCTACACCGGTTCAGGGACCCCTTAGCCCCTGCTCTGGCGCGAAACTGGACAAAGGAAAGGGGAGTGACCACTCCCCTGACCTGCACCTCCCCTGGGAGGTGTCCAGAGCTCCTCCAGTGTGCTCCAGACCTCTGCCATCTTGGAAACAGAGGTGCTGCTGGCACACTGGACTGCTCTGAGTGGCCAGTGCCACCAGGTGACGTCAGAGACTCCTGCTGATAGGCTCCTTCAGGTGTTAGTAGCCTTTCCTCTCTCCTAGGTAGCCAAACCCTCTTTTCTGGCTATTTAGGGTCTCTGTCTCTGGGGAAACTTTAGATAACGAATGCATGAGCTCAGCCGAGTTCCTCTGCATCTCTCTCTTCACCTTCTGATAAGGAAACGACCGCTGACCGCGCTGGAAGCCTGCAAACCTGCAACATAGTAGCAAAGACGACTACTGCAACTCTGTAACGCTGATCCTGCCGCCTTCTCGACTGTTTTCCTGCTTGTGCATGCTGTGGGGGTAGTCTGCCTCCTCTCTGCACCAGAAGCTCCGAAGAAATCTCCCGTGGGTCGACGGAATCTTCCCCCTGCAACCGCAGGCACCAAAAAGCTGCATTACCGGTCCCTTGGGTCTCCTCTCAGCACGACGAGCGAGGTCCCTCGAATCCAGCGACACCGTCCAAGTGACCCCCACAGTCCAGTGACTCTTCAGCCCAAGTTTGGTGGAGGTAAGTCCTTGCCTCACCTCGCTGGGCTGCATTGCTGGGAACCGCGACTTTGCAAGCTACTCCGGCCCCTGTGCACTTCCGGCGGAAATCCTTCGTGCACAGCCAAGCCTGGGTCCACGGCACTCTAACCTGCATTGCACGACTTTCTAAGTTGGTCTCCGGCGACGTGGGACTCCTTTGTGCAACTTCGGCGAGCACCGTTTCACGCATCCTCGTAGTGCCTGTTTCTGGCACTTCTCCGGGTGCTACCTGCTTCAGTGAGGCCTCTTTGTCTTGCTCGACGTCCCCTCTCTCTGCAGGTCCAATTTGCGACCTCCTGGTCCCTCCTGGGCCCCAGCAGCGTCCAAAAACGCCAAACGCACGATTTGCGTGTAGCAAGGCTTGTTGGCGTCCATCCGGCGGGAAAACACTTCTGCACGACTCTCCAAGGCGTGGGGGATCCATCCTCCAAAGGGGAAGTCTCTAGCCCTTGTCGTTCTTGCAGTATTCACAGTTCTTCAGCCTAGTAAGAGCTTCTTTGCACCAACCGCTGGCATTTCTTGGGCATCTGCCCATCTCCGAGTTGCTTGTGACTTTTGGACTTGGTCCCCTTGTTCCACAGGTACCCTCAGTCAGGAATCCATCGTTGTTGCATTGCTGATTTGTGTTTTCCTTGCATTTTCCCTCTAACACGACTATTTTGTCCTTAGGGGAACTTTAGTGCACTTTTGCACTCACTTTTCAGGGTCTTGGGGAGGGTTATTTTGCTAACTCTCACTATTTTCTAATAGTCCCAGCGACCCTCTACAAGGTCATATAGGTTTGGGGTCCATTCGTGGTTCGCATTCCACTTCTGGAGTATATGGTTTGTGTTGCCCCTATCCCTATGTTTCCCCATTGCATCCTATTGTAACTATACATTGTTTGCACTGTTTTCTAAGACTATACTGCATATTTTTGCTATGGTGTATATATATCTTGTGTATATTTCCTATCCTCTTACTGAGGGTACACTCTAAGATACTGTGGCATATTGTCATAAAAATAAAGTACCTTTATTTTTGGTATAACTGTGTATTGTGTTTTCTTATGATATTGTGCATATGACACTAAGTGGTACTGTAGTAGCTTCACACGTCTCCTAGTTCAGCCTGAGCTGCTCTGCTAAGCTACCATTATCTATCAGCCTAAGCTGCTAGACACCCTATACACTAATAAGGGATAACTGGGCCTGGTGCAAGGTGCAAGTACCCCTTGGTACTCACTACAAGCCAGTCCAGCCTCCTACATTGGTTGTGCAGTGGTGGGATAAGTGCTTGAGACTACTTACCACTCTTGTCATTGTACTTTTCATAAGAGAAAAATATACAAAACAAGGTCAGTGTATATACACATAGCCAAAAAGTTTTGCATTTCCTCTTTTCACTCTTTTCTAAGTGCTGAAAAGTACTTCTAAACTTTCAAAAAGTTCTTAAAAGTTTAAAAAGTTTTTTCTGTCTTTCCAAAAAAAATTCTGAAAACTTTTTTCTCTTTTTCTATCACTTTAACTCTCTCTAAAAAATGTCTGGCACAGGAAAAAATGTTGAACTGTCCAAACTTGCATATGATCACCTTAGCTGGAAAGGAGCAAGGAGTCTCTGCATAGAGAGAGGTTTGAGTGTAGGGAAGAATCCTTCCTTAGAACTGTTAATTAATATGCTTAGAGTACAGGATAAGGCCATAAGTGCCCAATCTGTAGAAAAAGTAGCTAATGGTTCTCAATCTGATCCAGGGACTCCCCCAGGAAAAGGTTCAGGAAAGAAACTTCTCAGCCTGCCCATTACTAGACAGTCTAGCATAGTTGGTACAGAGGTTGAATCACACCATACTGATGATGTGCTCTCACATTATGCTGGTAGCCAAGCTGTTAGGGTGCCCTCTGTAAGGGACAGGTCTCCTTCTGTTCATTCCCATCATACCTCTGTATCTAGAAATGTCCCTCCCACCCACCCTGATGACAGATTGTTAGAAAGGGAGCTCAATAGATTGAGAGTGGAACAAACCAGACTGAAGCTCAAGAAGCAACAGCTGGATTTGGATAGACAGTCTTTAGAAATAGAGAGGGAAAGACAGAAGTTGGGTTTAGAAACCCATGGTGGCAGCAGCAGTATTCCCCATAGTCATCCTGCAAAAGAGCATGATTCCAGGAATCTGCACAAGATAGTTCCCCCTTATAAGGAGGGGGATGACATTAACAAGTGGTTTGCTGCACTTGAGAGGGCCTGTGCTGTACAGGATGTCCCTCAAAAGCAGTGGGCTGCTATCCTATGGCTATCATTTAGTGGAAAAGGTAGGGATAGGCTCCTTACAGTGAAAGAAAATGATGCCAATAATTTCCAAGTTCTTAAGAATGCACTCCTGGATGGTTATGGCTTAACCACTGAACAGTACAGGATAAAGTTCAGAGAGACCAAAAAGGAGTCTTCACAAGACTGGGTTGATTTCATTGACCATTCAGTGAAGGCCTTGGAGGGGTGGTTACATGGCAGTAAAGTTACTGATTATGAAAGCCTGTATAACACAATCCTGAGAGAGCATATACTTAATAATTGTGTGTCTGATTTGTTGCACCAGTACCTGGTAGACTCTGATCTGACCTCTCCCCAAGAATTGGGAAAGAAGGCAGACAAATGGGTCAGAACAAGGGTGAACAGAAAAGTTCATACAGGGGGTGACAAAGATGGCAATAAGAAGAAAGATGGTGAAAAATCTCAAGATAAGCATGGGGATAAGGGTAAAACCAAAGATCCCTCTTCAAATCTTAAACACTCTTCAGAGGGTGGGGATAAAACAAATTCTTCCTCTTCTTCCCAACCTGCACACATTAAAAAGCCTTGGTGCTTTGTGTGTAAAAATAGAGGCCATAGGCCAGGGGATAAGTCCTGTCCAGGTAAACCCCCTGAGCCTACCACCACTAATACATCAAGCTCTAGTGCCCCTAGCAGTAGTGGTACTAGTGGTGGGACTGCTGGCAACAGTCAAGCAAAGGGTGTAGTTGGGTTCACTTATGGGTCCATCATAGAAACTGGGGTAGTCAGTCCCAAGACAGTTTCTGTCACACCTAGTGGCATTGGCCTTGCCACACTGGCTGCTTGTCCCCTTACAATGGATAAGTACAGGCAAACAGTTTGAAATAAATGGTGTTGAGGCCTTGGCCTACAGGGACACAGGTGCCAGTTTCACTTTGGTGACTGAAAACCTAGTGCACCCTGATCAACACATCATTGGACAACAGTATAAGATTATTGATGTCCATAACTCCACTAAGTTTCTTCCCTTAGCTATAATTCAGTTTAGTTGGGGTGGAGTTACTGGCCCTAAGCAGGTGGTGGTATCACCTAGCTTACCTGTAGACTGTCTCTTAGGTAATGACCTAGAGGCCTCAGGATGGGCTGATGTAGAGTTTTATGCCCATGCAGCCATGCTGGGCATCCCTGAGGAATTGTTCCCTCTCATTTCAAGTGAAATGAAAAAGCAAAGGAGAGAAGGCCTGAAAACTCAGGATCCCTCTCCATCAACAGGTAAAAAGGGTATCACAGTATCCCCTAACCACCCTACCATTCAGGATACCATTCCTGTGGTGGGAGAAACCTCTCCTGGGGTGGCACCTGTTCCAAGGGAATCATCAGCTGGCAAAGCTGGACTCCCTGAGGTAGAAGTACCTCTCTGTGGGATAACTAACATTGGTGAGAAAAAGAGCACCATTTTAGTTAACATGGAGCATCCCTCCAACCCTCCCAGAGAAACTTTAGTGCAGAAACCCTGCACTGCCTCACAACACTTAGGACAGCATCCCTGCCCTAGTGTGGAGCTCATAGGACAGCTTCCCTGCCCTGCTCCAACTCAAGAGAAACAGCATCCCTGTTCTCTCTTCCAGCCATATGGACAAAGTTTTTGCCCAGCTATGGCTTTTCTGAGACAGCACCCCTGTCTGGCATTTCCATCACTACAAATAGGTTCAGTGGACAATTCCCACTGCTCTAAACTAAAACTTACTGATAGAAACTCTGAAAATACATCTTCACATTGTTGCTTAGCTAAAAAACTTCAAACAGGGTGGTTTACATCCCCACAGGGAAGTAACCATATAGTGGATGATAAAGGGAGTAACCAGTCTATTGCAGAGCTACTCTCTACTTATCACCACTTAGACAATAAAGTCTCAACTGGCCAAGGTTAGCCTTATTGTCCTTCGTTTGGGGGGGGGGGTTGTGTGAGAAGGTAGCCTCTTTCTAGCCTTGTTACCCCCACTTTTGGCCTGTTTGTGAGTGTATGTCAGGGTGTTTGTCACTGTTTTCACTGTCTCACTGGGATCCTGATAGCCAGGCCTCAGTGCTCATAGTGAAAACACTATGTTTTCAGTATGGTTGTTATGTGTCACTGGGATCCTGCTGGTCAGGACCCCAGTGCTCATAGGTTTGTGGCCTATATGTATGTGTCACTGGGACCCTGTCACACAGGGCCCCAGTGCTCATAGGTGTGCATGTATATGTTCCCTGTGTGGTGCCTAACTGTCTCACTGAGGCTCTGCTAACCAGAACCTCAGTGGTTATGCTCTCTCATTACTTTCAAATTGTCACTAACAGGCTAGTGACCATTTTTACCAATTTACATTGGCTTACTGGAACACCCTTATAATTCCCTAGTATATGGTACTGAGGTACCCAGGGTATTGGGGTTCCAGGAGATCCCTATGGGCTGCAGCATTTCTTTTGCCACCCATAGGGAGCTCTGACAATTCTTACACAGGCCTGCCACTGCAGCCTGAGTGAAATAACGTCCACGTTATTTCACAGCCATTTTACACTGCACTTAAGTAACTTATAAGTCACCTATATGTCTAACCTTTACCTGGTAAAGGTTAGGTGCAAAGTTACTTAGTGTGAGGGCACCCTGGCACTAGCCAAGGTGCCCCCACATTGTTCAGAGCCAATTCCCTGAACTTTGTGAGTGCGGGGACACCATTACACGCGTGCACTACATATAGGTCACTACCTATATGTAGCTTCACCATGGTAACTCCGAATATGGCCATGTAACATGTCTATGATCATGGAATTGCCCCCTCTATGCCATCCTGGCATTGTTGGTACAATTCCATGATCCCAGTGGTCTGTAGCACAGACCCTGGTACTGCCAGACTGCCCTTCCTGGGGTTTCACTGCAGCTGCTGCTGCTGCCAACCCCTCAGACAGGCAGCTGCCCTCCTGGGGTCCAGCCAGGCCTGGCCCAGGATGGCAGAACAAAGAACTTCCTCTGAGAGAGGGTGTGACACCCTCTCCCTTTGGAAAATGGTGTGAAGGCAGGGGAGGAGTAGCCTCCCCCAGCCTCTGGAAATGCTTTGTTGGGCACAGATGTGCCCAATTCTGCATAAGCCAGTCTACACCGGTTCAGGGACCCCTTAGCCCCTGCTCTGGCGCGAAACTGGACAAAGGAAAGGGGAGTGACCACTCCCCTGACCTGCACCTCCCCTGGGAGGTGTCCAGAGCTCCTCCAGTGTGCTCCAGACCTCTGCCATCTTGGAAACAGAGGTGCTGCTGGCACACTGGACTGCTCTGAGTGGCCAGTGCCACCAGGTGACGTCAGAGACTCCTGCTGATAGGCTCCTTCAGGTGTTAGTAGCCTTTCCTCTCTCCTAGGTAGCCAAACCCTCTTTTCTGGCTATTTAGGGTCTCTGTCTCTGGGGAAACTTTAGATAACGAATGCATGAGCTCAGCCGAGTTCCTCTGCATCTCTCTCTTCACCTTCTGATAAGGAAACGACCGCTGACCGCGCTGGAAGCCTGCAAACCTGCAACATAGTAGCAAAGACGACTACTGCAACTCTGTAACGCTGATCCTGCCGCCTTCTCGACTGATTTCCTGCTTGTGCATGCTGTGGGGGTAGTCTGCCTCCTCTCTGCACCAGAAGCTCCGAAGAAATCTCCCGTGGGTCGACTGAATCTTCCCCCTGCAACCGCAGGCACCAAAAAGCTGCATTACCGGTCCCTTGGGTCTCCTCTCAGCACAACGAGCGAGGTCCCTCGAATCCAGCGACACCGTCCAAGTGACCCCCACAGTCCAGTGACTCTTCAGCCCAAGTTTGGTGGAGGTAAGTCCTTGCCTCACCTCGCTGGGCTGCATTGCTGGGAACCGCGACTTTGCAAGCTACTCCGGCCCCTGTGCACTTCCGGCGGAAATCCTTCATGCACAGCAAAGTCTGGGTCCACGGCACTCTAACCTGCATTGCACGACTTTCTAAGTTGGTCTCCGGTGACGTGGGACTCCTTTGTGCAACTTCGGCGAGCACCGTTTCACACATCCTCGTAGTGCCTGTTTCTGGCACTTTTCAGGGTGCTACCTGCTTCAGTGAGGGCTCTTTGTCTTGCTCGACGTCCCCTCTCTCTGCAGGTGCAATTTGCGACCTCCTGGTCCCTCCTGGGCCCCAGCAGCGTCCAAAAACGCCAAACGCACGATTTGCATGTAGCAAGGCTTGTTGGCGTCCATCCGGCGGTTAAACACTTCTGCACGACTCTCCAAGGCATAAGGGATCCATCCTCCAAAGGGGAAGTCTCTAGCCCTTGTAGTTCTTGCAGTATTCACAGTTCTTCAGCCTAGTAAGAGCTTCTTTGCACCAACCGCTGGCATTTCTTGGGCATCTGCCCATCTCCGAGTTGCTTGTGACTTTTGGACTTGGTCCCCTTGTTCCACAGGTACCCTCAGTCAGGAATCCATCGTTGTTGCATTGCTGATTTGTGTTTTCCTTGCATTTTCCCTCTAACACGACTATTTTGTCCTTAGGGGAACTTTAGTGCACTTTTGCACTCACTTTTCAGGGTCTTGGGGAGGGTTATTTTGCTAACTCTCACTATTTTCTAATAGTCCCAGCGACCCTCTACAAGGTCACATAGGTTTGGGGTCCATTCGTGGTTCGCATTCCACTTCTGGAGTATATGGTTTGTGTTGCCCCTATCCCTATGTTTCCCCATTGCATCCTATTGTAACTATACATTGTTTGCACTGTTTTCTAAGACTATACTGCATATTTTTGCTATGGTGTATATATATCTTGTGTATATTTCCTATCCTCTTACTGAGGGTACACTCTAAGATACTGTGGCATATTGTCATAAAAATAAAGTACCTTTATTTTTGGTATAACTGTGTATTGTGTTTTCTTATGATATTGTGCATATGACACTAAGTGGTACTGTAGTAGCTTCACACGTCTCCTAGTTCAGCCTGAGCTGCTCTGCTAAGCTACCATTATCTATCAGCCTAAGCTGCTAGACACCCTATACACTAATAAGGGATAACTGGGCCTGGTGCAAGGTGCAAGTACCCCTTGGTACTCACTACAAGCCAGTCCAGCCTCCTACATTGGTTGTGCAGTGGAGGGATAAGTGCTTGAGACTACTTACCACTCTTGTCATTGTACTTTTCATAAGAGAAAAATATACAAAACAAGGTCAGTGTATATACACATAGCCAAAAAGTTTTGCATTTCCTCTTTTCACTCTTTTCTAAGTGCTGAAAAGTACTTCTAAACTTTCAAAAAGTTCTTAAAAGTTTAAAAAGTTTTTTCTGTCTTTCCAAAAAAAATTCTGAAAACTTTTTTCTCTTTTTCTATCACTTTAACTCTCTCTAAAAAATGTCTGGCACAGGAAAAAATGTTGAACTGTCCAAACTTGCATATGATCACCTTAGCTGGAAAGGAGCAAGGAGTCTCTGCATAGAGAGAGGTTTGAGTGTAGGGAAGAATCCTTCCTTAGAACTGTTAATTAATATGCTTAGAGTACAGGATAAGGCCATAAGTGCCCAATCTGTAGAAAAAGTAGCTAATGGTTCTCAATCTGATCCAGGGACTCCCCCAGGAAAAGGTTCAGGAAAGAAACTTCTCAGCCTGCCCATTACTAGACAGTCTAGCATAGTTGGTACAGAGGTTGAATCACACCATACTGATGATGTGCTCTCACATTATGCTGGTAGCCAAGCTGTTAGGGTGCCCCTTGTAAGGGACAGGTCTCCTTCTGTTCATTCCCATCATACCTCTGTATCTAGAAATGTCCCTCCCACCCACCCTGATGACAGATTGTTAGAAAGGGAGCTCAATAGATTGAGAGTGGAACAAACCAGACTGAAGCTCAAGAAGCAACAGCTGTATTTGGATAGACAGTCTTTAGAAATAGAGAGGGAAAGACAGAAGTTGGGTTTAGAAACCCATGGTGGCAGCAGCAGTATTCCCCATAGTCATCCTGCAAAAGAGCATGATTCCAGGAATCTGCACAAGATAGTTCCCCCTTATAAGGAGGGGGATGACATTAACAAGTGGTTTGCTGCACTTGAGAGGGCCTGTGCTGTACAGGATGTCCCTCAAAAGCAGTGGGCTGCTATCCTATGGCTATCATTTAGTGGAAAAGGTAGGGATAGGCTCCTTACAGTGAAAGAAAATGATGCCAATAATTTCCAAGTTCTTAAGAATGCACTCCTGGATGGTTATGGCTTAACCACTGAACAGTACAGGATAAAGTTCAGAGAGACCAAAAAGGAGTCTTCACAAGACTGGGTTGATTTCATTGACCATTCAGTGAAGGCCTTGGAGGGGTGGTTACATGGCAGTAAAGTTACTGATTATGAAAGCCTGTATAACACAATCCTGAGAGAGCATATACTTAATAATTGTGTGTCTGATTTGTTGCACCAGTACCTGGTAGACTCTGATCTGACCTCTCCCCAAGAATTGGGAAAGAAGGCAGACAAATGGGTCAGAACAAGGGTGAACAGAAAAGTTCATACAGGGGGTGACAAAGATGGCAATAAGAAGAAAGATGGTGAAAAATCTCAAGATAAGCATGGGGATAAGGGTAAAACCAAAGATCCCACTTCAAATCTTAAACACTCTTCAGAGGGTGGGGATAAAACAAATTCTTCCTCTTCTTCCCAACCTGCACACATTAAAAAGCCTTGGTGCTTTGTGTGTAAAAATAGAGGCCATAGGCCAGGGGATAAGTCCTGTCCAGGTAAACCCCCTGAGCCTACCACCACTAATACATCAAGCTCTAGTGCCCCTAGCAGTAGTGGTACTAGTGGTGGGACTGCTGGCAACAGTCAAGCAAAGGGTGTAGTTGGGTTCACTTATGGGTCCATAGTGGAAACTGATGTCATCAGTCCCAAGACAGTTTCTGTCACACCTAGTGGCATTGGCCTTGCCACACTGGCTGCTTGTCCCCTTACAATGGATAAGTACAGGCAGACAGTTTCAATAAATGGTGTTGAGGCCTTGGCCTATAGGGACACAGGTGCCAGTTTCACTTTGGTGACTGAAAACCTAGTGCACCCTGATCAACACATCATTGGACAACAGTATAAGATTATTGATGTCCATAACTCCACTAAGTTTCTTCCCTTAGCTATAATTCAGTTTAGTTGGGGTGGAGTTACTGGCCCTAAGCAGGTGGTGGTATCACCTAGCTTACCTGTAGACTGTCTCTTAGGTAATGACCTAGAGGCCTCAGGATGGGCTGATGTAGAGTTTTATGCCCATGCAGCCATGCTGGGCATCCCTGAGGAATTGTTCCCTCTCATTTCAAGTGAAATGAAAAAGCAAAGGAGAGAAGGCCTGAAAACTCAGGATCCCTCTCCATCAACAGGTAAAAAGGGTATCACAGTATCCCCTAACCACCCTACCATTCAGGATACCATTCCTGTGGTGGGAGAAACCTCTCCTGGGGTGGCACCTGTTCCAAGGGAATCATCAGCTGGCAAAGCTGGACTCCCTGAGGTAGAAGTACCTCTCTGTGGGATAACTAACATTGGTGAGAAAAAGAGCACCATTTTAGTTAACATGGAGCATCCCTCCAACCCTCCCAGAGAAACTTTAGTGCAGAAACCCTGCACTGCCTCACAACACTTAGGACAGCATCCCTGCCCTAGTGTGGAGCTCATAGGACAGCTTCCCTGCCCTGCTCCAACTCAAGAGAAACAGCATCCCTGTTCTCTCTTCCAGCCATATGGACAAAGTTTTTGCCCAGCTATGGCTTTTCTGAGACAGCATCCCTGCCTGGCATTTCCATCACTACAAATAGGTTCAGTGGACAATTCCCACGGCTCTAAACTAAAACTTACTGATAGAAACTCTGAAAATACATCTTCACATTGTTGCTTAGCTAAAAAAACTTCAAACAGGGTGGTTTACATCCCCACAGGGAAGTAACCATATAGTGGATGATAAAGGGAGTAACCAGTCTATTGCAGAGCTACTCTCTACTTATCACCACTTAGACAATAAAGTCTCAACTGGCCAAGGTTAGCCTTATTGTCCTTCGTTTGGGGGGGGGGTTGTGTGAGAAGGTAGCCTCTTTCTAGCCTTGTTACCCCCACTTTTGGCCTGTTTGTGAGTGTATGTCAGGGTGTTTGTCACTGTTTTCACTGTCTCACTGGGATCCTGATAGCCAGGCCTCAGTGCTCATAGTGAAAACACTATGTTTTCAGTATGGTTGTTATGTGTCACTGGGATCCTGCTGGTCAGGACCCCAGTGCTCATAGGTTTGTGGCCTATATGTATGTGTCACTGGGACCCTGTCACACAGGGCCCCAGTGCTCATAGGTGTGCATGTATATGTTCCCTGTGTGGTGCCTAACTGTCTCACTGAGGCTCTGCTAACCAGAACCTCAGTGGTTATGATCTCTCATTACTTTCAAATTGTCACTAACAGGCTAGTGACCATTTTTACCAATTTACATTGGCTTACTGGAACACCCTTATAATTCCCTAGTATATGGTACTGAGGTACCCAGGGTATTGGGGTTCCAGGAGATCCCTATGGGCTGCAGCATTTCTTTTGCCACCCATAGGGAGCTCTGACAATTCTTACACAGGCCTGCCACTGCAGCCTGAGTGAAATAACGTCCACGTTATTTCACAGCCATTTTACACTGCACTTAAGTAACTTATAAGTCACCTATATGTCTAACCTTTACCTGGTAAAGGTTAGGTGCAAAGTTACTTAGTGTGAGGGCACCCTGGCACTAGCCAAGGTGCCCCCACATTGTTCAGAGCCAATTCCCTGAACTTTGTGAGTGCGGGGACACCATTACACGCGTGCACTACATATAGGTCACTACCTATATGTAGCTTCACCATGGTAACTCCGAATATGGCCATGTAACATGTCTATGATCATGGAATTGCCCCCTCTATGCCATCCTGGCATTGTTGGTACAATTCCATGATCCCAGTGGTCTGTAGCACAGACCCTGGTACTGCCAGACTGCCCTTCCTGGGGTTTCACTGCAGCTGCTGCTGCTGCCAACCCCTCAGACAGGCAGCTGCCCTCCTGGGGTCCAGCCAGGCCTGGCCCAGGATGGCAGAACAAAGAACTTCCTCTGAGAGAGGGTGTGACACCCTCTCCCTTTGGAAAATGGTGTGAAGGCAGGGGAGGAGTAGCCTCCCCCAGCCTCTGGAAATGCTTTGTTGGGCACAGATGTGCCCAATTCTGCATAAGCCAGTCTACACCGGTTCAGGGACCCCTTAGCCCCTGCTCTGGCGCGAAACTGGACAAAGGAAAGGGGAGTGACCACTCCCCTGACCTGCACCTCCCCTGGGAGGTGTCCAGAGCTCCTCCAGTGTGCTCCAGACCTCTGCCATCTTGGAAACAGAGGTGCTGCTGGCACACTGGACTGCTCTGAGTGGCCAGTGCCACCAGGTGACGTCAGAGACTCCTGCTGATAGGCTCCTTCAGGTGTTAGTAGCCTTTCCTCTCTCCTAGGTAGCCAAACCCTCTTTTCTGGCTATTTAGGGTCTCTGTCTCTGGGGAAACTTTAGATAACGAATGCATGAGCTCAGCCGAGTTCCTCTGCATCTCTCTCTTCACCTTCTGATAAGGAAACGACCGCTGACCGCGCTGGAAGCCTGCAAACCTGCAACATAGTAGCAAAGACGACTACTGCAACTCTGTAACGCTGATCCTGCCGCCTTCTCGACTGTTTTCCTGCTTGTGCATGCTGTGGGGGTAGTCTGCCTCCTCTCTGCACCAGAAGCTCCGAAGAAATCTCCCGTGGGTCGACGGAATCTTCCCCCTGCAACCGCAGGCACCAAAAAGCTGCATTACCGGTCCCTTGGGTCTCCTCTCGGCACAACGAGCGAGGTCCCTCGAATCCAGCGACACCGTCCAAGTGACCCCCACAGTCCAGTGACTCTTCAGCCCAAGTTTGGTGGAGGTAAGTCCTTGCCTCACCTCGCTGGGCTGCATTGCTGGGAACCGCGACTTTGCAAGCTACTCCGGCCCCTGTGCACTTCCGGCGGAAATCCTTCATGCACAGCCAAGTCTGGGTCCACGGCACTCTAACCTGCATTGCACGACTTTCTAAGTTGGTCTCCGGTGACGTGGGACTCCTTTGTGCAACTTCGGCGAGCACCGTTTCACGCATTCTCGTAGTGCCTGTTTCTGGCACTTTTCCGGGTGCTACCTGCTTCAGTGAGGGCTCTTTGTCTTGCTCGACGTCCCCTCTCTCTGCAGGTGCAATTTGCGACCTCCTGGTCCCTCCTGGGCCCCAGCAGCGTCCAAAAACGCCAAACGCACGATTTGCATGTAGCAAGGCTTGTTGGCGTCCATCCGGCGGGAAAACACTTCTGCACGACTCTCCAAGGCATAAGGGATCCATCCTCCAAAGGGAAAGTCTCTAGCCCTTGTAGTTCTTGCAGTATTTACAGTTCTTCAGCCTAGTAAGAGCTTCTTTGCTCCAACCGCTGGCATTTCTTGGGCATCTGCCCATCTCCGAGTTGCTTGTGACTTTTGGACTTGGTCCCCTTGTTCCACAGGTACCCTCAGTCAGGAATCCATCGTTGTTGCATTGCTGATTTGTGTTTTCCTTGCATTTTCCCTCTAACACACTATTTTGTCCTTAGGGGAACTTTAGTGCACTTTTGCACTCACTTTTCAGGGTCTTGGGGAGGGTTATTTTTCTAACTCTCACTATTTTCTAATAGTCCCAGCGACCCTCTACAAGGTCACATAGGTTTGGGGTCCATTCGTGGTTCGCATTCCACTTCTGGAGTATATGGTTTGTGTTGCCCCTATCCCTATGTTTCCCCATTGCATCCTATTGTAACTATACATTGTTTGCACTGTTTTCTAAGACTATACTGCATATTTTTGCTATGGTGTATATATATCTTGTGTATATTTCCTATCCTCTTACTGAGGGTACACTCTAAGATACTGTGGCATATTGTCATAAAAATAAAGTACCTTTATTTTTGGTATAACTGTGTATTGTGTTTTCTTATGATATTGTGCATATGACACTAAGTGGTACTGTAGTAGCTTCACACGTCTCCTAGTTCAGCCTGAGCTGCTCTGCTAAGCTACCATTATCTATCAGCCTAAGCTGCTAGACACCCTATACACTAATAAGGGATAACTGGGCCTGGTGCAAGGTGCAAGTACCCCTTGGTACTCACTACAAGCCAGTCCAGCCTCCTACATTGGTTGTGCAGTGGAGGGATAAGTGCTTGAGACTACTTACCACTCTTGTCATTGTACTTTTCATAAGAGAAAAATATACAAAACAAGGTCAGTGTATATACACATAGCCAAAAAGTTTTGCATTTCCTCTTTTCACTCTTTTCTAAGTGCTGAAAAGTACTTCTAAACTTTCAAAAAGTTCTTAAAAGTTTAAAAAGTTTTTTCTGTCTTTCCAAAAAAAATTCTGAAAACTTTTTTCTCTTTTTCTATCACTTTAACTCTCTCTAAAAAATGTCTGGCACAGGAAAAAATGTTGAACTGTCCAAACTTGCATATGATCACCTTAGCTGGAAAGGAGCAAGGAGTCTCTGCATAGAGAGAGGTTTGAGTGTAGGGAAGAATCCTTCCTTAGAACTGTTAATTAATATGCTTAGAGTACAGGATAAGGCCATAAGTGCCCAATCTGTAGAAAAAGTAGCTAATGGTTCTCAATCTGATCCAGGGACTCACCCAGGAAAAGGTTCAGGAAAGAAACTTCTCAGCCTGCCCATTACTAGACAGTCTAGCATAGTTGGTACAGAGGTTGAATCACACCATACTGATGATGTGCTCTCACATTATGCTGGTAGCCAAGCTGTTAGGGTGCCCTCTGTAAGGGACAGGTCTCCTTCTGTTCATTCCCATCATACCTCTGTATCTAGAAATGTCCCTCCCACCCACCCTGATGACAGATTGTTAGAAAGGGAGCTCAATAGATTGAGAGTGGAACAAACCAGACTGAAGCTCAAGAAGCAACAGCTGGATTTGGATAGACAGTCTTTAGAAATAGAGAGGGAAAGACAGAAGTTGGGTTTAGAAACCCATGGTGGCAGCAGCAGTATTCCCATAGTCATCCTGCAAAAGAGCATGATTCCAGGAATCTGCACAAGATAGTTCCCCCTTATAAGGAGGGGGATGACATTAACAAGTGGTTTGCTGCACTTGAGAGGGCCTGTGCTGTACAGGATGTCCCTCAAAAGCAGTGGGCTGCTATCCTATGGCTATCATTTAGTGGAAAAGGTAGGGATAGGCTCCTTACAGTGAAAGAAAATGATGCCAATCATTTCCAAGTTCTTAAGAATGCACTCCTGGATGGTTATGGCTTAACCACTGAACAGTACAGGATAAAGTTCAGAGAGACCAAAAAGGAGTCTTCACAAGACTGGGTTGATTTCATTGACCATTCAGTGAAGGCCTTGGAGGGGTGGTTACATGGCAGTAAAGTTACTGATTATGAAAGCCTGTATAACACAATCCTGAGAGAGCATATACTTAATAATTGTGTCTGATTTGTTGCACCAGTACCTGGTAGACTCTGATCTGACCTCTCCCCAAGAATTGGGAAAGAAGGCAGACAAATGGGTCAGAACAAGGGTGAACAGAAAAGTTCATACAGGGGGTGACAAAGATGGCAATAAGAAGAAAGATGGTGAAAAATCTCAAGATAAGCATGGGGATAAGGGTAAAACCAAAGATCCCACTTCAAATCTTAAACACTCTTCAGAGGGTGGGGATAAAACAAATTCTTCCTCTTCTTCCCAACCTGCACACATTAAAAAGCCTTGGTGCTTTGTGTGTAAAAATAGAGGCCATAGGCCAGGGGATAAGTCCTGTCCAGGTAAACCCCCTGAGCCTACCACCACTAATACATCAAGCTCTAGTGCCCCTAGCAGTAGTGGTACTAGTGGTGGGACTGCTGGCAACAGTCAAGCAAAGGGTGTAGTTGGGTTCACTTATGGGTCCATAGTGGAAACTGATGTCATCAGTCCCAAGACAGTTTCTGTCACACCTAGTGGCATTGGCCTTGCCACACTGGCTGCTTGTCCCCTTACAATGGATAAGTACAGGCAGACAGTTTCAATAAATGGTGTTGAGGCCTTGGCCTATAGGGACACAGGTGCCAGTTTCACTTTGGTGACTGAAAACCTAGTGCACCCTGATCAACACATCATTGGACAACAGTATAAGATTATTGATGTCCATAACTCCACTAAGTTTCTTCCCTTAGCTATAATTCAGTTTAGTTGGGGTGGAGTTACTGGCCCTAAGCAGGTGGTGGTATCACCTAGCTTACCTGTAGACTGTCTCTTAGGTAATGACCTAGAGGCCTCAGGATGGGCTGATGTAGAGTTTTATGCCCATGCAGCCATGCTGGGCATCCCTGAGGAATTGTTCCCTCTCATTTCAAGTGAAATGAAAAAGCAAAGGAGAGAAGGCCTGAAAACTCATGATCCCTCTCCATCAACAGGTAAAAAGGGTATCACAGTATCCCCTAACCACCCTACCATTCAGGATACCATTCCTGTGGTGGGAGAAACCTCTCCTGGGGTGGCACCTGTTCCAAGGGAATCATCAGCTGGCAAAGCTGGACTCCCTGAGGTAGAAGTACCTCTCTGTGGGATAACTAACATTGGTGAGAAAAAGAGCACCATTTTAGTTAACATGGAGCATCCCTCCAACCCTCCCAGAGAAACTTTAGTGCAGAAACCCTGCACTGCCTCACAACACTTAGGACAGCATCCCTGCCCTAGTGTGGAGCTCATAGGACAGCTTCCCTGCCCTGCTCCAACTCAAGAGAAACAGCATCCCTGTTCTCTCTTCCAGCCATATGGACAACGTTTTTGCCCAGCTATGGCTTTTCTGAGACAGCATCCCTGCCTGGCATTTCCATCACTACAAATAGGTTCAGTGGACAATTCCCACGGCTCTAAACTAAAACTTACTGATAGAAACTCTGAAAATACATCTTCACATTGTTGCTTAGCTAAAAAACTTCAAACAGGGTGGTTTACATCCCCACAGGGAAGTAACCATATAGTGGATGATAAAGGGAGTAACCAGTCTATTGCAGAGCTACTCTCTACTTATCACCACTTAGACAATAAAGTCTCAACTGGCCAAGGTTAGCCTTATTGTCCTTCGTTTGGGGCGGGGGTTGTGTGAGAAGGTAGCCTCTTTCTAGCCTTGTTACCCCCACTTTTGGCCTGTTTGTGAGTGTATGTCAGGGTGTTTGTCACTGTTTTCACTGTCTCACTGGGATCCTGATAGCCAGGCCTCAGTGCTCATAGTGAAAACACTATGTTTTCAGTATGGTTGTTATGTGTCACTGGGATCCTGCTGGTCAGGACCCCAGTGCTCATAGGTTTGTGGCCTATATGTATGTGTCACTGGGACCCTGTCACACAGGGCCCCAGTGCTCATAGGTGTGCATGTATATGTTCCCTGTGTGGTGCCTAACTGTCTCACTGAGGCTCTGCTAACCAGAACCTCAGTGGTTATGATCTCTCATTACTTTCAAATTGTCACTAACAGGCTAGTGACCATTTTTACCAATTTACATTGGCTTACTGGAACACCCTTATAATTCCCTAGTATATGGTACTGAGGTACCCAGGGTATTGGGGTTCCAGGAGATCCCTATGGGCTGCAGCATTTCTTTTGCCACCCATAGGGAGCTCTGACAATTCTTACACAGGCCTGCCACTGCAGCCTGAGTGAAATAACGTCCACGTTATTTCACAGCCATTTTACACTGCACTTAAGTAACTTATAAGTCACCTATATGTCTAACCTTTACCTGGTAAAGGTTAGGTGCAAAGTTACTTAGTGTGAGGGCACCCTGGCACTAGCCAAGGTGCCCCCACATTGTTCAGAGCCAATTCCCTGAACTTTGTGAGTGCGGGGACACCATTACACGCGTGCACTACATATAGGTCACTACCTATATGTAGCTTCACCATGGTAACTCCGAATATGGCCATGTAACATGTCTATGATCATGGAATTGCCCCCTCTATGCCATCCTGGCATTGTTGGTACAATTCCATGATCCCAGTGGTCTGTAGCACAGACCCTGGTACTGCCAGACTGCCCTTCCTGGGGTTTCACTGCAGCTGCTGCTGCTGCCAACCCCTCAGACAGGCAGCTGCCCTCCTGGGGTCCAGCCAGGCCTGGCCCAGGATGGCAGAACAAAGAACTTCCTCTGAGAGAGGGTGTGACACCCTCTCCCTTTGGAAAATGGTGTGAAGGCAGGGGAGGAGTAGCCTCCCCCAGCCTCTGGAAATGCTTTGTTGGGCACAGATGTGCCCAATTCTGCATAAGCCAGTCTACACCGGTTCAGGGACCCCTTAGCCCCTGCTCTGGCGCGAAACTGGACAAAGGAAAGGGGAGTGACCACTCCCCTGACCTGCACCTCCCCTGGGAGGTGTCCAGAGCTCCTCCAGTGTGCTCCAGACCTCTGCCATCTTGGAAACAGAGGTGCTGCTGGCACACTGGACTGCTCTGAGTGGCCAGTGCCACCAGGTGACGTCAGAGACTCCTGCTGATAGGCTCCTTCAGGTGTTAGTAGCCTTTCCTCTCTCCTAGGTAGCCAAACCCTCTTTTCTGGCTATTTAGGGTCTCTGTCTCTGGGGAAACTTTAGATAACGAATGCATGAGCTCAGCCGAGTTCCTCTGCATCTCTCTCTTCACCTTCTGATAAGGAAACGACCGCTGACCGCGCTGGAAGCCTGCAAACCTGCAACATAGTAGCAAAGACGACTACTGCAACTCTGTAACGCTGATCCTGCCGCCTTCTCGACTGTTTTCCTGCTTGTGCATGCTGTGGGGGTAGTCTGCCTCCTCTCTGCACCAGAAGCTCCGAAGAAATCTCCCGTGGGTCGACGGAATCTTCCCCCTGCAACCGCAGGCACCAAAAAGCTGCATTACCGGTCCCTTGGGTCTCCTCTCAGCACAACGAGCGAGGTCCCTCGAATCCAGCGACACCGTCCAAGTGACCCCCACAGTCCAGTGACTCTTCAGCCCAAGTTTGGTGGAGGTAAGTCCTTGCCTCACCTCGCTGGGCTGCATTGCTGGGAACCGCGACTTTGCCAGCTACTCCGGCCCCTGTGCACTTCCGGCGGAAATCCTTCGTGCACAGCCAAGCCTGGGTCCACGGCACTCTAACCTGCATTGCACGACTTTCTAAGTTGGTCTCCGGCGACGTGGGACTCCTTTGTGCAACTTCGGCGAGCACCGTTTCACGCATCCTCGTAGTGCCTGTTTCTGGCACTTCTCCGGGTGCTACCTGCTTCAGTGAGGGCTCTTTGTCTTGCTCGACGTCCCCTCTCTCTGCAGGTCCAAATTGCGACCTCCTGATCCCACCTGGGCCCCAGCAGCGTCCAAAAATTCCAAACGCACGATTTGCGTGTAGCAAGGCTTGTTGGCGTCCATCCGGCGGGAAAACACTTCTGCACGATTCTCCAATGCATGTGGGATCCATCCTCCAAAGGGGAAGTCTCTAGCCCTTGTCGTTCTTGCAGTATTCACAGTTCTTCAGCCTAGTAAGAGCTTCTTTGCACCAACCGCTGGCATTTCTTGGGCATCTGCCCATCTCCGAGTTGCTTGTGACTTTTGGACTTGGTCCCCTTGTTCCACAGGTACCCTCAGTCAGGAATCCATCGTTGTTGCATTGCTGATTTGTGTTTTCCTTGCATTTTCCCTCTAACACGACTATTTTGTCCTTAGGGGAACTTTAGTGCACTTTTGCACTCACTTTTCAGGGTCTTGGGGAGGGTTATTTTGCTAACTCTCACTATTTTCTAATAGTCCCAGCGACCCTCTACAAGGTCACATAGGTTTGGGGTCCATTCGTGGTTCGCATTCCACTTCTGGAGTATATGGTTTGTGTTGCCCCTATCCCTATGTTTCCCCATTGCATCCTATTGTAACTATACATTGTTTGCACTGTTTTCTAAGACTATACTGCATATTTTTGCTATTGTGTATATATATCTTGTGTATATTTCCTATCCTCTCACTGAGGGTACACTCTAAGATACTTCGGCATATTGTCATAAAAATAAAGTACCTTTATTTTTAGTATAACTGTGTATTGTGTTTTCTTATGATATTGTGCATATGACACTAAGTGGTACTGTAGTAGCTTCACACGTCTCCTAGTTCAGCCTGAGCTGCTCTGCTAAGCTACCATTATCTATCAGCCTAAGCTGCTAGACACCCTATACACTAATAAGGGATAACTGGGCCTGGTGCAAGGTGCAAGTACCCCTTGGTACTCACTACAAGCCAGTCCAGCCTCCTACATTGGTTGTGCAGTGGTGGGATAAGTGCTTGAGACTACTTACCACTCTTGTCATTGTACTTTTCATAAGAGAAAAATATACAAAACAAGGTCAGTGTATATACACATAGCCAAAAAGTTTTCCATTTCCTCTTTTCACTCTTTTCTAAGTGCTGAAAAGTACTTCTAAACTTTCAAAAAGTTCTTAAAAGTGTAAAAAGTTTTTTCTGTCTTTCCCAAAAAAATTCTGAAAACTTTTTTCTCTTTTTCTATCACTTTAACTCTCTCTAAAAAATGTCTGGCACAGGAAAAAATGTTGAACTGTCCAAACTTGCATATGATCACCTTAGCTGGAAAGGAGCAAGGAGTCTCTGCATAGAGAGAGGTTTGAGTGTAGGGAAGAATCCTTCCTTAGAACTGTTAATTAATATGCTTAGAGTACAGGATAAGGCCATAAGTGCCCAATCTGTAGAAAAAGTAGCTAATGGTTCTCAATCTGATCCAGGGACTCCCCCAGGAAAAGGTTCAGGAAAGAAACTTCTCAGCCTGCCCATTACTAGACAGTCTAGCATAGTTGGTACAGAGGTTGAATCACACCATACTGATGATGTGCTCTCACATTATGCTGGTAGCCAAGCTGTTAGGGTGCCCTCTGTAAGGGACAGGTCTCCTTCTGTTCATTCCCATCATACCTCTGTATCTAGAAATGTCCCTCCCACCCACCCTGATGACAGATTGTTAGAAAGGGAGCTCAATAGATTGAGAGTGGAACAAACCAGACTGAAGCTCAAGAAGCAACAGCTGGATTTGGATAGACAGTCTTTAGAAATAGAGAGGGAAAGACAGAAGTTGGGTTTAGAAACCCATGGTGGCAGCAGCAGTATTCCCCATAGTCATCCTGCAAAAGAGCATGATTCCAGGAATCTGCACAAGATAGTTCCCCCTTATAAGGAGGGGGATGACATTAACAAGTGGTTTGCTGCACTTGAGAGGGCCTGTGCTGTACAGGATGTCCCTCAAAAGCAGTGGGCTGCTATCCTATGGCTATCATTTAGTGGAAAAGGTAGGGATAGGCTCCTTACAGTGAAAGAAAATGATGCCAATAATTTCCAAGTTCTTAAGAATGCACTCCTGGATGGTTATGGCTTAACCACTGAACAGTACAGGATAAAGTTCAGAGAGACCAAAAAGGAGTCTTCACAAGACTGGGTTGATTTCATTGACCATTCAGTGAAGGCCTTGGAGGGGTGGTTACATGGCAGTAAAGTTACTGATTATGAAAGCCTGTATAACACAATCCTGAGAGAGCATATACTTAATAATTGTGTGTCTGATTTGTTGCACCAGTACCTGGTAGACTCTGATCTGACCTCTCCCCAAGAATTGGGAAAGAAGGCAGACAAATGGGTCAGAACAAGGGTGAACAGAAAAGTTCATACAGGGGGTGACAAAGATGGCAATAAGAAGAAAGATGGTGAAAAATCTCAAGATAAGCATGGGGATAAGGGTAAAACCAAAGATCCCACTTCAAATCTTAAACACTCTTCAGAGGGTGGGGATAAAACAAATTCTTCCTCTTCTTCCCAACCTGCACACATTAAAAAGCCTTGGTGCTTTGTGTGTAAAAATAGAGGCCATAGGCCAGGGGATAAGTCCTGTCCAGGTAAACCCCCTGAGCCTACCACCACTAATACATCAAGCTCTAGTGCCCCTAGCAGTAGTGGTACTAGTGGTGGGACTGCTGGCAACAGTCAAGCAAAGGGTGTAGTTGGGTTCACTTATGGGTCCATCATAGAAACTGGGGTAGTCAGTCCCAAGACAGTTTCTGTCACACCTAGTGGCATTGGCCTTGCCACACTGGCTGCTTGTCCCCTTACAATGGATAAGTACAGGCAAACAGTTTGAAATAAATGGTGTTGAGGCCTTGGCCTACAGGGACACAGGTGCCAGTTTCACTTTGGTGACTGAAAACCTAGTGCACCCTGATCAACACATCATTGGACAACAGTATAAGATTATTGATGTCCATAACTCCACTAAGTTTCTTCCCTTAGCTATAATTCAGTTTAGTTGGGGTGGAGTTACTGGCCCTAAGCAGGTGGTGGTATCACCTAGCTTACCTGTAGACTGTCTCTTAGGTAATGACCTAGAGGCCTCAGGATGGGCTGATGTAGAGTTTTATGCCCATGCAGCCATGCTGGGCATCCCTGAGGAATTGTTCCCTCTCATTTCAAGTGAAATGAAAAAGCAAAGGAGAGAAGGCCTGAAAACTCAGGATCCCTCTCCATCAACAGGTAAAAAGGGTATCACAGTATCCCCTAACCACCCTACCATTCAGGATACCATTCCTGTGGTGGGAGAAACCTCTCCTGGGGTGGCACCTGTTCCAAGGGAATCATCAGCTGGCAAAGCTGGACTCCCTGA
The DNA here is from genome assembly GCF_031143425.1 of Pleurodeles waltl. Taxonomy (NCBI): domain Eukaryota; kingdom Metazoa; phylum Chordata; class Amphibia; order Caudata; family Salamandridae; genus Pleurodeles; species Pleurodeles waltl. Next base: position 4,238,437 of record NC_090448.1, on the reverse strand, counting down.
GGTAGAAGTACCTCTCTGTGGGATAACTAACATTGGTGAGAAAAAGAGCACCATTTTAGTTAACATGGAGCATCCCTCCAACCCTCCCAGAGAAACTTTAGTGCAGAAACCCTGCACTGCCTCACAACACTTAGGACAGCATCCCTGCCCTAGTGTGGAGCTCATAGGACAGCTTCCCTGCCCTGCTCCAACTCAAGAGAAACAGCATCCCTGTTCTCTCTTCCAGCCATATGGACAAAGTTTTTGCCCAGCTATGGCTTTTCTGAGACAGCATCCCTGTCTGGCATTTCCATCACTACAAATAGGTTCAGTGGACAATTCCCACTGCTGTAAACTAAAACTTACTGATAGAAACTCTGAAAATACATCTTCACATTGTTGCTTAGCTAAAAAACTTCAAACAGGGTGGTTTACATCCCCACAGGGAAGTAACCATATAGTGGATGATAAAGGGAGTAACCAGTCTATTGCAGAGCTACTCTCTACTTATCACCACTTAGACAATAAAGTCTCAACTGGCCAAGGTTAGCCTTATTGTCCTTCGTTTGGGGGGGGGGTTGTGTGAGAAGGTAGCCTCTTTCTAGCCTTGTTACCCCCACTTTTGGCCTGTTTGTGAGTGTATGTCAGGGTGTTTGTCACTGTTTTCACTGTCTCACTGGGATCCTGATAGCCAGGCCTCAGTGCTCATAGTGAAAACACTATGTTTTCAGTATGGTTGTTATGTGTCACTGGGATCCTGCTGGTCAGGACCCCAGTGCTCATAGGTTTGTGGCCTATATGTATGTGTCACTGGGACCCTGTCACACAGGGCCCCAGTGCTCATAGGTGTGCATGTATATGTTCCCTGTGTGGTGCCTAACTGTCTCACTGAGGCTCTGCTAACCAGAACCTCAGTGGTTATGCTCTCTCATTACTTTCAAATTGTCACTAACAGGCTAGTGACCATTTTTACCAATTTACATTGGCTTACTGGAACACCCTTATAATTCCCTAGTATATGGTACTGAGGTACCCAGGGTATTGGGGTTCCAGGAGATCCCTATGGGCTGCAGCATTTCTTTTGCCACCCATAGGGAGCTCTGACAATTCTTACACAGGCCTGCCACTGCAGCCTGAGTGAAATAACGTCCACGTTATTTCACAGCCATTTTACACTGCACTTAAGTAACTTATAAGTCACCTATATGTCTAACCTTTACCTGGTAAAGGTTAGGTGCAAAGTTACTTAGTGTGAGGGCACCCTGGCACTAGCCAAGGTGCCCCCACATTGTTCAGAGCCAATTCCCTGAACTTTGTGAGTGCGGGGACACCATTACACGCGTGCACTACATATAGGTCACTACCTATATGTAGCTTCACCATGGTAACTCCGAATATGGCCATGTAACATGTCTATGATCATGGAATTGCCCCCTCTATGCCATCCTGGCATTGTTGGTACAATTCCATGATCCCAGTGGTCTGTAGCACAGACCCTGGTACTGCCAGACTGCCCTTCCTGGGGTTTCACTGCAGCTGCTGCTGCTGCCAACCCCTCAGACAGGCAGCTGCCCTCCTGGGGTCCAGCCAGGCCTGGCCCAGGATGGCAGAACAAAGAACTTCCTCTGAGAGAGGGTGTGACACCCTCTCCCTTTGGAAAATGGTGTGAAGGCAGGGGAGGAGTAGCCTCCCCCAGCCTCTGGAAATGCTTTGTTGGGCACAGATGTGCCCAATTCTGCATAAGCCAGTCTACACCGGTTCAGGGACCCCTTAGCCCCTGCTCTGGCGCGAAACTGGACAAAGGAAAGGGGAGTGACCACTCCCCTGACCTGCACCTCCCCTGGGAGGTGTCCAGAGCTCCTCCAGTGTGCTCCAGACCTCTGCCATCTTGGAAACAGAGGTGCTGCTGGCACACTGGACTGCTCTGAGTGGCCAGTGCCACCAGGTGACGTCAGAGACTCCTGCTGATAGGCTCCTTCAGGTGTTAGTAGCCTTTCCTCTCTCCTAGGTAGCCAAACCCTCTTTTCTGGCTATTTAGGGTCTCTGTCTCTGGGGAAACTTTAGATAACGAATGCATGAGCTCAGCCGAGTTCCTCTGCATCTCTCTCTTCACCTTCTGATAAGGAAACGACCGCTGACCGCGCTGGAAGCCTGCAAACCTGCAACATAGTAGCAAAGACGACTACTGCAACTCTGTAACGCTGATCCTGCCGCCTTCTCGACTGTTTTCCTGCTTGTGCATGCTGTGGGGGTAGTCTGCCTCCTCTCTGCACCAGAAGCTCCGAAGAAATCTCCCGTGGGTCGACGGAATCTTCCCCCTGCAACCGCAGGCACCAAAAAGCTGCATTACCGGTCCCTTGGGTCTCCTCTCAGCACGACGAGCGAGGTCCCTCGAATCCAGCGACACTGTCCAAGTGACCCCCACAGTCCAGTGACTCTTCAGCCCAAGTTTGGTGGAGGTAAGTCCTTGCCTCACCTCGCTGGGCTGCATTGCTGGGAACCGCGACTTTGCAAGCTACTCCGGCCCCTGTGCACTTCCGGCGGAAATCCTTCGTGCACAGCCAAGCCTGGGTCCACGGCACTCTAACCTGCATTGCACGACTTTCTAAGTTGGTCTCCGGCGACGTGGGACTCCTTTGTGCAACTTCGGCGAGCACCGTTTCACGCATCCTCGTAGTGCCTGTTTCTGGCACTTCTCCGGGTGCTACCTGCTTCAGTGAGGGCTCTTTGTCTTGCTCGACGTCCCCTCTCTCTGCAGGTCCAATTTGCGACCTCCTGGTCCCTCCTGGGCCCCAGCAGCGTCCAAAAACGCCAAACGCACGATTTGCGTGTAGCAAGGCTTGTTGGCGTCCATCCGGCGGGAAAACACTTCTGCACGACTCTCCAAGGCATGGGGGATCCATCCTCCAAAGGGGAAGTCTCTAGCCCTTGTCGTTCTTGCAGTATTCACAGTTCTTCAGCCTAGTAAGAGCTTCTTTGCACCAACCGCTGGCATTTCTTGGGCATCTGCCCATCTCCGAGTTGCTTGTGACTTTTGGACTTGGTCCCCTTGTTCCACAGGTACCCTCAGTCAGGAATCCATCGTTGTTGCATTGCTGATTTGTGTTTTCCTTGCATTTTCCCTCTAACACGACTATTTTGTCCTTAGGGGAACTTTAGTGCACTTTTGCACTCACTTTTCAGGGTCTTGGGGAGGGTTATTTTGCTAACTCTCACTATTTTCTAATAGTCCCAGCGACCCTCTACAAGGTCACATAGGTTTGGGGTCCATTCGTGGTTCGCATTCCACTTCTGGAGTATATGGTTTGTGTTGCCCCTATCCCTATGTTTCCCCATTGCATCCTATTGTAACTATACATTGTTTGCACTGTTTTCTAAGACTATACTGCATATGTTTGCTATGGTGTATATATATCTTGTGTATATTTCCTATCCTCTTACTGAGGGTACACTCTAAGATACTGTGGCATATTGTCATAAAAATAAAGTACCTTTATTTTTGGTATAACTGTGTATTGTGTTTTCTTATGATATTGTGCATATGACACTAAGTGGTACTGTAGTAGCTTCACACGTCTCCTAGTTCAACCTAAGCTGCTCTGCTAAGCTACCATTATCTATCAGCCTAAGCTGCTAGACACCCTATACACTAATAAGGGATAACTGGGCCTGGTGCAAGGTGCAAGTACCCCTTGGTACTCACTACAAGCCAGTCCAGCCTCCTACATTGGTTGTGCAGTGGTGGGATAAGTGCTTGAGACTACTTACCACTCTTGTCATTGTACTTTTCATAAGAGAAAAATATACAAAACAAGGTCAGTGTATATACACATAGCCAAAAAGTTTTGCATTTCCTCTTTTCACTCTTTTCTAAGTGCTGAAAAGTACTTCTAAACTTTCAAAAAGTTCTTAAAAGTTTAAAAAGTTTTTTCTGTCTTTCCCCAAAAAATTCTGAAAACTTTTTTCTCTTTTTCTATCAATTTAACTCTAAAAAATGTCTGGCACAGGAAAAAATGTTGAACTGTCCAAACTTGCATATGATCACCTTAGCTGGAAAGGAGCAAGGAGTCTCTGCATAGAGAGAGGTTTGAGTGTAGGGAAGAATCCTTCCTTAGAACTGTTAATTAATATGCTTAGAGTACAGGATAAGGCCATAAGTGCCCAATCTGTAGAAAAAGTAGCTAATGGTTCTCAATCTGATCCAGGGACTCCCCCAGGAAAAGGTTCAGGAAAGAAACTTCTCAGCCTGCCCATTACTAGACAGTCTAGCATAGTTGGTACAGAGGTTGAATCACACCATACTGATGATGTGCTCTCACATTATGCTGGTAGCCAAGCTGTTAGGGTGCCCTCTGTAAGGGACAGGTCTCCTTCTGTTCATTCCCATCATACCTCTGTATCTAGAAATGTCCCTCCCACCCACCCTGATGACAGATTGTTAGAAAGGGAGCTCAATAGATTGAGAGTGGAACAAACCAGACTGAAGCTCAAGAAGCAACAGCTGTATTTGGATAGACAGTCTTTAGAAATAGAGAGGGAAAGACAGAAGTTGGGTTTAGAAACCCATGGTGGCAGCAGCAGTATTCCCCATAGTCATCCTGCAAAAGAGCATGATTCCAGGAATCTGCACAAGATAGTTCCCCCTTATAAGGAGGGGGATGACATTAACAAGTGGTTTGCTGCACTTGAGAGGGCCTGTGCTGTACAGGATGTCCCTCAAAAGCAGTGGGCTGCTATCCTATGGCTATCATTTAGTGGAAAAGATAGGGATAGGCTCCTTACAGTGAAAGAAAATGATGCCAATAATTTCCAAGTTCTTAAGAATGCACTCCTGGATGGTTATGGCTTAACCACTGAACAGTACAGGATAAAGTTCAGAGAGACCAAAAAGGAGTCTTCACAAGACTGGGTTGATTTCATTGACCATTCAGTGAAGGCCTTGGAGGGGTGGTTACATGGCAGTAAAGTTACTGATTATGAAAGCCTGTATAACACAATCCTGAGAGAGCATATACTTAATAATTGTGTGTCTGATTTGTTGCACCAGTACCTGGTAGACTCTGATCTGACCTCTCCCCAAGAATTGGGAAAGAAGGCAGACAAATGGGTCAGAACAAGGGTGAACAGAAAAGTTCATACAGGGGGTGACAAAGATGGCAATAAGAAGAAAGATGGTGAAAAATCTCAAGATAAGCATGGGGATAAGGGTAAAACCAAAGATCCCACTTCAAATCTTAAACACTCTTCAGAGGGTGGGGATAAAACAAATTCTTCCTCTTCTTCCCAACCTGCACACATTAAAAAGCCTTGGTGCTTTGTGTGTAAAAATAGAGGCCATAGGCCAGGGGATAAGTCCTGTCCAGGTAAACCCCCTGAGCCTACCACCACTAATACATCAAGCTCTAGTGCCCCTAGCAGTAGTGGTACTAGTGGTGGGACTGCTGGCAACAGTCAAGCAAAGGGTGTAGTTGGGTTCACTTATGGGTCCATCATAGAAACTGGGGTAGTCAGTCCCAAGACAGTTTCTGTCACACCTAGTGGCATTGGCCTTGCCACACTGGCTGCTTGTCCCCTTACAATGGATAAGTACAGGCAAACAGTTTGAAATAAATGGTGTTGAGGCCTTGGCCTACAGGGACACAGGTGCCAGTTTCACTTTGGTGACTGAAAACCTAGTGCACCCTGATCAACACATCATTGGACAACAGTATAAGATTATTGATGTCCATAACTCCACTAAGTTTCTTCCCTTAGCTATAATTCAGTTTAGTTGGGGTGGAGTTACTGGCCCTAAGCAGGTGGTGGTATCACCTAGCTTACCTGTAGACTGTCTCTTAGGTAATGACCTAGAGGCCTCAGGATGGGCTGATGTAGAGTTTTATGCCCATGCAGCCATGCTGGGCATCCCTGAGGAATTGTTCCCTCTCATTTCAAGTGAAATGAAAAAGCAAAGGAGAGAAGGCCTGAAAACTCAGGATCCCTCTCCATCAACAGGTAAAAAGGGTATCACAGTATCCCCTAACCACCCTACCATTCAGGATACCATTCCTGTGGTGGGAGAAACCTCTCCTGGGGTGGCACCTGTTCCAAGGGAATCATCAGCTGGCAAAGCTGGACTCCCTGAGGTAGAAGTACCTCTCTGTGGGATAACTAACATTGGTGAGAAAAAGAGCACCATTTTAGTTAACATGGAGCATCCCTCCAACCCTCCCAGAGAAACTTTAGTGCAGAAACCCTGCACTGCCTCACAACACTTAGGACAGCATCCCTGCCCTAGTGTGGAGCTCATAGGACAGCTTCCCTGCCCTGCTCCAACTCAAGAGAAACAGCATCCCTGTTCTCTCTTCCAGCCATATGGACAAAGTTTTTGCCCAGCTATGGCTTTTCTGAGACAGCATCCCTGTCTGGCATTTCCATCACTACAAATAGGTTCAGTGGACAATTCCCACGGCTCTAAACTAAAACTTACTGATAGAAACTCTGAAAATACATCTTCACATTGTTGCTTAGCTAAAAAACTTCAAACAGGGTGGTTTACATCCCCACAGGGAAGTAACCATATAGTGGATGATAAAGGGAGTAACCAGTCTATTGCAGAGCTACTCTCTACTTATCACCACTTAGACAATAAAGTCTCAACTGGCCAAGGTTAGCCTTATTGTGCTTCGTTTGGGGGGGGGGGGGTTGTGTGAGAAGGTAGCCTCTTTCTAGCCTTGTTACCCCCACTTTTGGCCTGTTTGTGAGTGTATGTCAGGGTGTTTGTCACTGTTTTCACTGTCTCACTGGGATCCTGATAGCCAGGCCTCAGTGCTCATAGTGAAAACACTATGTTTTCAGTATGGTTGTTATGTGTCACTGGGATCCTGCTGGTCAGGACCCCAGTGCTCATAGGTTTGTGGCCTATATGTATGTGTCACTGGGACCCTGTCACACAGGGCCCCAGTGCTCATAGGTGTGCATGTATATGTTCCCTGTGTGGTGCCTAACTGTCTCACTGAGGCTCTGCTAACCAGAACCTCAGTGGTTATGCTCTCTCATTACTTTCAAATTGTCACTAACAGGCTAGTGACCATTTTTACCAATTTACATTGGCTTACTGGAACACCCTTATAATTCCCTAGTATATGGTACTGAGGTACCCAGGGTATTGGGGTTCCAGGAGATCCCTATGGGCTGCAGCATTTCTTTTGCCACCCATAGGGAGCTCTGACAATTCTTACACAGGCCTGCCACTGCAGCCTGAGTGAAATAACGTCCACGTTATTTCACAGCCATTTTACACTGCACTTAAGTAACTTATAAGTCACCTATATGTCTAACCTTTACCTGGTAAAGGTTAGGTGCAAAGTTACTTAGTGTGAGGGCACCCTGGCACTAGCCAAGGTGCCCCCACATTGTTCAGAGCCAATTCCCTGAACTTTGTGAGTGCGGGGACACCATTACACGCGTGCACTACATATAGGTCACTACCTATATGTAGCTTCACCATGGTAACTCCGAATATGGCCATGTAACATGTCTATGATCATGGAATTGCCCCCTCTATGCCATCCTGGCATTGTTGGTACAATTCCATGATCCCAGTGGTCTGTAGCACAGACCCTGGTACTGCCAGACTGCCCTTCCTGGGGTTTCACTGCAGCTGCTGCTGCTGCCAACCCCTAAGACAGGCAGCTGCCCTCCTGGGGTCCAGCCAGGCCTGGCCCAGGATGGCAGAACAAAGAACTTCCTCTGAGAGAGGGTGTGACACCCTCTCCCTTTGGAAAATGGTGTGAAGGCAGGGGAGGAGTAGCCTCCCCCAGCCTCTGGAAATGCTTTGTTGGGCACAGATGTGCCCAATTCTGCATAAGCCAGTCTACACCGGTTCAGGGACCCCTTAGCCCCTGCTCTGGCGCGAAACTGGACAAAGGAAAGGGGAGTGACCACTCCCCTGACCTGCACCTCCCCTGGGAGGTGTCCAGAGCTCCTCCAGTGTGCTCCAGACCTCTGCCATCTTGGAAACAGAGGTGCTGCTGGCACACTGGACTGCTCTGAGTGGCCAGTGCCACCAGGTGACGTCAGAGACTCCTGCTGATAGGCTCCTTCAGGTGTTAGTAGCCTTTCCTCTCTCCTAGGTAGCCAAACCCTCTTTTCTGGCTATTTAGGGTCTCTGTCTCTGGGGAAACTTTAGATAATGAATGCATGAGCTCAGCCGAGTTCCTCTGCATCTCTCTCTTCACCTTCTGATAAGGAAACGACCGCTGACCGCGCTGGAAGCCTGCAAACCTGCAACATAGTAGCAAAGACGACTACTGCAACTCTGTAACGCTGATCCTGCCGCCTTCTCGACTGTTTTCCTGCTTGTGCATGCTGTGGGGGTAGTCTGCCTCCTCTCTGCACCAGAAGCTCCGAAGAAATCTCCCGTGGGTCGACGGAATCTTCCCCCTGCAACCGCAGGCACCAAAAAGCTGCATTACCGGTCCCTTGGGTCTCCTCTCAGCACGACGAGCGAGGTCCCTCGAATCCAGCGACACTGTCCAAGTGACCCCCACAGTCCAGTGACTCTTCAGCCCAAGTTTGGTGGAGGTAAGTCCTTGCCTCACCTCGCTGGGCTGCATTGCTGGGAACCGCGACTTTGCAAGCTACTCCGGCCCCTGTGCACTTCCGGTGGAAATCCTTCGTGCACAGCCAAGCCTGGGTCCACGGCACTCTAACCTGCATTGCACGACTTTCTAAGTTGGTCTCCGGCGACGTGGGACTCCTTTGTGCAACTTCGGCGAGCACCGTTTCACGCATCCTCGTAGTGCCTGTTTCTGGCACTTCTCCGGGTGCTACCTGCTTCAGTGAGGGCTCTTTGTCTTGCTCGACGTCCCCTCTCTCTGCAGGTCCAATTTGCGACCTCCTGGTCCCTCCTGGGCCCCAGCAGCGTCCAAAAACGCCAAACGCACGATTTGCGTGTAGCAAGGCTTGTTGGTATCCATCCGGCGGGAAAACACTTCTGCACGACTCTCCGAGGCGTGGGGGATCCATCCTCCAAAGGGGAAGTCTCTAGCCCTTGTCGTTCTTGCAGTATTCACAGTTCTTCAGCCTAGTAAGAGCTTCTTTGCACCAACCGCTGGCATTTCTTGGGCATCTGCCCATCTCCGAGTTGCTTGTGACTTTTGGACTTGGTCCCCTTGTTCCACAGGTACCCTCAGTCAGGAATCCATCGTTGTTGCATTGCTGATTTGTGTTTTCCTTGCATTTTCCCTCTAACACGACTATTTTGTCCTTAGGGGAACTTTAGTGCACTTTTGCACTCACTTTTCAGGGTCTTGGGGAGGGTTATTTTGCTAACTCTCACTATTTTCTAATAGTCCCAGCGACCCTCTACAAGGTCACATAGGTTTGGGGTCCATTCGTGGTTCGCATTCCACTTCTGGAGTATATGGTTTGTGTTGCCCCTATCCCTATGTTTCCCCATTGCATCCTATTGTAACTATACATTGTTTGCACTGTTTTCTAAGACTATACTGCATATTTTTGCTATTGTGTATATATATCTTGTGTATATTTCCTATCCTCTCACTGAGGGTACACTCTAAGATACTGTGGCATATTGTCATAAAAATAAAGTACCTTTATTTTTGGTATAACTGTGTATTGTGTTTTCTTATGATATTGTGCATATGACACTAAGTGGTACTGTAGTAGCTTCACACGTCTCCTAGTTCAGCCTGAGCTGCTCTGCTAAGCTACCATTATCTATCAGCCTAAGCTGCTAGACACCCTATACACTAATAAGGGATAACTGGGCCTGGTGCAAGGTGCAAGTACCCCTTGGTACTCACTACAAGCCAGTCCAGCCTCCTACACCCACCCACCCTGATGACAGAATGTTAGAAAGGGAGCTCAATAGATTGAGAGTGGAACAATCCAGACTGAAGCTCAAGAAGCAACAGCTGGATTTAGATAGGCAGTCATTGGAGATACAAAGAGAAAGACAGAAATTGGGATTTGAATCCCATGGTGGCAGCAGCAGTATTCCCAATAGTCATCCTGCAAAAGAGCATGATTCTAGGAATCTGCATAAGATAGTTCCCCCTTACAAGGAGGGGGATGACATTAACAAGTGGTTTGCTGCACTTGAGAGGGCCTGTGTTGTACAGGATGTCCCTCAAAGGCAGTGGGCTGCTATCCTATGGCTATCATTTAGAGGAAAGGGTAGGGATAGGCTCCTTACTGTGAAAGAAAGTGATGCCTATAATTTTGCAGTTCTTAAGAATGCACTCCTTGATGGTTATGGCTTAACCACTGAACAGTACAGGATGAAGTTCAGAGAAAACAAAAAGGAGTCTTCAGAAGACTGGGTAGACTTTGTTGACCATTTCGTGAAGGCCTTGGAGTGGTGGTTACATGGCAGTAAAGTTACTGATTATGAAAGTCTGTATAACTTAATCCTGAGAGCATATTCTTAATAATTGTGTGTCTGATTTGTTGCACCAGTACTTGGTGGACTCTGATCTGACCTCTCCCCAAGAATTGGGAAAGAAGGCAGACAAATGGGTCAGAACAAGGGTGAACAGAAAAGTTCATACAGGGGGTGACAAAGATGGCAAGAAGAAGGATGGTAGGTCTTCTGACAAGGGTGGGGACAAATCTAAAAATGAGTCTTCATCAGGCCCACAAAAACACTCTGGTGGAGGTGGTGGGCCCAAATCCTCTTCAAATCAAAACAAAGAAAAGAAACCATGGTGCTATTTATGTAAAATAAAAGGCCATTGGACAACAGATCCCAGTTGTCCAAAGAAAAGCACCAAGCCTCCTACCACTACAACCCCTGCTGCTACACCTAGTGTCCCTACTAATAGCAGTGGTGGTGGGAGCAAACCTACTAATAGCCAATCCAAGGGAGTAGCTGGGCTCACTTTTGGTAACTTAGTTGGGGTTGGTCTGATTAGGGAGACCACAGAGGCTGTGTTAGTCTCTGAGGGGGCTATTGATTTAGCCACCTTGGTTGCTTGTCCCCTTAACATGGATAAGTACAAGCAACTACCCCTAATAAATGGTGTTGAGGTTCAGGCCTACAGGGACACAGGTGCCAGTGTTACAATGGTAATAGAGAAACTGGTCCACCCCGAACAACACCTACTTGGTCACCAGTACCAAGTAACCGATGCTCATAACAACACCCTTAGCCACCCCATGGCTGTTGTGAATCTCAACTGGCGGGGGTTACTGGCGCAAAGAAAGTTGTGGTTGCCTCAGATTTACCTGTAGACTATCTATTAGGAAATGATTTAGAGACATCAGCTTGGGCAGAAGTGGAGTTGGAGGCTCATGCAGCAATGCTGGGCATTCCAGGGCATATTTTTGCTTTGACCAGGGCTCAGGCCAAAAAGCAAAAACGACAGGGTGACTTGGATCCTGGAAGAATGGACCAAGTGCTCCCTAAAGCTAGGGTTAGTAAGGGTAAATCACTACCTACTATGCCTCCCTCTACAGTGGATTCTACTTCTGAGGAAGAAGAATTTCCACCCTGTGTAGAACCTACACCAGAAGAACTGGAAGAAGACACTGCTGAGCTTTTGGGTGAAGGGGGGCCTGCCAGGGAGGAGCTGAGTGTGGCACAGCGTACCTGTCCCACACTAGAGGGTCTAAGGCAGCAAGCTGTCAAACAAGCAAATGGGGATGTCAGTGACTCTCACAGAGTTTACTGGGAGGACAACCTCTTGTACACTGAAGCAAGGGATCCAAAACCTGGAGCTGCCAGGAGATTGGTGATTCCTCAGGAGTACAGAAAGTTCCTCCTAACTCTAGCCCACGACATTCCCTTAGCTGGACATTTGGGGCAAATGGAAACTTGGGACAGGCTTGTTCCCTTGTTTCATTGGCCTAGAATGTCAGAGGACACAAAAGAATTTTGTAAGTCCTGTGAAACCTGTCAAGCCAGTGGCAAGACAGGTGGCACTCCAAAGGCACCCCTTATTCCACTGCCTGTGGTTCCCTTTGAAAGGGTAGGGGTTGACATAGTTGGCCCCCTTGACCCTCCTACTGCTTCAGGCAATAGGTTTATCTTGATGGTAGTGGACCATGCCACCAGATATCCTGAAACAATTCCTCTAAGGACCACTACAGCTCCTGCAGTGGCAAAGGCCCTCCTGGGAATCTTTTCCAGGGTGGGCTTCCCAAAAGAGGTAGTATCAGACAGGGGAAGCAATTTCATGTCTGCTTACTTAAAGGCCATGTGGAAGGAGTGTGGTGTGACATACAAGTTCACCACACCCTATCTGTAGGAAAGTACCATCTTGCCTGGCATGTTACCCCCATTTTTCAATGTATATATGTTGTTTTAGTTGTATGTGTCACTGGGACCCTGGTAACCCAGGGCCCCAGTGCTCATAAGTGTGCCTGAATGTGTTACCTGTGTAGTGACTAACTGTCTCACTGAGGCTCTGCTAATCAGAACCTCAGTGGTTATGCTCTCTCATTTCTTTCCAAATTGTCACTGACAGGCTAGTGACCATTTTTACCAATTTACATTGGCTTACTGGAACACCCTTATAATTCCCTAGTATATGGTTCCGAGGTACCCAGGGTATTGGGGTTCCAGGAGATCCCTATGGGCTGCAGCATTTCTTTTGCCACCCATAGGGAGCGCTGACAATTCTTACACAGGCCTGCCACTGCAGCCTGAGTGAAATAACGTCCACGTTATTTCACAGCCATTTTACACTGCACTTAAGTAACTTATAAGTCACCTACATGTCTAACCTTTACCTGGTAAAGGTTAGGTGCAAAGTTACTTAGTGTGAGGGCACCCTGGCACTAGCCAAGGTGCCCCCACATTGTTCAGAGCCAATTCCCTGAACTTTGTGAGTGCGGGGACACCATTACACGTGTGCACTACATATAGGTCACTACCTATATGTAGCTTCACAATGGTAACTCCGAATATGGCCATGTAACATGTCCATGATCATGGAATTGCCCCCTCTATGCCATCCTGGCATAGTTGGCACAATCCCATGATCCCAGTGGTCTGTAGCACAGACCCTGGTACTGCCAAACTGCCCTTCCTGGGGTTTCACTGCAGCTGCTGCTGCTGCCAACCCCTCAGACAGGCATCTGCCCTCCTGGGGTCCAGCCAGGCCTGGCCCAGGATGGCAGAACAAAGAACTTCCTCTGAGAGAGGGTGTGACACCCTCTCCCTTTGGAAAATGGTGTGAAGGCAGGGGAGGAGTAGCCTCCCCCAGCCTCTGGAAATGCTTTGTTGGGCACAGATGTGCCCAATTCTGCATAAGCCAGTCTACACTGGTTCAGGGGACCCCTTAGCCCTGCTCTGGCACGAAACTGGACAAAGGAAAGGGGAGTGACCACTCCCCTGACCTGCACCTCCCCTGGGAGGTGTCCAGAGCTCCTCCAGTGTGCTCCAGACCTCTGCCATCTTGGAAACAGAGGTGCTGCTGGCACACTGGACTGCTCTGAGTGGCCAGTGCCACCAGGTGACGTCAGAGACTCCTTTTGATAGGCTCCTTCAGGTGTTAGTAGCCTATCCTCTCTCCTAGGTAGCCAAACCCTCTTTTCTGGCTATTTAGGGTCTCTGTCTCTGGGGAAACTTTAGATAACGAATGCAAGAGCTCATCCGAGTTCCTCTGCATCTCTCTCTTCACCTTCTGCCAAGCAATCGACTGCTGACCGCGCTGGAAGCCTGCAAACCTGCAACATAGTAGCAAAGACGACTACTGCAACTCTGTAACGCTGATCCTGCCGCCTTCTCGACTGTTTTTCTGGTGGTGCATGCTGTGGGGGTAGTCTGCCTCCTCTCTGCAGCAGAAGCTCTGAAGAAATCTCCCGTGGGTCGACGGAATCTTCCCCCTGCAACCGCAGGCACCAAAAAGCTGCATTACCGGTCCCTTGGGTCTCCTCTCAGCACGACGAGCGAGGTCCCTCGAATCCAGCGACTCTGTCCAAGTGACCCCCACAGTCCAGTGACTCTTCAGTCCTAGTTTGGTGGAGGTAAGTCCTTGCCTCACCTCGCTGGGCTGCATTGCTGGGAACCGCGACTTCTGCAGCTACTCCGGCCCCTGTGCAGTTCCGGCGGAAATCCTTTGTGCACAGCCAAGCCTGGGTCCACGGCACTCTAACCTGAATTGCACGACTTTCTAAGTTGGTCTCCGGCGACGTGGGACTCCTTTGTGCAACTTCGGCGAGCACTGTTTCACGCATCCTCGTAGTGCCTGTTCCTGGCACTTCTCCGGGTGCTACCGGCTTCAGAGAGGGCTCCTTGTCTTGCTCGACGTTCCCTCTCTTTGGTGGTCCAATTTGCGACCTCCTGGTCCCTCCTGGGCCTCAGCAGCGTCCAAAAACGCTAACCGCACGATTTGCAGCTAGCAAGGCTTGTTGGCGTTCTTTCGGCGGGACAACACTTCTGCACGACTCTGCACGGCAAAAGGGGTCCGTCCACCAAAGGGGAAGTCTCTAGCCCTTTTCGTTCCTGCAGAAACCTCAGCTTCTTCTGTCCAGTATAAGCTTCTTTGCACCCGCAGCTGGCATTTCCTGGGCATCTGCCCATCTCCGACTTGCTTGTGACTTTTGGACTTGGTCCCCTTGTTCCACAGGTACCCTAGATTGGAAATCCACAGTTGTTGCATTGTTGGTTTGTGTCTTTCCTGCATTATTCCTCTAACACGACTTCTTTGTCCTTAGGGGAACTTTAGTGCACTTTGCACTCACTTTTCAGGGTCTTGGGGAGGGTTATTTTTCTAACTCTCACTATTTTCTAATACTCCCAGCGACCCTCTACAAGGTCACATAGGTTTGGGGTCCATTCGTGGTTCGCATTCCACTTTTGGAGTATATGGTTTGTGTTGCCCCTATCCCTATGTTTCCCCATTGCATCCTATTGTAACTATACATTGTTTGCACTGTTTTCTAAGACTATACTGTATATTTTTGCTATTGTGTATATATATCTTGTGAATATTTCCTATCCTCTCACTGAGGGTACACTCTAAGATACTTTGGCATATTGTCATAAAAATAAAGTACCTTTATTTTTAGTATAACCGTGTATTGTGTTTTCTTATGATATTGTGCATATGACACTAAGTGGTACTGTAGTAGCTTCACACGTCTCCTAGTTCAGCCTAAGCTGCTCTGCTAACCTACCATTATCTATCAGCCTAAGCTGCTAGACACCCTATACACTAATAAGGGATAACTGGGCCTGGTGCAAGGTGCAAGTACCCCTTGGTACTCAGTACAAGCCATTCCAGCCTCCTACACTATCATCCACAAACAAATGGACTGGTGGAGAGATTTAACAAAACTCTCAAAGGCATGATTATGGGACTCCCTGAAAAACTCCGCAGGAGATGGGATATCCTATTACCTTGCCTCCTTTTTGCTTACAGGGAGGTACCCCAAAAAGCAGTGGGCTTCAGCCCCTTTGAACTCCTATTTGGACACCCTGTGAGTGGTCCTCTAACACTTGTTAAGGAGGGTTGGGAACAACCATTAAAAGCTCCAAAGCAAGACATAGTGGACTATGTACTTGGCCTCAGATCTAGGATGGCTGAGTACATGAAAAAGGCCAGTAAAAACCTTCAGGCCAGCCAAGAGCTCCAGAAGCAATGGCATGACCAGAAGGCTGTTTTGGTTCAGTACCAACCAGGGCAGAAAGTGTGGGTCTTGGAGCCTGTGGCCCCAAGAGCACTCCAAGACAAATGGAGTGGACCCCACATAATTGTTGAAAAGAAGGGTGAAGTCACCTACTTAGTTAACTTAGGCACTGCCAGGAGTCCCCTTAGGGTGCTCCATGTCAATCGCCTGAAACCCTACTATGACAGGGCTGATCTCACCCTGCTCATGGCAACAGATGAGGGACAGGAAGAAGAGAGTGACCCTCTCCCTGATCTCTTCTCTTCCACAGAACAAGATGCTCTAGTGGAAGGTGTAGTTTTGGCAGATTGTCTTACTGCTGAGCAGAAAGACCACTGCATAAATCTCCTGGGTCAGTTTTCTGAACTCTTCTCTACTGTGCCAGGCACCACTTCTTGGTGTGAGCACACTATGGATACTGGAGACAGCTTGCCTGTCAAAAGTAAGATCTATAGGCAGTCTGACCATGTCAGAGACTGCATAAAGCAAGAGGTGCAGAAAATGCTTGAACTAGGAGTGGTTGAGCACTCTGAAAGTCCATGGGCCTCTCTTGTGGTACTTGTACCAAAACCTCATTCCAAGGATGGAAAGAAGGAAATGCAGTTTTGTGTAGACTATAGAGGTCTCAACCAGGTAACCAAAACTGACGCTCACCCTATACCCAGGGCAGATGAGCTAATAGATACAATGGCATCTGCCAAGTATCTAAGCACTTTTGATTTGACTGCAGGGTTTTGGCAGATCAAGTTATCAGAAGATGCAAAAGCAAAAACTGCATTTTCAACCATTGGAGGCCATTACCAATTCACAGTAATGCCTTTTGGATTGAAAAATGCATCTGCCACTTTTCAAAGGTTGGTGAATACAGTCCTACAAGGGCTGGAAGCTTTTAGTGCAGCATATCTAGATGATATAGCTGTCTTTAGCTCCAGCTGGGATGATCACCTAGTCCACCTATGGAACGTTTTGGAGGCCCTGCAAAAGGCAGGCCTCACTATCAAGGCTTTAAAGTGCCAGATAGGGCAGGGGAAGGTAATTTATCTGGGACACCTGGTAGGTGGAGAACAGATTGCACCACTTCAGGGGAAAATCCAAACTATTATAGATTGGGTTCCCCCTACCACTCAGACTCAGGTGAGAGCCTTTTTAGGCCTCACTGGGTACTATAGGAGGTTCATAAAGAACTATGGCTCCATTGCAGCCCCTCTTAATGACCTCACATCTAAAAAAATGCCTAAGAAGGTATTATGGACAGCAAACTGTCAGAAAGCTTTTGAGGAGCTGAAGCAGGCCATGTGCTCTGCACCTGTCCTGAAAAGCCCCTGTTACTCCAAAAAATTCATTGTCCAAACTGATGCATCTGAATTAGGGGTAGGGGCAGTCTTATCACAACTTAATTCTGAGGGCCAGGATCAACCTGTTGCTTTTATCAGCAGGAGGTTGACCCCTAGAGAAA
Organism: Pleurodeles waltl; assembly: GCF_031143425.1. Taxonomy (NCBI): domain Eukaryota; kingdom Metazoa; phylum Chordata; class Amphibia; order Caudata; family Salamandridae; genus Pleurodeles; species Pleurodeles waltl. Next base: position 4,221,381 of record NC_090448.1, on the reverse strand, counting down.
AGCGTTGGTCTGCAGTAGAAAGGGAGGCCTTTGCTGTGGTCTGAGCACTGAAGAAGTTGAGGCCATACCTGTTTGGCACTCACTTCATTGTTCAGACAGACCACAAACCTCTACTTTGGCTAAAACAAATGAAAGGTGAAAATCCTAAATTGTTGAGGTGGTCCATATCCCTACAGGGGATGGACTATACAGTGGAACATAGACCTGGGAGTACCCACTCCAATGCAGATGGACTCTCCAGATATTTCCACTTAGACAATGAATACTCATCAGGTCATGGCTAGTCTTATTGTCCTTCGTTTGGGGGGGGGGGAGGGGTTGTGTAGGAAAGTACCATCTTGCCTGGCATGTTACCCCCATTTTTCACTTTATATATGTTGTTTTAGTTGTATGTGTCACTGGGACCCTGCCAGCCAGGGCCCCAGTGCTCATAAGTGTGCCCTGTATGTGTTACCTGTGTTATGACTAACTGTCTCACTGAGGCTCTGCTATTCAGAACCTCAGTGGTTATGCTCTCTCATTCTCTTTCCAAATTGTCACTAACAGGCTAGTGACCAATTTCACCAATTTACATTGGCATACTGGAACACCCTTATAATTCCCTAGTATATGGTACTTAGGTACCCAGGGTATTGGGGTTCCAAGAGATCCCTATGGGCTGCAGCATTTCTTTTGCCACCCGTAGGGAGCTCTGACAATCCTTACACAGGCCTGCCACTGCAGCCTGAGTAAAATAACGTCCACGTTATTTCACAGCTAATTACCACTGCACTTAAGTAACTTATAAGTCACCTATATGTCTAACCTTTACCTGGTAAAGGTTACGTGCTAAGTTACTTAGTGTGTGGGCACCCTGGCACTAGCCAAGGTGCTCCCACATTGTTCAGGGCAAATTCCCCGGACTTTGTGAGTGCGGGGACACCATTACACGCGTGCACTATACATAGGTCACTACCTATGTATAGCTTCACATTGGTAACTCCGAATATGGCCATGTAACATGTCAATGATCATGGAATTGCCCCCTCTATGCCATCCTGGCATTGTTGGCACAATCCCATGATCCCACGGGTCTCTAGCACAGACCCGGGTACTGCCAAACTGCCTTTTCAGGGCTTTCACTGCAGCTGCTGCTGCTGCCAACCCCTCAGACAGGTTTCTGCCCTCCTGGGGTCCAGCCAGGCTTGGAAGGCAGAACAAAGGACTTTCTCAGACAGAGGGTGTTACACCCTCTCCCTTTGGAAAAAGGTGTTAAGGCAGGGGAGGAGTAGCCTCCCCCAGCCTCTGGAAATGCTTTCATGGGCACAGATGGTGCCCATTTCTGCATAAGCCAGTCTACACCGGTTCAGGGACCCCTCAGCCCTGCTCTGGCGCGAAACTGGACAAAGGAAAGGGGAGTGACCACTCCCCTGACCTGCACCTCCCCTGGGAGGTGCCCAGAGCTCCTCCAGTGTGCTCCAGACCTCTGCCATCTTGGAAACAGAGGTGCTGCTGGCACACTGGACTGCTCTGAGTGGCCAGTGCCACCAGGTGACGTCAGAGACTCCTTCTGATAGGCTCCTTCAAGTGTTGCTAGCCTATCCTCTCTCCTAGGTAGCCAAACCCTCTTTTCTGGCTATTTAGGGTCTCTGTCTCTGGGGAAACTTTAGATAACGATTGCAAGAGCTCATCCGAGTTCCTCTGCATCTCTCTCTTCACCTTCTGCCAAGGAATCAACTGCTGACCGCGCTGGAAGCCTGCAACACTGCAACAAAGTAGCAAAGACGACTACTGCAACTCTGTAACGCTGATCCTGCCGCCTTCTCGACTGTTTTCCTGGTGGTGCATGCTGTGGGGGTAGTCTGCCTCCTCTCTGCACTAGAAGCTCCGAAGAAATCTCCCGTGGGTCGACGGAATCTTCCCCCTGCAACCGCAGGCACCAAAAAGCTGCATTACCGGTCCCTTGGGTCTCCTCTCAACACGACGAGCGAGGTCCCTCGAATCCAGCAACTCTGTCCAGGTGACTCCCACAGTCCAGTGACTCTTCAGTTCAAGTTTGGTGGAGGTAAGTCCTTGCCTCACCTCGCTAGACTGCATTGCTGGGAACCGCGACTTTTGCAGCTACTCCGGCCCCTGTGCACTTCCGGCGGAAATCCTTTGTGCACAGCCAAGCCTGGGTCCACGGCACTCTAACCTGCATTGCACGACTTTCTAAGTTGGTCTCCGGCGACGTGGGACCCCTTTGTGTAACTTTGGGTGAGCACCATTTCACGCATCCTCGTAGTGCCTGTTTCTGGCACTTCTCTGGGTGCTACCTGCTGCTGAGAGGTCTCATTGTCTTGCCCGACGTCCTCTCTCTCTCCTGGTCCAATTTGCGACCTCCTGGTCCCTCCAGGGCCACAGCAGCATCCAAAAACGCTAACCGCACGATTTGCAGCTAGCAAGGCTTGTTGGCGTTCTTTCGGCGGAAAAACACTTCTGCACAACTCTCCACGGCGAGAGGGACCCTTCCACAAAAGGGGAAGTCTCTAGCCCTTTTCGTTCCTGCAGAAACCTCAGCTTCTTCTGTCCAGTAGAAGCTTCTTTGCACCCACAGCTGGCATTTCCTGGGCATATGCCCATCTCCGACTTGCTTGTGACTTTTGGACTTGGTCCCCTTGTTCCACAGGTACCCTAGATTGGAAATCCATCATTGTTGCATTGTTGGTTTGTGTCTTTCCTGCATTATTCCTCTAACACGACTTCTTTGTTCTTAGGGGAACTCTAGTGCACTTTGCACTCACTTTTCAGGGTCTTGGGAGGGTTATTTTTCTAACTCTCACTATTTTCTAATAGTCCCAGCGACCCTCTACAAGGTCACATAGGTTTGGGGTCCATTCGTGGTTCGCATTCCACTTTTGGAGTATATGGTTTGTGTTGCCCCTATCCCTATGTGTCCCCATTGCATCCTATTGTAACTATACATTGTTTGCACTGTTTTCTAAGACTATACTGCATATTTTTGCTATTGTGTATATATATCTTGTGTATATATTTCCTATCCTCTCACTGAGAGTACACTCTAAGATACTTTGGCATATTGTCATAAAAATAAAGTACCTTTATTTTTAGTATAACTGTGTATTGTGTTTTCTTATGATATTGTGCAAGTGACACTTGTGGTACTGTAGTAGCTTCACACGTCTCCTAGTTCAGCCTAAGCTGCTCTGCTAAGCTACCATTATCTATCAGCCTAAGCTGCTAGACACCCTATACACTAATAAGGGATAACTGGGCCTGGTGCAAGGTGCAAGTACCCCTTGGTACTCACTACAAGCCAGTCCAGCCTCCTACATTGGTTGTGCAGCGGTGGGATAAGTGATTTGAGACTACTTACCACTCTTGTCATTGTACTTTTCATAAGAGAAAAATATACAAAACAAGGTCAGTGTATATACACATAGCCAAAAAGTTTTGCATTTCCTCTTTTCACTCTTTTCTAAGTGCTGAAAAGTACTTCTAAACTTTCTAAAAAGTTCTAAAAAGTTAAAAAAGTTGTTTTCTCTGTCTTTCTAAAAGCTCTGACAAACTTTTTTCTCTTTTTCTATCATTTTAACTCTCTCTAAAATGTCTGGCACAGGCCAAAATGTTGACCTGTCTAAGATTGCATATGATCACCTTAGCTGGAAAGGAGCAAGGAGTCTCTGCATAGAGAGAGGTTTGAGTGTAGGGAAGAATCCTTCCTTGGAACTGTTACTTAACATGCTTAGAGAACAAGATACGGCTAAAAGTGCCCCATCTGTTGAAAAAGTAGCTAATGGTTCTCAATCTGATCCAGGGACTCCCCCAGGTAAAGGTTCAGGAAAGAAACTTCTTAGCCTTCCCATTAGAAGACAGTCTAGCATAGTTGGTACTGAGGTGGAGTCACTTCATACAGATGATGTGCTCTCACATTACACTGTCAGCCAAGCTGTTAGGGTGCCCTCTGTAAGGGACAGGTCTCCTTCTGTTCATTCCCATCATACCTCTGTATCTAGAAATGTCCCTCCCACCAACCCTGATGACAGATTGTTAGAAAGGGAACTCAATAAGTTGAGGGTGGAACAAACCAGACTGAAGCTTAAAAAGCAACAGCTGGATTTGGATAGACAGTCTTTAGAACTAGAGAAGGAAAGACAGAAGTTGGGTTTAGAAACCCATGGTGGCAGCAGCAGTATTCCCATAGTCATCCTGCAAAAGAGCATGATTCCAGGAATCTGCACAAGATAGTTCCCCCTTATAAGGAGGGGGATGACATTAACAAGTGGTTTGCTGCACTTGAGAGGGCCTGTGTTGTACAGGATGTCCCTCAAAGGCAGTGGGCTGCTATCCTATGGCTATCATTTAGTGGAAAAGGTAGGGATAGGCTCCTTACTGTGAAAGAAAGTGATGCCAATAATTTTACAGTTCTTAAGAATGCACTCCTGGATGGTTATGGCTTAACCACTGAACAATACAGGATAAAGTTCAGAGAGACCAAAAAGGAGTCTTCACAAGACTGGGTTGATTTCAGTGACCATTCAGTGAAGGCCTTGGAGGGGTGGTTACATGGCAGTAAAGTTACTGATTATGACAGCCTGTATGACTTGATCCTGAGAGAGCATATTCTTAATAATTGTGTGTCTGATTTGTTGCACCAGTACTTGGTGGACTCTGATCTGACCTCTCCCCAAGAATTGGGAAAGAAGGCAGACAAATGGGTCAGAACAAGGGTGAACAGAAAAGTTCATACAGGGGGTGACAAAGAGAACAACTAGAAGAAAGATGGTGAAAACGCTCAAGATAAGCATGGGGATAAGGGTAAAACCAAAGATCCCACTTCAAATCTTAAACACTCTTCAGGGGGTGGAGATAAAACAAATTCTTCCTCTTCTTCTCAACCTACACAGTTTAAAAAGCCTTGGTGCTTTGTGTGTAAAAATAGAGGCCATAGGCCAGGGGATAAGTCCTGTCCAGGTAAACCCCCTGAGCCTACCACCACTAATACATCAAGCTCTAGTGCCCCTAGCAGTAGTGGTACTAGTGGTGGGACTGCTGGCAACAGTCAAGCAAAGGGTGTAGTTGGGTTCACTTATGGGTCCATAGTAGAAACTGGGGTAGTCAGTCCCAAGACAGTTTCTGTCACACCTAGTGGCATTGGCCTTGCCACACTGGCTGCTTGTCCCCTTACAATGGATAAGTACAGGCAGACAGTTTCAATAAATGGTGTTGAGGCCTTGGCCTACAGGGACACAGGTGCCAGTATCACTTTGGTGACTGAAAACCTAGTGCACCCTGATCAACACATCATTGGACAACAGTGTAAGATTATTGATGTCCATAACTCCACTAAGTTTCTTCCCTTAGCTATAATTCAGTTTAGTTGGGGTGGAGTTACTGGCCCTAAGCAGGTGGTGGTATCACCTAGCTTACCTGTAGACTGTCTCTTAGGTAATGACCTAGAGGCCTCAGGTTGGGCTGATGTAGAGTTTTATGCCCATGCAGCCATGCTGGGCATCCCTAAGGAATTGTTCCCTCTCATTTCTACTGAAATGAAAAAGCAAAGGAGAGAAGGCCTGAAAACTCAGGATCCCTCTCCATCAACAGGTAAAAAGGGTATCACAGTATCCCCTAACCACCCTACCATTCGGGATACCATTCCTGTGGTGGGAGAAACCTCTCCTGGGGTGGCACCTGTTCCAAGGGAATCATCAGCTGGCAAAGCTGGACTCCCTGAGGTAGAAGTACCTCTCTGTGGGATAACTAACATTGGTGAGAAAAAGAGCACCATTTTAGTTAACATGGAGCATCCCTCCAACCCTCCCAGAGAAACTTTAGTGCAGAAACCCTGCACTGCCTCACAACACTTAGGACAGCATCCCTGCCATAGTGTGGAGCTCATAGGACAGCATCCCTGCCCTGCTCCAACTCAAGAGAAGCAGCATCCCTGTTCTCTCTTCCAGCCATATGGACAAAGTTTTTGCCCAGCTATGGCTTTTCTGAGACAGCATCCCTGTCTGGCATTTCCATCACTACAAATAGGTTCAGTGGATAATTCCCACTGCTCTAAACTAAAACTTACTGATAGAAACTCTGAAAATACATCTTCACCTTGTGGCTCAGCTAAAAAACTTCAAACAGGGTGGTTTACATCCCCACAGGGAAGTAACCATATAGTGGATGATAAAGGGAGTAACCAGTCTATTGCAGAGCTATACTCTACTTAACACCACTTAGACAATAAAGTCTCAACTGGCCAAGGTTAGCCTTATTGTCCTGCGTTTGGGGGGGGGGGGTTGTGTGAGAAAGTAGTCTCTTTCTAGCCTTGTTACCCCCACTTTTGGCCTGTTTGTGAGTGTATGTCAGGGTGTTTTCACTGTCTCACTGGGATCCTGCTAGCCAGGGCCCAGTGCTCATAGTGAAAACCCTATGTTTTCAGTATGTTTGTTATGTGTCACTGGGACCCTGCTAGTCAGGACCCCAGTGCTCATAAGTTTGTGGCCTATATGTATGTGTTCCCTGTGTGGTGCCTAACTGTCTCACTGAGGCTCTGCTAACCAGAACCTCAGTGGTTATGCTCTCTCATTTCTTTTAAATTGTCACTAACAGGCTAGTGACCAATTTTACCAATTTACATTGGCTTACTGGAACACCCTTATAATTCCCTAGTATATGGTACTGAGGTACCCAGGCTATTGGGGTTCCAGGGGATCCCTATGGGCTGCAGCATTTCTTTTGCCACCCATAGGGAGCTCTGACAATTCTTACACAGGCCTGCCACTGCAGCCTGAGTGAAATAACGTCCACGTTATTTCACAGCCATTTTACACTTCACTTAAGTAACTTATAAGTCACCTATATGTCTAACCTTTACCTGGTAAAGGTTAGGTGCAAAGTTACTTAGTATGAGGGCACCCTGGCACTAGCCAAGGTGCCCCCACATTGTTCAGGGCCAATTCCCCGGACTTTGTGAGTGCGGGGACACCATTACACGCGTGCACTACATATAGGTCACTACCTATATGTAGCTTCACAATGGTAACTCCGAATATGGCCATGTAACATGTCTATGATCATGGAATTGCCCCCTCTATGCCATCCTGGCATAGTTGGCACAATCCCATGATCCCAGTGTTCTGTAGCACAGACCTTGGTACTGCCAAACTGCCTTTCCTGGGGTTTCACTGCAGCTGCTGTTGCTGCCAACCCCTCAGACAGGTTTCTGCCCCCCTGGGGTCAAGCCAGGCCTGGCCCAGGATGGCAGAACAAAGAACTTCCTCTGAGAGAGGGTGTTACACCCTCTCCCTTTGGAAAATGGTGTGAAGGCAGGGGAGGAGTAGCCTCCCCCAGCCTCTGGAAATGCTTTCTTGGTCACAGATGTGCCCAATTCTGCATAAGCCAGTCTACACCGGTTCAGGGGACCCCTTAGCCCTGCTCTGGCGCGAAACTGGACAAAGGAAAGGGGAGTGACCACTCCCCTGAGCTGCACCTCCCCTGGGAGTTGTCCAGAGCTCCTCCAGTGTGCTCCAGACCTCTGCCATCTTGGAAACAGAGGTGCTGCTGGCACACTGGACTGCTCTGAGTGGCCAGTGCCACCAGGTGACGTCAGAGACTCCTTCTGATAGGCTCCTTCAGGTGTTGCTAGCCTATCCTCTCTCCTAGGTAGCCAAACCCTCTTTTCTGGCTATTTAGGGTCTCTGTCTCTGGGGAAACTTTAGATAACGAATGCAAGAGCTCATCCGAGTTCCTCTGCATCTCTCTCTTCACCTTCTGCCAAGGAATCGACTGCTGACCGCGCTGGAAGCCTGCAACACTGCAACAAAGTAGCTAAGACGACTACTGCAACTCTGTAACGCTGATCCTGCCGCCTTCTCGACTGTTTTCCTGGTGGTGCATGCTGTGGGGGTAGTCTGCCTCCTCTCTGCACTAGAAGCTCTGAAGAAATCTCCCGTGGGTCGACGGAATCTTCCCCCTGCAACCGCAGGCACCAAAAAGCTGCATTACCGGTCCCTTGGGTCTCCTCTCAGCATGACGAGCGAGGTCCCTCGAATCCAGCAACTCTGTCCAAGTGACCCCCACCGTCCAGTGACTCTTCAGTCCAAGTTTGGTGGAGGTAAGTCCTTGCCTCACCTCGCTAGACTGCATTGCTGGGAACCGCGACTTTTGCAGCTACTCCGGCCCCTGTGCACTTCCGGTGGAAATCCTTTGTGCACAGCCAAGCCTGGGTCCACAGCACTCTAACCTGCATTGCACGACTTTCTAAGTTGGTCTCCGGCGACGTGGGACTCCTTTGTGTAACTTCGGGTGAGCACTGTTTCACACATCCTTGTAGTGTCTGTTTCTGGCACTTCTCCGGGTGCTACCTGCTGCTAAGAGGGCTCCTTGTCTTGCTCGACGTCCCCTCTACCTCCTGGTCCAATTTGCGACCTTCTGGTCCCTCCTGGGCCACAGCAGCATCCAAAAACGCTAACCGCATGATTTGCAACTAGCAAGGCTTGTTGGCGTTCTTTCGGCGGGAAAACACTTCTGCACGACTGTCCACGGCGAGTGGGATTTGTCCACCAAAGGGGAAGTCTCTAGCCCTTTTTGTTCCTGCAGAAACCTCAGCTTCTTCTGTCCAGTAGAAGATTCTTTGCACCCACAGCTGGCATTTCCTGGGCATATGCCCATCTCCGACTTGCTTGTGACTTTTGGACTTGGTCCCCTTGTTCCACAGGTACCCTAGATTGGAAATCCACAGTTGTTGCATTGTTGGTTTGTGTCTTTCCTGCATTATTCCTCTAACACGACTTCTTTGTCCTTAGGGGAACATTAGTGCACTTTGCACTCACTTTTCAGGGTCTTGGGGAGGGCTAATTTTCTAACTCTCACTATTTTCTAATAGTGCCAGCGACCCTCTACAAGGTCACATAGGTTTGGGGTCCATTCGTGGTTCGCATTCCACTTTTGGAGTATATGGTTTGTGTTGCCCCTATCCCTATGTGTCCCCATTGCATCCTATTGTAACTATACATTGTTTGCACTGTTTTCTAAGACTATACTGCATATTTTTGCTATTGTGTATATATATCTTGTGTATATTTCCTATCCTCTTACTGAGGGAACACTATAAGATACTTTGGCATATTGTCATAAAAATAAAGTACCTTTATTTTTAGTATAACTGTGTATTGTGTTTTCTTATGATATTGTGCAAGTGACACTTGTGGTACTGTAGTAGCTTCACACGTCTCCTAGTTCAGCCTAAGCTGCTCTGCTAAGCTACCATTATCTAAGCCTAAGCTGCTAGACACCCTATACACTAATAAGGGATAACTGGGCCTGGTGCAAGGTGCAAGTACCCCTTGGTACTCACTACAAGCCAGTCCAGCCTCCTACAAACACTTCAGGGGAAAATCCAGACAATCATGGATTGGGTTCCCCCCACAACTCAGACGCAGGTGAGAGCCTTCCTAGGCCTCACTGGGTATTACAGGAGATTCATTAAAAACTATGGCTCCATAGCAGCCCCTCTTAATGATCTCACTAGTAAGAAGATGCCTAAAAAGGTATTATGGACAGCTATCTGTCAGAAAGCTTATGAGGAGCTCAAATAGGCCATGTGCTCTGCACCTGTGCTAAAAAGCCCGTGTTACTCCAAGAAATTCATTGTTCAAACTGATGCATCTGAATTAGGGTTAGGGGCAGTCTTATCACAACTGAATTCTGAGGGCCAGGTTCAACCAGTTGCTTTTATCAGCAGAAGGTTGACCCCTAGAGAAAAGCGTTGGTGTGACATAGAGAGCGGGGCCTTTGCTGTGGTCTGGGCACTGTAGAAGTTGAGGACATACCTGTTTGGCACTCATTTCATTGTTCAGACAGGCCACAAACCTCTACTTCGGCTAAAACAAATGAAAGGCGAAAACCCTAAATTGTTGAGGTGGTCCATGTCTCTACAGGGAATGGACTGTACAGTGGAACATAGACCTGGGAGTACTCAGTCCAATGCAGATGGACTCTCCAGATATTTCCACTTAGACAATGAAGACTCATCAGGTCATGGCTAGTCTTATTGTCCTTCGTTTGGGGGGGGGGGTTGTGTAGGAAAGTACCATCTTGCCTGGCGTGTTACCCCCAAATGCCCCATATGCATAAGTATGTGCCCAGTATGTGTTTCCTGTGTGATGCCTAACTGTCTCACTGAGGCTGTGCTAACCAGAACCTCAGTGGTTATGCTCTCTCTGCCTTCCAAATTTGTCACTAACAGGCTAGTGACTACATTTACCAATTCACATTGGCATACTGGTACACCCATATAATTCCCTAGTATATGGTACTGAGGTACCCAGGGTATTTGGGTTCCAGGAGATCCCTATGGGCAGCAGCTTTCATTTGCCACCCATAGGGAGCTCTGACAATTCTTACACAGGCCTGCCACTGCAGCCTGAGTGAAATAACGTCCACGTTATTTCACATCCATTTACTACTGCACTTAAGTAACTTATAAGTCACCTATATGTCTAACCTTCACCTGGTGAAGGTGGGGTGCAAAGTTACTTATTGTGTGGGCACCCTGGCACTAGCCAAGGTGCCCCCACATCGTTCAGGGCAAATTCCCCGGACTTTGTGAGTGCGGGGACACCATTTCACGCGTGCACTATACATAGGTCACTACCTATGTATAGTGTCACAATGGTAACTCCGAACATGGCCTTGTAACATGTCTAAGATCATGGAATTGTCCTCCCAATGCCATTGGGGAGACAATTCCATGATCCCCCGAGTCTCTAGCACAGACCTGGGTACTGCCAAACTGCCTTTCCCAGGGTTTCACTGCAGCTGCTGCTGCTGCCAACCCCTCAGACAGGTTTCTGCCCTCCTGGGGTCCAGCCAGGCCTGGCCCAGGAAGGCAGAACAAAGGACTTCCTCAGAGAGAGGGTGTTACACCCTCTCCCTTTGGAAAAAGGTGTCAGGGCTAGGGAGGAGTAGCCTCCCCAGCCTCTGGAAATGCTTTGATGGGCACAGATGGTGCCCATCTCTGCATAAGCCAGTCTACACCAGTTCAGGGATCCCACAGCCCTGCTCTGGCGCGAAACTGGACAAAGGAAAGGGGAGTGACCACTCCCCTGACCTGCACCTCCCAGGGGAGGTGCCCAGAGCTCCTCCAGCGTGCCCCAGACCTCTGCCATCTTGGATTCAGAGGTGTACTGGCACACTGGACTGGTCTGAGTGGCCAGGGCCAGCAGGTGACGTCAGAGACTCCTTCTGATAGGCTCTTACCTTTCTTACTAGCCTATCCTCCTTCCTAGGTAGCCAAACCTCCTTTTCTGGCTATTTAGGATCTCTGCTTTGGGGAATTCTTCAGATACTGAATGCAAGAGCTCATCAGAGTTCCTCTGCATCTCCCTCTTCACCTTCTGCCAAAGGATCGACCGCTGACTGCTCAGGACGCCTGCAAAACCGCAACAAAGTAGCAAAGACGTCCACTGCAACCTTGTATCGCTTCATCCTGCTGGCTTTCTCGCCTGTTTCCTGGTGGTGCATGCTCTGGGGGTAGCCTGCCTCCTTCTTGCACCAGGAGCTCTGAAGAAATCTCCCCTAGATCGACGGAATCTTCCCCCTGCAACCGCAGGCAACAAAAGACTGCATCACCGGTCCTATGGGTCCCATCTCAGCATGACGAGCGTGGTCCCTGGAACTCAGCAACTCTGTCCAAGTGACTCCCACAGTCCAGTGACTCTCCAGTCCAAGTTTGGTGGAGGTAAGTCCTTGCCTCCCCACGCTAGACTGCATTGCTGGGTACCGCGTGATTTGCAGCTGCTCCGGCTCCTGTGCACTCTTCCAGGATTTTCTTTGTACACAGCGAAGCCTGGGTCCCCGACACTCTAACCTGCAGTGCACAACCTTCTGAGTTGTCCTCCAGCGTCGTGGGACTCCCTTTTCTGACTTCGGGTGGACTCTGGTTCACTCCTCTTCTAAGTGCCTGTTCCGGTACTTCTGCGGGTGCTACCTGCTTCTGTGAGGGCTTCCGGACTTGCTGGGTGCCCCCTCTGTCTCCTCATCCAAGTGGCGACATCCTGATCCTCCTGGGACACAGCAGCATCCAAAAACCCTAACCGCGACCTTTGCAGCTAGCAAGGCTTGTTTGCGGTCTTTCTGCATGGGAACACCTCTGAAAGCTTCTTCACGACGTGGGACATCCATCCTCTAAAGGGGAAGTTCCTAGTCCTCTTCGTTCTTGCAGAAACCAAAGCTTCTTCCATCTGGTGGCAGCTTCCTTGCACCCTCAGCTGGCATTTCCTGGGCATCTGCCCACTCTCGACATTGTCGCAACTCTTGGACTTAGTCCCCTTGTTTCACAGGTACTCAGGTCCGGAGATCCACTGTTGTTGCTTTGCTGGTGTTGGTGTTCCTTGCAGAAACCTCCTATCACGACTTCTGTGCTCTCTGGGGGTTATAGGTGCACTTTACACCTACTTTTCAGGGTCTTGGGGTGAGCTATTTTTCTAACCCGCACTGTTTTCTTACAGTCCCAGCGACCCTCTACAAGCTCACATAGGTTTGGGGTCCATTCGTGGTTCGCATTCCACTTTTGGAGTATATGGTTTGTGTTGCCCCTATACCTATGTGCTCCTATTGCAATCTACTGTAACTTTACATTGCTTGCATTACTTCCTTTTGCTATTACTGCATAATTTTGGTATTGTGTACATATATCTTGTGTATTGTGTTATAAAAATAAAGTACCTTTATTTTTAGTATATCTGTGTATTGTGTTTTATTATGATATTGTGTATATGACACCAGTGGTATAGTAGGAGCTTTGCATGTCTCCTAGTTCAGCCTAAGCTTCTCTGCTATAGCTACCTTCTATCAGCCTAAGCTGCTAGAAACACCTCTTCTACACTAATAAGGGATAACTGGACCTTGTACAGAGTGTAAGTACCCCTTGGTACCCACTACAAGCCAGGCCAGCCTCCTACATTGGTTGTGCAGCGGTGGGATAAGTACTTGCAACTACTTACCACTTTGTCATTTTTTACTTTTCATAAGAGAAAAATATACAAAACAAGTTCAGTGTATGTACACCTAACCAAAACGTGTTGCTTTTCTTCTCTTACACTATTTGCTAAGTGCTGAAAAGTACTCCTAAACTTTCTAAAAGTTTGAAAAAGTTTGAAAAAGCTTTTTTTTTGTTCTTTAAAAAGTCCTGAAACTTTTTCTCTCTTCTATCTGTCTCTAAACCTTCTTCTATCATGTCTGGTGTAGGAACTCCTCTTAATTTGGTCAGTACATCATATGACAATCTTAACTTTAAGAGCCTAAGGAGTCTCTGCATTGATAGAGGTTTAGTTGTAGGAAAGAACCCTACTAGAGACTTTCTGTCTAACATGCTTGTTGAGAATGGTAAGGCCCTGGGTGGCACCTCATCTGAAAAGTTGATAGATAACTCAAACTCTGACTCAGGGGAGCCCCTTGAGGGAGTGTTACAGGGTTCTTTTCCTAATCTGCCCCTTAGCAGACTACCTAGCAATGCTGGTAGTAATAGAAGCTCCCATCACAGTAGGGATGTTTTTGTTCCTGGAGGCCAGGTTGTTAGAGTGCCAACTGTTAGGGACAGGTCTCCCTCTGCTCTTTCCAATATTTCTTCTGTGCCAAATCATTCCCAACCCACCCACCCTGATGACAAAATGTTAGAAAGGGAACTCAATAAATTGAGAGTGGAAGAGACCAGGCTGAAGCTTAAATAGCAAAACAGCTGGCTCTAGACAGGGAATCCCTAGGCTTAGAGAAGGAGAGACAGAGGTTGGGGTTTGGACCCCATGGTGGGAGCAGCAGTATTCCTGATAGTAATCCTGTTAGAGAGCATGATTCCAGGAATCTGCACAAGATAGTTCCCCCTTACAAGGAGGGGGATGACATTAACAAGTGGTTTGCTGCACTTGAGAGGGCCTGTATGGTACAGGGGGTCCCTCAAAGGCAGTGGGCTGCTATCCTATGGCTTTCTTTCAGTGGAAAGGGTAGGGATAGGCTCCTTACTGTGAAGGAAAGTGATGCCAATAATTTTGCAGTTTTGAAGAATGCACTCTTGGATGGATTTGGCTTAACCACTGAACAATACAGGATTAAGTTCAGAGAAACCAGAAAAGAGTCCTCACAAGACTGGGTAGACTGTGTTGACTATTCAGTGAAGGCCTTGGAGGGGTGGTTACATGGCAGTAAAGGTTCTGCCTATGAAAGCCTGTACAATCTAATCCTGAGAGAGCATATTCTGAATAACTGTGTGTCTGATTTGTTTCACCAATATCTAGTGGACTCAGATTTGACCTCTCCCCAAGAATTGGGAAAGAAGGCAGTCAAATGGGTCAGAACAAGAGTGAACAGAAAAGTTCATACAGGGGGTGACAAGGATGGCAAGCAGAAGGATGGTAAGTCTTCCGACAAGGGTGGGAACAAATCTAAAAATGAGTCTTCATCAGGGCCACAAAAACACTCTGGTGGGGGTGGTGGGTCCAAATCCTCTTCTAATCAAGTAAAAAAAAACATGGTGCTATTTATGTAAAGTAAAAGGCCATTGGACAACTGATGCCAGTTGTCCAAAGAAAAGTTCCAAGCCTCCCACTACCACAACCCCTACTGCAACCTCTAGTGCCCCTAGTAATAGCAGTGGTGGTGGGAGCAAACCTACTAATAGCCAATCCAAGGGAGTAGCTGGGCTCACTTTTGGGAATTTAGTTGGGGTTGGTCTTGTTAGGGAGACCACAGAGGCTGTGCTAGTCTCTGAAGGTGCCATTGATTTGGCCACCTTGGTTGCTTGTCCCCTTAATATAGAGAAGTACAAGCAACGTCCCCTAATAAACAGAGTTGAGGTTTAGGCCTACAGGGACACAGGTGCCAGTGTTACCATGGTAATAGAGAAACTGGTACGCCCTGAACAACACCTACTTGGTCACCAGTACCAGGTGACAGACGCTCATAACAACACTCTTAGCCACCCCATGGCTGTTGTGAATCTCAACTGGGGGGGGGGGGTTACTGGTCCAAAGAAAGTTGTGGTTGCTTCAAATTTGTAGACTGTCTACTAGGAAATGATTTAGAGACATCAGCTTGGGCAGAAGTGGAGTTGGAGACTCATGCAGCAATGCTGGGCATTCCTGGGAATATTTTTGCTTTGACAAGGGCTCAGGCCAAAAAGCAAAAAGGACAGGGTGACTTGGATCCTGGAACAATAGACCAAGTGCTCCCTAAAGCTAGGGTTAGTAAGGGTAAATCCCTACTGTAGGAGGCTGGACTGGCTTGTAGTGAGTGCCAAGGGGTACTTGCACCTTGCACCAGGCCCAGTTATCCCTTATTAGTGTATAGGGTGTCTAGCAGCATAGGCTGATAGATAATGGTAGCTTAGCAGAGCCGCTTAGGCTGAACTAGGAGACGTGTGAAGCTACTACAGTACCACAAGTGTCACTTGCACAATATCATAAGAAAACACAATACACAGTTATACTAAAAATAAAGGTACTTTATTTTTATGACAATATGCCAAAGTATCTTAGAGTGCACCCTCAGTGAGAGGATAGGAAATATACACAAGATATATGTACACAATACCAAAAATATGCAGTATAGTCTTAGAAAACAGTGCAAACAATGTATAGTTACAATAGGATGCAATGGGGACACATAGGGATAGGGGCAACACAAACCATATACTCCAAAAGTGGAATGCGAACCACGAATGGACCCCAAACCTATGTGACCTTGTAGAGGGTCGCTGGGACTATTAGAAAATAGTGAGAGTTAGAAAAATAACCCTCCCCAAGACCCTGAAAAGTGAGTGCAAAGTGCACTAAAGTTCCCCAAAGGACAAAGAAGTCGTGATAGAGGAATAATGCACGAAAGACACAAACCAACAATGCAACAACGATGGATTTCCAATCTAGGGTACCTGAGGAACAAGGGGACCAAGTCCAAAAGTCACAAGCAAGTCGGAGATGGGCAGATGCCCAGGAAATGCCAACTGTGGGTGCAAAGAAGCTTCTACTGGACAGAAGAAGCTGGGGTTTCTGCAGGAACGAAAAGGGCTAGAGACTTTCCCTTTTGTGGACGGATCCATCTTGCCGTGGAGAGTCGTTCAGAAGTGTTTTCCCGCCAAAAGAATGCCAACAAGCCTTGCCAGCTGCAAATTATTGGGTTAGCGTTTTTGGACGCTGCTGTGGCCCAGGACGGACCAGGATGTCGCAAATTAGACCAGGAGGTAGAGGGGACGTCGAGCAAGACAAAGAGCCCTCACTGAAGCAGGTAGCACCCGGAGAAGTGCCAGAAACAGGCACTACAAGGATGCATGAAATGGTGCTCACCCAAAGTTACACAAAGGAGTCCCACGTCGCCGGAGACCAACTTAGAAAGTCGTGCAATGCAGGTTAGAGTGCCGTGGACCCAGGCTTGGCTGTGCACGAAGGATTTCCGCCGGAAGTGCACAGGGGCCGGAGTAGCTTGCAAAGTCGCAGTTCCCAGCAATGCAGCCCAGCGAGGTGAGGCAAGGACTTACCTCCACCAAACTTGGGCTGAAGAGTCACTGGACTGTGGGGGTCACTTGGACGGTGTCGCTGGATTCGAGGGACCTCGCTCGTCGTGCTGAGAGGAGACCCAAGGGACCGGTAATGCAGCTTTTTCGTGCCTGCGGTTGCAGGGGGAAGATTCCGTCGACCCACGGGAGATTTCTTCGGAGCTTCTGGTGCAGAGAGGAGGCAGACTACCCCCACAGCATGCACAAGCAGGAAAACAGTCGAGAAGGCGACAGGATCAGCGTTACAGAGTTGCAGTAGTCGTCTTTGCTACTATGTTGCAGGTTTGCAGGCTTCCAGCGCGGTCAGCGGTCGATTCCTTATCAGAAGGTGACGAGGGAGATGCAGAGGAACTCGGCTGAGCTCATGCATTCGTTATCTAAAGTTTCCCCAGAGACAGAGACCCTAAATAGCCAGAAAAGAGGGTTTGGCTACCTAGGAGAGAGGAAAGGCTACTAACACCTGAAGGAGCCTATCAGCAGGAGTCTCTGACGTCACCTGGTGGCACTGGCCACTCAGAGCAGTCTAGTGTGCCAGAGGCACCTCTGTTTCCAAGATGGCAGAGGTCTGGAGCACACTGGAGGAGCTCTGGACACCTCCCAGGGGAGGTGCAGGTCAGGGGAGTGGTCACTCCCCTTTCCTTTGTCCAGTTTCGCGCCAGAGCAGGGGCTAAGGGGTTCCTGAACCGGTGTAGACTGGCTTATGCAGAATTGGGCACATCTGTGCCCAACAAAGCATTTCCAGAGGCTGGGGGAGGCTACTCCTCCCCTGCCTTCACACCATTTTCCAAAGGGAGAGGGTGTCACACCCTCTCTCAGAGGAAGTTCTTTGTTCTGCCATCCTGGGCCAGGCCTGGCTGGACCCCAGGAGGGCAGCTGCCTGTCTGAGGGGTTGGCAGCAGCAGCAGCTGCAGAGAAACCCCAGGAAGGGCAGTCTGGCAGTACCAGGGTCTGTGCTACAGACCACTGGGATCATGGAATTGTCCCAACAATGCCAGGATGGCATAGAGGGGGCAATTCCATGATCATAGACATGTTACATGGCCATATTCGGAGTTACCATGGTGAAGCTACATATAGGTAGTGACCTATATGTAGTGCACGCGTGTAATGGTGTCCCCGCACTCACAAAGTTCAGTGAATTGGCTCTGAACAATGTGGGGGCACCTTGGCTAGTGCCAGGGTGCCCTCACACTAAGTAACTTTGCACCTAACCTTTACCAGGTAAAGGTTAGACATATAGGTGACTTATAAGTTACTTAAGTGCAGTGTAAAATGGCTGTGAAATAACGTGGACGTTATTTCACTCAGGCTGCAGTGGCAGGCCTGTGTAAGAATTGTCAGAGCTCCCTATGGGTGGCAAAAGAAATGCTGCAGCCCATAGGGATCTCCTGGAACCCCAATACCCTGGGTACCTCAGTACCATATACTAGGGAATTATAAGGGTGTTCCAGTAAGCCAATGTAAATTGGTAAAATTGGTCACTAGCCTGTTAGTGACAATTTGAAAGTAATGAGAGAGCATAACCACTGAGGTTCTGGTTAGCAGAGCCTCAGTGAGACAGTTAGGCACCACACAGGGAACATATACATGCACACCTATGAGCACTGGGGCCCTGTGTGACAGGGTCCCAGTGACACATACATATAGGCCACAAACCTATGAGCACTGGGGTCCTGACCAGCAGGATCCCAGTGACACATAACAACCATACTGAAAACATAGTGTTTTCACTATGAGCACTGAGGCCTGGCTATCAGGATCCCAGTGAGACAGTGAAAACAGTGACAAACACCCTGACATACACTCACAAACAGGCCAAAAGTGGGGGTAACAAGGCTAGAAAGAGGCTACCTTCTCACAGACATACACTCACAGGCCACAAGTGGGGGTAACAAGGCTAGAAAGAGGCTACTTTCTCACACAACCCCCACCCCAAACGAAGGACAATAAGGCTAACCTTGGCCAGTTGAGACTTTATTGTCTAAGTGGTGATAAGTAGAGAGTAGCTCTGCAATAGACTGGTTACACCCTTTATCATCCACTATATGGTTACTTCCCTGTGGGGATGTAAACCACCCTGTTTGAAGTTTTTTAGCTAAGCAACAATGTGAAGATGTATTTTCAGAGTTTCTATCAGTAAGTTTTAGTTTAGAGCAGTGGGAATTGTCCACTGAACCTATTTGTAGTGATGGAAATGCCAGACAGGGATGCTGTCTCAGAAAAGCCATAGCTGGGCAAACACTTTGTCCATATGGCTGGAAGAGAGAACAGGGATGCTGTTTCTCTTGAGTTGGAGCAGGGCAGGGATGCTGTCCTATGAGCTCCACACTAGGGCAGGGATGCTGTCCTAAGTGTTGTGAGGCAGTGCAGGGTTTCTGCACTAAAGTTTCTCTGGGAGGGTTGGAGGGATGCTCCATGTTAACTAAAATGGTGCTCTTTTTCTCACCAATCTTAGTTATCCCACAGAGAGGTACTTCTACCTCAGGGAGTACAGCTTTGCCAGCTGATGTTTCCCTTGGAACAGGTGCCACCCCAGGAGAGGTTTCTCCCACCACAGGAATGGTATCCTGCATGGTAGGGTGGTTAGGGGATACTGTGATACCCTTTTTACCTGTTGATGGAGAGGGATCCTGAGTTTTCAGGCCTTCTCTCCTTTGCTTTTTCATTTCAGTAGAAATGAGAGGGAACAATTCCTCTGGGATGCCCAGCATGGCTGCATGGGCATACAACTCTACATCAGCCCAACCTGAGGCCTCTAGGTCATTACCTAAGAGACAATCTACAGGTAAGCTTGGTGATACTACCACCTGCTTAGGGCCAGTAACTCCACCCCAACTAAACTGAATTATAGCTAAGGGAAGAAACTTAGTGGAGTTATGGACATCAATAATCTTATACTGTTGTCCAATGATGTGTTGATCAGGGTGCACTAGGTTTTCAGTCACCAAAGTGATACTGGCACCTGTGTCCCTGTAGGCCAAGGCCTCAACACCATTTATTGAAACTGTCTGCCTGTACTTATCCATTGTAAGGGGACAAGCAGCCAGTGTGGCAAGGCCAATGCCACTAGGTGTGACAGAAACTGTCTTGGGACTGACTACCCCAGTTTCTACTATGGACCCATAAGTGAACCCAACTACACCCTTAACTTGACTGTTGCCAGCAGTCCCACCATTAGTACCACTACTGCTAGGGGCACTAGAGCTTGATGTATTAGTGGTGGTAGGCTCAGGGGGTTTACCTGGACAGTACTTATCCCCTGGCCTATGGCCTCTGTTTTTACACACAAAGCACCAAGGCTTTTTAAATTGTGTAGGTTGAGAAGAAGAAGAATTTGTTTTATCCCCACCACCTGAAGAATGTTTAAGATTTGAAGTGGGATCTTTGGTTTTACCCTTATCCCCATGCTTATCTTGAAATTTTTCACCATCTTTCTTCTTGTTGTTCTCTTTGTCACCCCCTGTATGAACTATTCTGTTCACCCTTGTTCTGACCCATTTGTCTGCCTTCTTTCCCAATTCTTGGGGAGAGGTCAGATCAGAGTCCACCAAGTACTGGTGCAACAAATCAGACACACAATTATTAAGAATATGCTCTCTCAGGATCAAGTTATACAGGCTGTCATAATCAGTAACTTTACTGCCATGTAACCACCCCTCCATGGCCTTCACTGAATGGTCAATGAAATCAACCCAGTTTTGTGAAGACTCCTTTTTGGTCTCTCTGAACTTTATCCTGTATTGTTCAGTGGTTAAGCCATAACCATCCAGGAGTGCATTCTTAAGGACTGTAAAATTATTGGCATCACTTTCTTTCACAGTAAGGAGCCTATCCCTACCTTTTCCACTAAATGATAGCCATAGGATAGCAGCCCACTGCCTTTGAGGGACATCCTGTACAACACAGGCCCTCTCAAGTGCAGCAAACCACTTGTTAATGTCATCCCCCTCCTTATAAGGGGGAACTATCTTATGCAGTTTCCTGGAATCATGCTCTTTTGCAGGATGACTATGGGGAATACTGCTGCTGCCACCATGGGTTTCAAAACCCAACTTCTGTCTTTCCTTCTCTAGTTCTAAAGACTGTCTATCCAAATCCAGCTGTTGCTTTTTAAGCTTCAGTCTGGTTTGTTCCACCCTCAACTTATTGAGTTCCCTTTCTAACAATCTGTCATCAGGGTTGGTGGGAGGGACATTTCTAGATACAGAGGTATGATGGGAATGAACAGAAGGAGACCTGTCCCTTACAGAGGGCACCCTAACAGCTTGGCCGACAGTGTAATGTGAGAGCACATCATCTGTATGATGTGACTGCACCTCAGTACCAACTATGCTAGAATGTCTAGTAATGGGCAGGCTAAGAAGTTTCTTTCCTGAATTTTTTCCTGGGGGAGTCCCTGGATCAGATTGGGAACCATTAGCTACTTTTTCAACAGATGGGGCACTTTTAGCCTTATCTTGTTCTCTAAGCATGTTAAGTAACAATTCCAAGGAGGGATTCTTCCCTACACTCAAACCTCTCTCTATGCAGAGACTCCTTGCTCCTTTCCAGCTAAGGTGATCATATGCAAGTTTGGACAGATCAACATTTTGGCCTGTGCCAGACATTTTTAGAGAGAGTTAAAGTGATAGAAAAAGAGAAAAAAGTTTTCAGAACTTTTTAGAAAGACAGAAAAAAAACTTTTAAAACTTTTTAAACTTTTTAGAACTTTTTAGAAAGTTTAGAAGTACTTTTCAGCACTTAGAATAGAGTGAAAAGAGGAAATGCAAAACTTTTTGTTTATGTGTATATACACTGAACTTGTTTTGTATATTTTTCTCTTATGAAAAGTACAATGACAAGAGTGGTAAGTAGTCTCAAAGCACTTATCCCACCGCTGCACAACCAATGTAGGAGGCTGGACTGGCTTGTAGTGAGTTCCAAGGGGTACTTGCACCTTGCACCAGGCCCAGTTATCCCTTATTAGTGTATAGGGTGTCTAGCAGCATAGGCTGATAGATAATGGTAGCTTAGCAGAGCAGCTTAGGCTGAACTAGGAGACGTGTGAAGCTACTACAGTACCACAAGTGCCACTTGCACAATATCATAAGAAAACACAATACACAGTTATACTAAAAATAAAGGTACTTTATTTTTATGACAATATGACAAAGTATCTTAGAGTGCACCCTCAGTGAGAGGATAGGAAATATACACAAGATATATGTACACAATACCAAAAATATGCAGTATAGTCTTTGAAAACAGTGCAAACAATGTATAATTACAATAGGATGCAATGGGGACACATAGGAATAGGGGCAACACAAACCATATACTCCAAAAGTGGAATGCGAACCACGAATGGACCCCAAACCTTTGTGACCTTGTAGAGGGTCGCTGGGACTATTAGAAAATAGTGAGAGTTAGAAAAATAACCCTCCCCAAGACCCTGAAAAGTGAGTGCAAAGTGCACTAAAGTTCCCCAAAGGACAAAGAAGTCGTGATAGAGGAATAATGCAGGTAAGACACAAACCAACAATGCAACAACGATGGATTTCCAATCTAGGGTACTTGAGGAACAAGGGGACCAAGTCCAAAAGTCACAAGCAAGTCGGAGATGGGCAGATGCCCAGGAAATGTCAGCTGTGGGTGCAAAGAAGCTTCTACTGGACTGAAGAAGCTGAGGTTTCTGCAGGAACGAAAAGGGCTAGAGACTTTCCCTTTTGTGGACCGATCCCTCACGCCGTGGAGAGTCGTGCAGAAGTGTTTTCCCGTCGAAAGAACGCAAACAAGCCTTGCTAGCTGCAAATCGTGCAGGGTAGCATTTTTGGACGCTGCTGTAGCCCAGGAAGGACCAGGATGTCGCGAATTGCGCCAGGAGGTAGAGGGGACATCGAGCAAAACAAGGAGCCCTCTCAGCAGCAGGTAGCACCCGGAGAAGTGCCAGAAACAGGCACTACAAGGATGCGTGAAATGGTGCTCACCCGAAGTTACACAAAGGAGTCCCACGTCGCCGGAGACCAACTTAGAAAGTCGTGCAATGCAGGTTAGAGTGCCGTGGACCCAGGCTTGGCTGTGCACAAAGGATTTCCGCCGGAAGTGCACAGGGGCCAGAGTAGCTGCAAAAGTTGCGGTTCCCAGCAATGCAGTCTGGCGTGGGGAGGCAAGAACTTACCTCCACCAAACTTGGACTGAAGAGTCACTGGACTGTGGGAGTCACTTGGACAGAGTTGCTGGATTCGAGGGACCTCGCTCGTCGTGCTGAGAGGAGACCCAAGGGACCGGTAATGCAGCTTTTTGGTGCCTGCGGTTGCAGGGGGAAGATTCTGTCGACCCACGGGAGATTTCTTCGGAGCTTCTAGTGCAGAGAGGAGGCAGACTACCCCCACAGCATGCACCACCAGGAAAACAGTCGAGAAGGCGGCAGGATCGGCGTTACAGAGTTGCAGTAGTCGTCTTAGCTACTTTGTTGCAGTTTTGCAGGCTTCCAGCGCGGTCAGCAGTCGATTCCTTGGCAGAAGGTGAAGAGAGAGATGCAGAGGAACTCTGATGAGCTCTTGCATTCGTTATCTAAAGTTTCCCCAGAGACAGAGACCCTAAATAGCCAGAAAAGAGGGTTTGGCTACCTAGGAGAGAGGATAGGCTAGCAACACCTGAAGGAGCCTATCAGAAGGAGTCTCTGACGTCACCTGGTGGCACTGGCCACTCAGAGCAGTCCAGTGTGCCAGCAGCACCTCTGTTTCCAAGATGGCAGAGGTCTGGAGCACACTGGAGGAGCTCTGGACACCTCCCGGGGGAGGTGCAGGTCAGGGGAGTGGTCACTCCCCTTTCCTTTGTCCAGTTTCGCGCCAGAGCAGGGCTAAGGGGTCCCTGAACCGGTGTAGACTGGCTTATGCAGAAATGGGCACCAAAAGTGCCCATGAAAGCATTTCTAGAGGCTGGGGGAGGCTACTCCTCCCCTGCCTTCACACCATTTTCCAAAGGGAGAGGGTGTAACACCCTCTCTCAGAGGAAGTCGTTTGTTCTGCCATCCTGGGACAAGCCTGGCTTGACCCCAGGAGGGCAGAAACCTGTCTGAGGGGTTGGCAGCAGCAGCAGCTGCAGTGAAACCCCAGGAAAGGCAGTTTGGCAGTACCAGGGTCTGTGCTACAGACCACTGGGATCATGGGATTGTGCCAACTATGCCAGGATGACATAGAGGGGGCAATTCCATGATCATAGACATGTTACATGGCCATATTCGGAGTTACCATTGTGAAGCTACATATAGGTAGTGACCTATATGTAGTGCACGCGTGTAATGGTGTCCCCGCACTCACAAAGTCAGGGAAATTGGCCCTGAACAATGTGGGGGCACCTTGGCTAGTGCCAGGGTGCCCTCACACTAAGTAACTTTGCACCTAACCTTTACCAGGTAAAGGTTAGACATGTAGGTGACTTATAAGTTACTTAAGTGCAGTGTAAAATGGCTGTGACATAACGTGGACGTTATTTCACTCAGGCTGCAGTGGCAGGCCTGTGTAAGAATTGTCAGAGCTCCCTATGGGTGGCAAAAGAAATGCTGCCGCCCATAGGGATCTCCTGGAACCCCAATACCCTGGGTACCTCAGTACCATATACTAGGGGATTATAAGGGTGTTCCAGTAAGCCAATGTAAATTGGTAAAATTGGTCACTAGCCTGTTAGTGACAATTTGAAAGAAATGAGAGAGCATAACCACTGAGGTTCTGATTAGCAGAGCCTCAGTGAGACAGTTAGGCACCACACAGGGAACACATACATATAGGCCAGAAACTTATGAGCACTGGGGTCCTGACTAGCAGGGTCCCAGTGACACATAACAAACATACTGAAAACATAGGGTTTTCACTATGAGCACTGGGCCCTGGCTAGCAGGATCCCAGTGAGACAGTGAAAACACCCTGACATATACTCACAAACAGTCCAAAAGTGGGGGTAACAAGGCTAGAAAGAGGCTACTTTCTCACACCTACCCACTATCCCTCCCTCTACAGATGATTTAACTTCTGAGGAAGAAGAATTTCCCCCCTGTGCAGAACCTTCACCAGAGGAGCTGGCAGCAGACACTGCTGAGCTTTAGGGTGGAGGGGGGACTGCCAGGGAGGAGCTGAGTGTGGCACAGCAATCCTGTCCCACATTAGAGGGTCTCAGACAGCAAGCTGTCAAGCAGCAAAATGGGGATGTCAGTGACTCACATAGAGTTTACTGGGAGGACAACCTCTTGTACACAGAAGCAAGGGATCCAAAACCTGGAGCAGCCAGGAGATTGGTCATTCCCCTGCAGTACAGAGAGGAGTTCCTCCTAACTCTGGCACATGACATTCCTTTGGCTGGACATTTGGGTCAGATTAAAACATGGGAAAGGCTTGTCCCCCTGTTTCACTGGCCTAGTATGTCAGAGGACACAAAAGACTTTTGTAAGCCCTGCGTGACCTGCCAAGCCAGTGGCAAGACTGGTGGCACTCCAAAGGCTCCCCTTATTCCACTGCCTGTGATTGGGGTTCCCTTTGAAAGGGTAGGGGTTGACATAGTTGGCCCCCTTGACCCTCCTACTGCTTCAGGCAATAGGTTTATCTTGGTGGTAGTGGACCATGCCACAATATATCCTGAAGCAATTTCTCTAAGGACCACAACAGAAACTGCAGTGGCAAAAGCCCTCCTGGGAATCTTTTCCAGGATAGGTTTCCCAAAAGAAGTTGTATCAGACAGGGGTAGCAACTTTATGTCTGCATACTTGAATGCCAAGTGGAAGGAATGTGGTGTAACATACAAATTCACCACACCTTATCATCCACAAACAAATGGACTGGTAGTGAGGTTTAATAAAACTCTCAAAGGAATGATAATGGGACTCCCTGAAAAACTCAGGAGGAGATGGGATGTCCTGTTACCTTGCCTCCTTTTTGCTTACAGGGAGGTACCCCAGAAAGGAGTGGGCTTCAGCCCCTTTGAACTCCTCTTTGGACACCCTGTAAGAGGTCCTCTAACACTTGTGAAGGAGGTTTGGGAACAACCTTTAAAAGCTCCTAAGCAAGAGATAGTGGACTATGTACTCGGCCTAAGATCCAGAATGGCTGAGTACATGAAAAAGGCCAGTAAAAACCTTCAGGCCAGCAAAGAGCTCCAGAAGCAATGGCATGACCAGAAGGCTGTTCTAATCAAGTACCAACTAGGACAGAAGGTGTGGGTATTGGAGACTGTGGCCCCAAGAGCACTCCAGGACAAATGGAGTGGACCCCATCTAATTGTTGGGAAAAGGGCGAGGTCACCTATTTGGTAGACCTGGGCACTGCCACAAGTCCCCTTAGGGTGATTCATGTCAACCGCCTAAAACCCTACTATGACAGGACTGATCTCACCCTGCTCATGGCAACAGATGAGGGACAGGAAGAAGAGAGTGACCCTCTCCCTGATCTCTTTTCCACCACTGAAAATGATGCTTTAGTGGAGGGAGTAGTTTTGGCAGATTGTGTGACTGCAGAACAGAAAGACAACTGCATAAATCTCCTTGGACAGTTTTCTGAACTCTTTTCAACTGTGCCAGGCACCACATCTTGGTGTGAACACACAATTGATACTGGAGACAGCTTGCCTGTCAAAAGTAAAATCTATAGGCAGCCTGACCATGTCAGGGACTGCATAAAACAAGAAGTTAAGAAAATGCTTGATCTAGGAGTGGTAGAACCTTCTGAAAGCCCATAGGCGAGTCCTGTGGTGCTTGTACCAAAGCCTCACTCAAAAGATGGAAAAAGGGAGATGAGGTTTTGTGTAGACTACAGAGGTCTCAACCAGATAACAAAAACTGATGCTCACTGTGAGAAAGTAGCCTCTTTCTAGTCTTGTTACCCCCACTTTTGGCCTGTTTGTGAGTGTATGTCAGGGTGTTTTCACTGTCTCACTGGGATCCTGCTAGCCAGGGCCCAGTGCTCATAGTGGAAACACTATGTTTTCAGTATGTTTGTTATGTGTCACTGGGACCCTGCTAGCCAGGACCCCAGTGCTCATAAGTGTGCCTGAATGTGTTACCTGTGTAGTGACTAACTGTCTCACTGAGGCTCTGCTAATCAGAACCTCAGTGGTTATGCTCTCTCATTTCTTTCTAAATTGTCACTAACAGGCTAGTGACCAATTTTACCAATTTACATTGGCTTACTGGAACACCCTTATAATTCCCTAGTATATGGTACTGAGGTACCCAGGGTATTGGGGTTCCAGGAGATCCCTATGGTCTGCAGCATTTCTTTTGCCACCCATAGGGAGCTCTGACAATTCTTACACAGGCCTGCCACTGCAGCCTGAGTGAAATAACGTCCACGTTATTTCACAGCCATTTTACAGTGCACTTAAGTAACTTATAAGTCACCTATATGTCTAACCTTTACCTGGTAAAGGTTAGGTGCAAAGTTACTTAGTGTGAGGGCACCCTGGCACTAGCCAAGGTGCCCCCACATTGTTCAGGGCGAATTCCCCGGACTTTGTAAGTGCGGGGACACCATTACACGCATGCACTACATATAGGTCACTACCTATATGTAGCTTCACAATGGTAACTCCGAATATGGCCATGTAACATGTCTATGATCATGGAATTGCCCCCTCTATGCCATCCTGGCATAGTTGGCACAATCCCATGATCCCAGTGGTCTGTAGCACAGACCCTGGTACTGCCAAACTGCCTTTCCTGGGGTTTCACTGCAGCTGCTGCTGCTGCCAACCCCTCAGACAGGTTTCTGCCCTCCTGGGGTCAAGCCAGGCTTGTTCCAGGATGGCAGAACAAAGGACTTCCTCTGAGAGAGGGTGTTACACCCTTTCCCTTTGGAAAATGGTGTGAAGGCAGGGGAGGAGTAGCCTCCCCCAGCCTCTGGAAATGCTTTCTTGGGCACAGATGTGCCCAATTCTGCATAAGCCAGTCTACACCGGTTCAGGGGACCCCTTAGCCCTGCTCTGGCGCGAAACTGGACAAAGGAAAGGGGAGTGACCACTCCCCTGAGCTGCACCTCCCCTGGGAGGTGTCCAGAGCTCCTCCAGTGTGCTCCAGACCTCTGCCATCTTGGAAACAGAGGCGCTGCTGGCACACTGGACTGCTCTGAGTGGCCAGTGCCACCAGGTGATGTCAGAGACTCCTTGTGATAGGTTCCTTCAGGTGTTGCTAGCCTATCCTCTCTCCTAAGTAGCCAAACCCTCTTTTCTGGCTATTTAGGGTCTCTGTCTCTGGGGAAACTTTAGATAACGAATGCAAGAGCTCATCCGAGTTCCTCTGCATCTCTCTCTTCACCTTCTGCCAAGGAATCGACTGCTGACCGCGCTGGAAGCCTGCAACACTGCAACAAAGTAGCTAAGACGACTACTGCAACTCTGTAACGCTGATCCTGCCGCCTTCTCGACTGTTTTCCTGGTGGTGCATGCTGTGGGGGTAGTCTGCCTCCTCTCTGCACTAGAAGCTCCGAAGAAATCTCCCGTGGGTCGACGGAATCTTCCCCCTGCAACCGCAGGCACCAAAAAGCTGCATTACCGGTCCCTTGGGTCTCCTCTCAGCACGACGAGCGAGGTCCCTCGAATCCAGCAACTCTGTCCAAGTGACTCCCACAGTCCAGTGACTCTTCAGTCCAAGTTTGGTGGAGGTAAGTCCTTGCCTCACCTCGCTAGACTGCATTGCTGGGAACAGCGACTTTTGCAGCTACTCCGGCCCCTGTGCACTTCCGGCGGAAATCCTTTGTGCACAGCCAAGCCTGGGTCCACGGCACTCTAACCTGCATTGCACGACTTTCTAAGTTGGTCTCCGGCGACGTGGGACTCCTTTGTGTAACTTCGGGTGAGCACTGTTTCACGCATCCTTGTAGTGCCTGTTTCTGGCACTTCTCTGGGTGCTACCTGCTGCTAAGAGGGCTCTTTGTCTTGCTCGACGTCCCCTCTACCTCCTGGTCTAATTTGCGACCTCCTGGTCCCTCCTGGGCCACAGCAGCATCCAAAAACGCTAACCGCACGATTTGCAGCTAGCAAGCCTTGTTGGCGTTCTTTCGGCAAGAAAACACTTCTGCACGACTTTTCACGGCAAGAGGGATCCGTCCACCAAAGGGGAAGTCTCTAGCCCTTTTCGTTCCTGCAGAAACCTCAGCTTCTCCTGTCCAGTAGAAGCTTCTTTGCATCCACAGCTGGCATTTCCTGGGCATATGCCCGTCTCCGACTTGCTTGTGACTTTTGGACTTGGTCCCCTTGTTCCACAGGTACCCTAGATTGGAAATCCATCATTGTTGCATTGTTGGTTTGTGTCTTTCCTGCATTATTCCTCTATCACGACTTCTTTGTCCTTGGGGGAACTTTAGTGCACTTTGCACTCACTTTTCAGGGTCTTGGGGAGGGCTAGTTTTCTAACTCTCACTATTTTCTAATAGTCCCAGCGACCCTCTACAAGGTCACATAGGTTTGGGGTCCATTCGTGGTTCGCATTCCACTTTTGGAGTATATGGTTTGTGTTGCCCCTATCCCTATGTGTCCCCATTGCATCCTATTGTAACTATACATTGTTTGCACTGTTTTCTAAGACTATACTGCATATTTTTGCTATTGTGCATATATCTCTTCTGTATATTTCCTATCCTCTCACTGAGGGTACACTCTAAGATACTTTGGCATATTGTCATAAAAATAAAGTACCTTTATTTTTAGTATAACTGTGTATTGTGTTTTCTTATGATATTGTGCATATGACACTAAGTGGTACTGTAGTAGCGTCACACGTCTCCTAGTTCAGCCTAAGCTGCTCTGCTAAGCTACCATTATCTATCAGCCTAAGCTGCTAGACACCCTATACACTAATAAGGGATAACTGGGCCTGGTGCAAGGTGCAAGTACCCCTTGGTACTCACTACAAGCCAGTCCAGCCTCCTACATTGGTTGTGCAGCGGTGGGATAAGTGCTTTGAGAATACTTACCACTCTTGTCATTGTACTTTTCATAAGAGAAAAATATACAAAACAAGGTCAGTGTATATACACATAGCCAAAAAGTTTTGCATTTCCTCTTTTCACTCTTTTCTAAGTGCTGAAAAGTACTTCTAACTTTCTAAAAAGTTCTAAAAAGTTGTAAAAGTTTTTTTTCTCTGTCTTTCTAAAAGCTCTGACAAACTTTTTATCTTTTACTATCACTTTAACTCTCTCTAAAAATGTCTGGCACAGGCCAAAATGTTGATCTGTCCAAACTTGCATATGATCACCTTAGCTGGAAAGGAGCAAGGAGTCTCTGCATAGAGAGAGGTTTGAGTGTAGGGAAGAATCCTTCCTTAGAACTGTTAATTAACATGCTTAGAGTACAGGATAAGGCCATAAGTGCCCAATCTGTTGAAAAAGTAGCTAATGGTTCTCAATCTGATCCAGGGACTCCCCCAGGAAAAGATTCAGGAAAGAAACTTCCTAGCCTGCCCATTACTAGACAGTCTAGCATAGTTGGTAATGATGATGAGCCACACCATATAAATAGTGTTGTCTCACATCATAGCAAAAGCATTTATTCTCACCATACTGGTAGTGATGTTTCTGTTAGCCAAGCTGTTAGGGTGGCTTCTGTAAGGGACAGGTCTCCTTCTGTCCATTCTCACCATACTTCTGTTTCAAGGCATGTCCCTCCCACCCACCCTGATGACAGATTGTTAGAAAGGGAGCTCAATAGATTGAGAGTGGAACAAACCAGACTGAAGCTCAAGAAGCAACAGCTGGATTTGGATAGAAAGTCTTTAGAATTAGAGAAGGAAAGACAGAAGTTGGGTTTAGAAACCCATGGTGGCAGCAGCAGTATTCCCCATAGTCATCCTGCAAAAGAGCATGATTCCAGGAATCTGCATAAGATAGTTCCCCCTTATAAGGAGGGGGATGACATTAACAAGTGGTTTGCTGCACTTGAGAGGGCCTGTGTTGTACAGGATGTCCCTCAAAGGCAGTGGGCTGCTATCCTATGGCTATCATTTAGTGGAAAGGGTAGGGATAGACTCCTTACTGTGAAAGAAAGTGATGCCAATAATTTTACAGTTCTTAAGAATGCACTCCTGGATGGTTATGGCTTAACCACTGAACAATACAGGATAAAGTTCAGAGAGACCAAAAAGGAGTCTTCACAAGACTGGGTTGATTTCATTGACCATTCAGTGAAGGCCTTGGAGGGGTGGTTACATGGCAGTAATGTTACTGATTATGAAAGCCTTTATAACACAATCCTGAGAGAGCATATACTTAATAATTGTGTGTCTGATTTGTTGCACCAGTACCTGGTAGACTCTGATCTGACCTCTCCCCAAGAATTGGGAAAGAAGGCAGACAAATGGGTCAGAACAAGGGTGAACAGAAAAGTTCATACAGGGGGTGACAAAGATGGCAATAAGAAGAAAGATGGTGAAAAATCTCAAGATAAGCATGGGGATAAGGGTAAAACCAAAGATCCCACTTCAAATCTTAAACACTCTTCAGAGGGTGTGGATAAAACTAATTCTTCCTCTTCTTCTCAACCTTCACACATTAAAAAGCCTTGGTGCTTTGTGTGTAAAAACAGAGGCCATAGGCCAGGGGATAAGTCCTGTCCAGGTAAACCCCCTGAGCCTACCACCACTAATACATCAAGCTTTAGTGCCCCTAGCAGTAGTGGTACTAGTGGTGGGACTGCTGGCAACAGTCAAGTTAAGGGTGTAGTTGGGTTCACTTATGGGTCCATAGTAGAAACTGGGGTAGTCAGTCCCAAGACAGTTTCTGTCACACCTAGTGGCATTGGCCTTGCCACACTGGCTGCTTGTCCCCTTACAATGGATAAGTACAGGCAGACAGTTTCAATAAATGGTGTTGAGGCCTTGGCCTACAGGGACACAGGTGCCAGTATCACTTTGGTGACTGAAAACCTAGTGCACCCTGATCAACACATCATTGGACAACAGTATAAGATTATTGATGTCCATAACTCCACTAAGTTTCTTCCCTTAGCTATAATTCAGTTTAGTTGGGGTGGAGTTACTGGCCCTAAGCAGGTGGTGGTATCACCTAGCTTGCCTGTAGACTGTCTCTTAGGTAATGACTTAGAGGCCTCAGGTTGGGCTGATGTAGAGTTTTATGCCCATGCAGCCATGCTGGGCATCCCAGAGGAATTGTTCCCTCTCATTTCTACTGAAATGAAAAAGCAAAGGAGAGAAGGCCTGAAAACTCAGGATCCCTCTCCATCAACAGGTAAAAAGGGTATCACAGTATCCCCTAACCACCCTACCATTCAGGATACCATTCCTGTGGTGGGAGAAACCTCTCCTGGGGTGGCACCTGTTCCAAGGGAATCATCAGCTGGCAAAGCTGGACTCCCTGAGGTAGAAGTACCTCTCTGTGGGATAACTAACAGTGGTGAGAAAAAGAGCACCATGTTAGTTAACATGGAGCATCCCTCCAACCCTCCCAGAGAAACTTTAGTGCAGAAACCCTGCACTGCCTCACAACACTTAGGACAGCATCCCTGCCCTAGTGTGGAGCTCATAGGACAGCATCCCTGCCCTGCTCCAACTCAAGAGAAACAGCATCCCTGTTCTCTCTTCCAGCCATATGGACAACGTTTTTGCCCAGCTATGGCTTTTCTGAGACAGCATCCCTGTCTGGCATTTCCATCACTACAAATAGGTTCAGTGGATAATTCCCACTGCTCTAAACTAAAACTTACTGATAGAAACTCTGAAAATACATCTTCACATTGTTGGTTAGCTAAAAAACTTCAAACAGGGTGGTTTACATCCCCACAGGGAAGTAACCATATAGTGGATGATAAAGGGAGTAACCAGTCTATTGCAGAGCTACTCTCTACTTATCACCACTTAGACAATAAAGTCTCAACTGGCCAAGGTTAGCCTTATTGTCCTTCGTTTGGGGGGGGGTTGTGTGAGAAAGTAGCCTCTTTCTAGCCTTGTTAACCCCACTTTTGGCCTGTTTGTGAGTGTATGTCAGGGTGTTTTCACTGTCTCACTGGGATCCTGCTAGCCAGGGCCCAGTGCTCATAGTGAAAACCCTATGTTTTCAGTATGTTTGTTATGTGTCACTGGGACCCTGCTAGTCAGGACCCCAGTGCTCATAAGTTTGTGGCCTATATGTATGTGTTCCCTGTGTGGTGCCTAACTGTCTCACTGAGGCTCTGCTAACCAGAACCTCAGTGGTTATGCTCTCTCATTTCTTTCCAAATTGTCACTAACAGGCTAGTGACCATTTTTACCAATTTACATTGGCTTACTGGAACACCCTTATAATTCCCTAGTATGTGGTACTGAGGTACCCAGGGTATTGGGGTTCCAGGAGATCCCTATGGGCTGCAGCATTTCTTTTGCCACCCATAGGGAGCTCTGACAATTCTTACAGAGGCCTGCCAATGCAGCCTGAGTGAAATAACGTCCATGTTATTTCACAGCCATTTTACACTGCACTTAAGTAACTTATAAGTCACCTATATGTCTAACCTTTACCTGGTATAGGTTAGGTGCAAAGTTACTTAGTGTGAGGGCACCCTGGCACTAGCCAAGGTGCCCCCACATTGTTCAGAGCCAATTCCCTGAACTTTGTGAGTGCGGGGACACCATTACACGCGTGCACTACATATAGGTCACTACCTATATGTAGCTTCACAATGGTAACTCCGAATATGGCCATGTAACATGTCTATGATCATGGAATTGCCCCCTCTATGCCATCCTGGCATTGTTGGTACAATTCCATGATCCCAGTGGTCTGTAGCACAGACCCTGGTACTGCCAAACTGCCCTTCCTGGGGTTTCACTGCAGCTGCTGCTGCTGCCAACCCCTCAGACAGGCATCTGCCCTCCTGGGGTCCAGCCAGGCCTGGCCCAGGATGGCAGAACAAAGAACTTCCTCTGAGAGAGGGTGTGACACCCTCTCCCTTTGGAAAATGGTGTGAAGGCAGGGGAGGAGTAGCCTCCCCCAGCCTCTGGGAATGCTTTGTTGGGCACAGAGGTGCCCAATGCTGCATAAGCCAGTCTACACCGGTTCAGGGACCCCTTAGCCCCTGCTCTGGTGCGAAACTGGACAAAGGAAAGGGGAGTGACCACTCCCCTGACCTGCACCTCCCCTGGGAGGTGTCCAGAGCTCCTCCAGTGTGCTGCAGACCTCTGCCATCTTGGAAACAGAGGTGCTGCTGGCACACTGGACTGCTCTGAGTGGCCAGTGCCACCAGGTGACGTCAGAGACTCCTGCTGATAGGCTCCTTCAGGTGTTAGTAGCCTATCCTCTCTCCTAGGTAGCCAAACCCTCTTTTCTGGCTATTTAGGGTCTCTGTCTCTGGGGAAACTTCAGATAACGAATGCATGAGCTCAGCCGAGTTCCTCTGCATCTCTCTCTTCACCTTCTGATAAGGAATCGACTGCTGACCGCGCTGGAAGCCTGCAAACCTGCAACATAGTAGCAAAGACGACTACTGCAACTCTGTAACGCTGATCCTGCCGCCTTCTCGACTGTTTTCCTGCTTGTGCATGCTGTGGGGGTAGTCTGCCTCCTCTCTGCACCAGAAGCTCCGAAGAAATCTCCCGTGGGTCGACGGAATCTTCCCCCTGCAACCGCAGGCACCAAAAAGCTGCATTACCGGTCCCTTGGGTCTCCTCTCAGCACGACGAGCGAGGTCCCTCGAATCCAGCGACTCTGTCCAAGTGACCCCCACAGTCCAGTGACTCTTCAGTCCAAGTTTGGTGGAGGTAAATCCTTGCCTAACCTCGCTGGGCTGCATTGCTGGGAACCGCGACTTTGCAGCTACTCCGGCCCCTGTGCACTTCCGGCGGAAATCCTTTGTGCACAGCCAAGCCTGGGTCCACGGCACTCTAACCTGCATTGCACGACTTTCTAAGTTGGTCTCCGGCGACGTGGGACTCCTTTGTGCAACTTCGGCGAGCACCATTTCACGCATCCTCGTAGTGCCTGTTTCTGGCACTTTTCTGGGTGCTACCGGCTTTAAAAAGGACTCCTTGTCTTGCTCGACGTCCCCTCTCTCTGCTGGTCCAATTTGCGACCTCCTCGTCCCTCCTGGGCCTCAGCAGCGTCCAAAAATGCTAACCGCACGATTTGCAGCTAGCATGGCTTGTTGGCAGTCTTTCGGCAGGAAAACACTTTTGCACGACCCTCCACGGCGAGAGGGATGTGTCCACCAAAGGGGAAGTCTCTAGCCCTTTCCGTTCCTGTAGAAATCTCAGCTTCTTCTGTCCAGTAGAAGCTTCTTTGCACCCGCAGATGGCATTTCCTGGGCATCTGCCCATCTCCGACTTGCTTGTGACTTTTGGACTTGGTCCCCTTGTTCCACAGGTACCCTAGATTGGAAATCCACAGTTGTTGCATTGTTGGTTTGTGTCTTTCCTGCATTATTCCTCTAACACGACTTCTTTGTCCTTAGGGGAACTTTAGTGCACTTTGCACTCACTTTTCAGGGTCTTGGGGAGGGTTATTTTTCTAACTCTCACTATTTTCTAATAGTCCCAGCGACCCTCTACAAGGTCACATAGGTTTGGGGTCCATTCGTGGTTCGCATTCCACTTTTGGACTATATGGTTTGTGTTGCCCCTATCCCTATGTTTCCCCATTGCATCCTATTGTAACTATACATTGTTTGCACTGTTTTCTAAGACTATACTGCATATTTTTGCTATTGTGTATATATATCTTGTGTATATTTCCTATCCTCTCACTGAGGGTACACTCTAAGATACTTTGGCATATTGTCATAAAAATAAAGTACCTTTATTTTTAGTATAACTGTGTATTGTGTTTTCTTATGATATTGTGCATATGACACTAAGTGGTACTGTAGTAGCTTCACACGTCTCCTAGTTCAGCCTAAGCTGCTCTGCTAAGCTACCATTATCTATCAGCCTAAGCTGCTAGACACCCTATACACTAATAAGGGATAACTGGGCCTGGTGCAAGGTGCAAGTACCCCTTGGTACTCACTACAAGCCAGTCCAGCCTCCTACAGAGGGGTCCTAGGTAAAACCAGAGGAAGTCTCCTTGTCCTGCACCCCCACCCCGAGGACACCTCTCCACCCCCACCTGCGACTACTGCCAGCCACTTATGTTCAGGAAGGAACTCAAGCCCCACCACCCAACCCACTGGCACCTGCTCACAAGAGTGAACCAGCCAATCCGCACAGAATGTATGAAGGCATCACCGAACGTCCCGCCCACCTGCTCCTGCCCTGTGAATGTGTGACTCCTCTGCTGACTCCAGACTGTTTTGGTCCATGGACCTGTTTGATACAGTCCAGCAGCATCTGGCCCCAACACATGATCATCATCACATGACACATGTTGAATGTGAAGCTTTGTGCTGGACTAGGAATGTGGACCTTGTTAAATGAAAACTCCACATTATAAGTGAAACCAGCAAGAAGTGTCCCTGCTTGAGTTGAACTCACCTGACTCTTCCTTCTCCAGACGGGTCCTGGATGTGAGTCTGAGCCAGGGACTCCCTTTTATACTTACAGTGGCCGGTCCTCCTGTAGTCCGCGAAGCTGCCCTCACGCTCACACCTCAGGGTGGCACTGCACAGTGGGTAATGGAGCCAGCTTGAGCTGTAATAAGAGATCTTTGACTCACGTGTTTGCACAAACCTGGAATTTTGCCATTTGTGCAAGTATTTCTTGATTTATTCAGTTTATGTATTATACAGTTTTAGGGAGCGCGTATATCACCCAGAGGTGGTTACATCAGAAACAGGATATTACATAAGGAACGTAAATAACAACTATGATGAATATTGCAAAACAAGATGTTTGCACACACAAGTACTCAGTATAGATTCTGAAGGGATACAGGCAAATTTCAGGTGAGAAACAGCAGAGACTCTAAGCCCACCAGTCAGTGAGACAGTGTGGCTATGCCCGGGGGTACAGAGTCTGTCAGTGAGACAGGGGGGCTATGCCCAGGGCACAGAGTCTGTCAGTGAGACAGGGGGGCTATGCCCAGGGGACAGAGTCTGTCAGGGAGACAGTGGGGCAATGCCCAGGGCACAGAGTCTGTCAGTGAGACAGGGGGGCTATGCCCAGGGCACAGAGTCTGTCAGTGAGACAGTGGGGCTATGCCCAGGGTACAGAGTCTGTCAGTGAGACAGGGGGGCAATGCCCAGAGCACAGAGTCTGTCAGTGAGACAGTGGGGCAATGCCCAGGGTATAGAGTCTGTGAGTGTCCCTCAAAGAGACTTACCTCCAGCTCCAAAGGGCTCCTTTGCGCACAGCTCCTAGATCAACAACTCGCTCAGCACCCGGTCGCCCACCCCCCTGTAATGAGGAACCAGCTGTGCCCCCAGGGTCCAACACCCCTTGCGACCTCTACACCTCAAGGTGACCCGAAGGCACCACCTTTAAATCTGCAAGAACCACCCTTTTCCAAGTGGTCCCCCTCAGTGGCCCTGCACCTTCTCCAAGAGACTTTTCAACACTGCTCCTGCCATAACCGGGAGCTGCCTGAGCCTCTCCAGCTGGCACAGTGTGCCCACCGACGGCTTCAACCAACCTGCAAAAGTAGAACCTGGTAAATTAACTGTGCAATTTTATACGCTTTTTAAAAGTGACTGCCCATTGATTCCTATAGTGCATAACTACGCACAGAAAGACTGCATTTATTAAAACTTAAAAAATTAATATCTTAAAAAGTTCATAACCAATTTTAACAATCTTGGTCTTAAAATGTATATAACAATTGGAAGTATTTTTATAAATTGGTCTCAAGTTATTCCTTCGAATGTGTGAGATGCATCATTCATACTGTCAGTACAAGCAATGCTTTTGGACCGCTCCAAGATTAGCCAAACTGCTCGACCAAGCTATCTAAACAATTAGAGCATTTGGTGATCTCGTCTTTGCCTCTGGAAACCAATGTGTGGTTGCCTGCACCCCTTGCACAGTGTGCCTATTTTTGCACATTACATAGAGGGCCAGCCTCCTAAAGTTATGCCCAGGGGTACAGGGTCTGCCAGGTATTCAGTGGGACTATGCCAGGGGTAAGAGAATCTGCGAGTGAGACAATGGGGATATGCCCTGACGGATGCAGTCTGTCAGTGAGACACTGCCTGTGTGCCCTGGCCAGCACACGCATTAAAGGGCTGATAGGCTACTT
This sequence comes from Pleurodeles waltl, assembly GCF_031143425.1. Taxonomy (NCBI): domain Eukaryota; kingdom Metazoa; phylum Chordata; class Amphibia; order Caudata; family Salamandridae; genus Pleurodeles; species Pleurodeles waltl. Next base: position 4,183,749 of record NC_090448.1, on the reverse strand, counting down.
CAACATCTGGGAGACATAGATCCACTTCCCTTCAAGAACTGAGGAGGAAGGCAGACCATTCGGTCAAAACAAAGGTGACCAACACTACCACTGGTGGGGGAGACAAAAAGAGGCCAAGAACCCCCCAATGTTATGTTATGCTCTGCTATACCATGCATTGTTATGCAATGTTATGTAATGTTATGGTGTGTTATGTCATGCTATTATGTGTTATGCCATGTTATGTCATGTTATGTAATGTTATGGTGTGTTCTGTTATGCTATTATGTGTTATGCCATGTTATGTCATGTTATGCTATGATATGTTATGTTATGTTATATTATGTTATGGTATGTTATGTTATGCTTTGCTATACTATGCATTGTTATGTAATGTTATGATGTGTTCTGTTATGCTATTATGTGTTATGCCATGTTATGTCATGTTATGCTATGATATGTTATGTTATGTTATATTATGTTATGGTATGTTATGTTCTGCTCTTCTATACTATGCATTGTTATGTAATGTTATGGTGTGTTATTTTATGCTATTATGTGTTATGCCATGTTATGTCATGTTATGTTATATGTTATGTTATGTTATGTTATGTTATGGTATGTTATGTTATTCTATGCTATACTATGCTATGTTAAGTAATGTTATGTAATGTTATGGTGTGTTATGTTATGATATTATGGGGGTTATTCTAACTTTGGAGGAGTGTTAGTCCGTCCCAAAAGTGACGGTAAAGTGACGGATATACCACCAGCCGTATTACGAGTTCCATAGGATATAATGGACTCGTAATACGGCTGGTGGTAAATCCGTCACTTTTCCGTCACTTTTGGGACGGATTAACACCTCCTCCAAAGTTAGAATAACCCCCTATGTGTTATGCCATGTTATTTCATGTTATGTTATGATATGTTATGTTATGTTATGATATGTTATGTAATGTTATGTTATGTTATATTATGTTATGGTATGTTATGTTATGCTATGCTATACTATGCTCTGTTATGTTATGTTATGTAATGTTATGCTGTGTTATGGTACGTTTTTGCTATGGTATGCTATGCTATGTTATGCTACTGTGTGTTATACTATGTTAAGTTCTGTTATATCATGTTATGTTACGTTATTTTGTGTTATTGTTCTGCTTGCTATGCTATGTTATGCTATGTGATGTTATGCTATGGTGTGTTATGTTATCTATGTTATGCTATGTTATGCTATTATGTTTTATGCTATGTTATGCTATTATGTTTTATGCTATGTTATGTTATATTATGTTATGTTATGGTTCCAAGTGTAGGAAAGTAGGATCATTCTGACATAGTTGTAGGAGGCTGGCCTGGCTTATAGTGGGTACCTTGTGGTACTTACACCTTGTGCCAGGTCCAGTTATCCCTTATTAGTATAATAGAGGTGTTTTTAGCAGCTTAGGCTGATAGAAGTAGCTATGGCAAAGCAGCTTAGGCTGAACTAGTAGACATGCAAAGCTCCTACTATACCACTTATATCACTTAGCACTATATCATAAGAAAAGACAATACTCAGAGTTACTAAAAATAAAGGTACTTTATTTTAGTGACAATATGCCAAAAGTATCTCAGAGTATATACTCCCTTAGGAGGTAAGTAATATACAAAACATATACACACACAAACCAAAATCAGGAAAGTAACAGTTAGAAAAGTAGTGCAAACACTGTAGAACACAATAGAATGCAATACAGTGAAATAGGCCCAGGGGCAACACAAACCATACACTCCAAAAGTGGAATGCGAACCACAAATGGAACCCAGGCCTAGTGTAGTGTGTAGAGGGTCTCTGGGAGTGTAAGAAATCACTAAGGGTGATGTACTAAGAATCTTTGGCTTCTTCCACAGCAGAGGCAGCTCTTTTGCACCTTCATCCGGGGTTTAGTGGGCTCCTGCCCCCCCCGGACACTTGCGTGACTCTTGGACTTGGTCCCCTTCCTTTACAGGTCCTCAGGTCCAGGAATCTGTCTTCAGTGCTTTGCAGTCAGTTGTTGTCCTTGCAGAATCCCCTGTCTCGGCTTTACTGTCTTTCTGGGGTAGTAGGGCAACTTTACTCCTACTTTTCAGGGTCTTGGGGTGGGGTATCTTGGACACCCAGACTGTTTTATTACAGTCCCAGCGACCCTCTACAAGCTCCCATAGATCTGGGGTCCATTCGTGATTCGCATTCCACTTTTGGAATATATGGTTTGTGTTGCCCCTAGACCTATGTTCACCTATTGCAATCTATTGTGATTCTACATTGTTTGCACTACTTTTCTTACTGTTACTTACTTGTTTTGGGTTTGTGTACATTTAACTTGTGTATATTACTTACCTTCTAAGTAAGGGTACTCTCTGAGATACTTTTGGCATATTGTCACTAAAATAACGTACCTTTCTTTTTAGTAACTCTGAGTATTGTGTTTATGATATGAGTGGTATAGTAGGAGCCCAGAGCTCCTCCAGTGTGTCCCAGACTTCAGCCATCTTGCTTTGCAAGGCGTGGGGGCACTCTGGAGGGCTCTGAGTGGCCAGTGCCAGCAGGTGACGTCAGAGACCCCTCCTGATAGGTCCATACCTGATGAGGTAGCCAATCCCCCTCTCAGGGCTATTTGGGGTCTCTCCTGTGGGTTGTCTTCAGATTCTGCTTGTACGTTTCCTTCAGGAATCCTCTGCAACAACTTCAGACTCTTCTGACCTCAGACCAACCGCAGCCTGCTCCAAGAAACGCTGCAACAGCAACAAAGTGTCTACAAGCGACACTTTTCTTCAACAACCTCAGCTCCAAGTCAGCAATTCAACAGTTTCCACAGTGTGCATGATCTGGGGACTCGCTGTCTTCATCCTGCACCAGAAGGACCAAAGAAATCTCCTGTGGAGTGACAGAGTCATACCCCTGCCCCAAGCAGACACCTTCCAAGGTGACGACAAGTACCCTGGGACTCCTCTCTCGGCAATGAGCGAGCTCCTAGGGACACAGACAGTGGACATCGTCGACACAGACTGTCTTGAGGTCCTGCTGATGCAATTTGGAGGAGGTAATACATTGTCTTCCCTGAGAACGACAGTACCCCTGTGTATAGTGTCTTCTTTGCCTCCTGAGGCCTCTGTGCACTCTTTGCAAAATTCCTTCATGCACAGCCTGGCCCACATCCCCAGCACTCCACCCTGTGACTCTCAACTCGCTGAGTTGTTCTCCGGCGGCGTGGGACCTTCTTTTGTTGTGCTGCATCAACCACATTTTGAACCTCTAACCCCAGCTTCTGCAGCTTCTGGGGGTGCTGGCTGGCATCCTGAGGGCTCTCCAAAGTGCTGAGAGCCTCCCCTTCCTCCTCACATAGAGTTGAGGCCAGCAGATCCGTCCTGGGTCCATCCAGTGCCATTATGATGAAAAACACACTTTTGTCATAGCCTAGGCTTGTTGGTGCCTTCCTACACAAAATCTCATTTGCAAGAATCTTCACGCCGTGGGACATCTTTTGCATTATGCAGGAACCCGCTGGCATCTTCCTAGGTTGCATTTCTGCAGCCTTCTACTAACCAGAGACTCTTCTTTTGCACCTTCTTCCGGGTTGGCAGGGGCTCCTGTCCTTCCTGGAACTTCTTTTGACTTCTGGACTTGGTCCCCTGCCTTTGCAGGTCTTCAGGTCCAATAATCCAGCAGTTGTTCTCTGCAGACTTGGTTGGCCGCTGCAAAATCCCAAAAATGAGGTGTAGTGTGTCCTAAGGAAACTTGCAGTACTTTACTCCTGCTTTTCTGGGCTCTGGGGTGGGATAATCTACTTACCTTTACTGTATCCTTACTCTTCCAGTGCTTCTGCACACACTAAACTTGTCTAGGGGGAATTCATTATTCACATTCCACTTTCTTAGTATATGGTTTGTGTTGCCCCTAGACCTATTTTCTCCCATTGCATTCTATAGCATTTCCTATTGTTTGCACTATCCTATGTCTAATTACTTACCTTATTTTGGTGTCTAGTGTAAATATTGTGAATAATACTTACCTCCAGAAGAAGTATTGTCTCTAAAATATTTTTGGCCCCGTGTCACCTAAATAAATACCTTTATTTTTAGTAACACTGAGTATTGTCTTTACTTGTGTATAAGTAATGTGTAACTATAAGTGGTACTGCATGAGCTGTGCATGTCTCCTAGTTCAGCCTAAGCTGCTCTGTTATAGCTACCTTCTATTAGTCTAAGCTGCTAGAACACTACTACATTCACTAACAAGGGATAACTGGACCTGGTGTAAGGTGTAAGTACCCAAGGTACCCACTACAAACCAAGCCAGCCTCCTACAATAACACACTGTAACACAACATAACGGAACATAACATTACATAACATAGCTGATTATAGCATAGCATAACATTACATAGCATAACACACAATAGCACAACATACAACATAGCAAAACATACTACAACATAACATACCATCACATAACATAGCATAGTATAGTATAGCATAGCATAACATAACATAACATAAGATAGCATAAAACACAATAGAGTAACATTAAAAAAAACATAACATAGCATAACATAGAATAGCACTGCGTAACACAATACACCACAGCATAACATAATACACCACAGAATAACATAACACACCATCGCACAACATACCGTAACATAACATGACGCATCAAAACATTACTTAATATAGCATGGAACAGCATAACATAACATACCATAGTGTAGCATAACACACCATAACATAACACACCATAGTGTAACATAACACACATAACACACCATAACACAACATAACATAACATAGCATGACATAACACACATAACACACCATAACACAACATAACATTACAGAACATAGCACAGTATAGCATAACATAGCATAACATAACTTAACATAACTTAACATAACATAACACAACATAACATAAATTAACATGACATAGCTTAACATAGCATAGAACAGCATAACATAACATACCATAGTGTAGCATAACACACCATAACATAACACACCATAGTGTAACATAACACACATAACACACCATAACACAACATAACATAGCATGACATAACACACATTACACACCATAACACAACATAACATTACATAACATAGCACAGTATAGCATAACATAGCATAACATAACTTAACATAACATAACATAACATAAAATAACTCAACATAACATCACATAACATGACATAGCTTAACATAGCATAGAATAGCATAACATAACATACCGTAGCGTAGCATAACACACCATAACATAACACACCATGCCAGGTGTCATGCTCCTTGTGACGCTCTCCCCTGCCCCGAGGCCTCCCACTGTAGCCTCTCCAAGGCCTCTCGTGTTTCACCTTCCACCCCTGGGGCCCACCACCAGAGGAACGTCCAATCAGGGGGGAAGGCCAGGTAGGTAACAGTCTTCAGTTGGGAAGACACGGCAGGGAAGCACTAGTCTAAGGGCCACAAGGCTCAGTAGCAGGGGGCCTGCCTGCGCATGTTGTTTAAGGGACCAGGGGCACAGTAGCACAAACAGCTTCTCCCCTCCCGCTGTCTCTTCCCTTCAGAAGCCCCTTCCTTCAGTCCAGGGCCTTTAAAGCATTGGATTCTGAATGTGTCACGGTGTCTCAAAATGACACCGGGACAAATTCAGCATTTTACAGTGGAGCCTAGCTTCTTGGCAGGGTGGACAACGTCCTGTGAAAATAGTGGGTGGAGGCCGTCCACCTATGTGTAACCACAACTTGTGCCCTGACCCTTTTCTAAAAGCTTTTCAGGTGTAGTGGTATTGAAGCAGACCTTCAGTTATTCACCGGCTCAAACATTTCTTGCCATATTAAACAAGTGTTACACACATGTGGGCTTTTTGCAGGTACATTGTTAGCATTGAATAACACAGACATGTTGGAAGAGAAAAGGTGTCCCCTCGGGTTAATGTGGTCATGGGTTTGTGAAAAAACCCTTGACCCAACGGTACCAATTCACAGAGTACCACCCCAAGACTTCTTTTAATGTATGACTGTTATCACTGAAAACAGTACGCTGAGTTTTGATGTATATGTCGCATGCATCAATCCCTCTATGCTTGATAGCAGTACTGTGGACTGCAAAGTTCTGTAGAAACCTGACAAACTTTAAAGCATGAAACTGTTATGTTAGAATAAAATCCTGTTGACTTGCTAATTCAAACAAAACAATACTACCAGGCAGTGGCTCTGAATGATAAATAATGGTGTCCTAAAACTATGCAAAGAATATTTATCTGGGCTTTCTGATGGCAAGGTTTGAGCTATGCAAGTGATAATTAAAACAAAATAATAAACGCAGTATACCTGTACATTATAATGACTATTTGATTTTGTACTTCTGCAGTACAAATTGTTTCTTGGAAAAAAACACACTTTGTTCCTGGATTGTTCTTAAAGCACTGTGTGGTATTGTTAAAAGTTTCATTCGAATTATCCTAGCATTTCTGTATGCATAAAGAGCGGAGGACAAGCCCACCGCTATAGTCAAACTCCAGGCATAGATCATCCACAACATTTCAAATAAGCTGCACAACATTCCATATGACCTAACACAATAGGTCGTATGGTACTCTACTTGGCACAAACTACCTAAAGACAGTAAGTACCAATACCAAACATCCCCCTTCATCTAATATGAAGAACACAATTGAAAATATTTATTACATGCTAAGTTCGACATGAGAACATAGATTAATAAATAAATACCATACCTTTAGCCTACACTTATTACCTGCTATTGAAAATGTAATAGACTATATTTATTTATATATCTACATATATGTATAATCACTTAGTCCGCGTTGTCTCTCCACTCCTAAATGCTGGTGGTGCTTGTTCGCTGACGCGCACCATCGCGTCTTTAGATTAACACTCTCTTCCTCTCATCAGGAAGACAAGCACTCCGAGAGCGAGTTTAATATGACTTTATTGTTAGATTGAAACAGGAACGCGTTTCGGCATTGTACCCCCTTTGTCAACATGTCAGTCGCCATCTTTGTTCAACATTTATATAGTCACATGATCACCTTTGCACTCAACATTTTTCCTACATTACTATTTCGTTAATGTATATGTCTAATCAGCAGCTGGTTATACTCTATATCTGATAATCATTTATGTACTTATTTCATACCACAATAATCCTTTCTGCTCGCGTGATATCGCCTTACTTCTACATAACGAAGTGGATAGATTTATAATAGACAAACAATGGAGCTTGTATGCCTGCATAGATCTTCTCTACCATTATGGGATACATTTGAATAGGATTTCCTCTCAGCCATCTAGCCCAAGTGGGCATTTCAGAGTAATATTACAATAAACCTTAATTCCTGTTTATATCTAAACTTTGATTTTTGCGATTGATTTTTTTCTCATGATCCTTAATTACCATGAAGGCCATATATAATAATTTGTTATTGTCTCTTACCTGCTCTGTAATCACTAAGCTACCATTACATTTCAAAAATGTTCTCTATATTCACATATAATAAAAGCAGTCCATATTTTATCTCAGATGAATATATAATTCTTCACTACTGTTTAAACCCTTGGGTTCTTTGGTATCAAAGGCCAGTATGTATCTAGATTCTAAAATTCTTAATTTATTTCTCTGTCACCCCCTCTGATGTCCCTCGGTATCCCATCAATCACACTATACTTTAACTCATCCGGATTCCTATCATGTGTCTCATGGATGTGGTGTGCCACTGGATAGGTTTCATCTTTGTTTTGACTTGCTCTCAAATGTTGTAATATATGTTTGTGTGCCTGTAGTTTTGTACTGCCTACATACATTTTCAGACAACTACATCCCGAAATATATACTACATATTCACTTTTGCAATCGTAGTATCCTTTAATTCTTTAACTGTTCTGCCACCCACCTCACAGATTTTATATTTTCATCATTTTTGCATGTCTTACATTTCCTACATTTGAAAAAGCCATTCTGCGGATTGAGCCAATTATTACAACGTGCTCTTTGTCTAATGTCACTCTTCACTAATACGTCTCTCGTAGATTTACCCCTACGATACGTAATCTGTGGATGTTTCTTTATTTCTCCTATAATAGGATCACTTTTCACAAAATACCAGTGTTTGTTTAATACTGTCCTAATCTGTAAATGTGCCATCTTATATGTAGTTATAAATCTTTGTTGTGGCCCTCCCCCTGATTTTGTCATATGGGTCTTAGCCATTCTAGAGAGAGTATTTTGTTTATCTACTCTTCTACTTTCATTAGTCAATGTTGTACCGGTGTAACCTCTCACTCTTAATCTTGCCAGCATATCATTTTTGACTATTATAAAGCCCGTCTCTGTACTAAAAATTCTTTAGGCTCTTAATAGTTCCCTATGCGGAATACTTTCTTTTAATGACTTAGAGTGAATGCTATCTGCATGTAATATGCTGTTACCTGCAGTACGCTTTCTGTAAAGTGTGGTCTCTAACCTGTTATTCTGAATTATGACCTTCACAGCTTAGAATTCAATTGTATGTTCATTAATATTGCTCGAGAATTGCAAGTTAAAGTCATTCTCATTAATACAATGCACACATTTCATTGCACTCTCTGTATTTCCTTTCCATATGACAAAGATGTCATCTACATAAAGTAACCACATCATCACCATGTGATCATGCCAAACATCCAAAGTTGGGGTACTGAGAACCTGCTCCTCCCACATGTGCAGATTTGCAAAGCTGGAGGCAAAGCAGGTTCCCATCGCCGTCCCGCATTATTCAAACATTTCACTGTTGAAACAGAAAATGTTATGACTTAAGTACCATTTCATCAACATTTTACTGTGTTCATAAAACCTAATAGGCCTTGCTCTTTAAAAATATTCCGTAGACCTTATTCCATCTACATGCCGAATACTGGTATAAAGTGCTGTGATGTCCAAAATCATGAGTATTGTGCCTTTCTCCCATCCGACATCAAATACTCATTTTAGAAAGTCTGTAGTGTCCTTCAAATATGATGGTAGATTTTGCTCTAATGGATTCAAAAAATGATCAATGTATTTGGACACATGTTCAAAAAGACTCCCCTGTGCTGCAATGATGGGCATCCCAGGCGGTGTCTTAGCATTTCTGTGTATTTTCTGGAATCGGGTAGAAAACAGATAATTTAGGAGAATCTACCTTTAAATAGCTGTATTCATTATTATTGATTAAACCATACTCTTTCCATTTCAACAATTCCTCATCAAATTCAATTTTCACTCTCTTTACATATGCCATATCTACTTTTTTTTTATAGCAGCTTGAACCATTTAATTGCCTGTAAGGCTCATCCATATACTCTTTTAAAGGCCAAATTACTATATTGCCTCTTTTATCAGAGCTTCTAATCACTATTTCAGAGTTCATGGCCAATTTGTCCAATGTTGTTTTATAGCTGTTTTCCCTTCTTTGCCTTTTTGCTCATTTCCTTAAATCTCAGTTTTTTCATATCCTTCAATACAATTTCAGCACACTGATTTATTGAATCCCCACAGTGAGCTGGTACAATGGTGGATTTGGGTTTGAATGATGATCCCCCTTCCTCATCAATTTTTATACCTTAACTCACCAAACGCTCAATTACACGCTCCTCATCAATTATTTCCACTGTATCCTGTTCCAATTCCCCCAATTCCTTCACCAAGAAGATATCTTCTAAGCGTAGATTGCTCTGCTCCGGCTCCACATCATAGCTTAGTTTTTCCACAGTATGGTTGTGTTCTTACCCTACTTTTTCCCATCATCAAGATCATAGCCTGAAAAAAGTCTACATTCTTTAACCCCCTTCAACAATTCAAACATTAGTCACTGAAACATGGCTGCCACAAAGGCTAAGCCAAAAGGGACCCTTACAAATCAGAAACAAACAAAAGGTGTAATAAAGGTGGTCAAACTCCGAATCTCTGGGTGTAGGGTGACTTGGTGGTATGCTGCCATAAGATCTGTTGTGGTGAACCATTTCATATCCTTAGTTGCAGATAGCATTTCATTTTATCTTCGGCAAGGGGGATTTGGTCCACTACAAAAGTCTTATTAAGATCTCTTAAGTCCACACATAGTCTCAGTTTTCAATTAGCTTTTTTCACAATCACCATCAGTGACACACACTCTGATAACTCCAGCTGCTCTATGATTCCTGCGTTGCACAATTTCTCTAATTCAGTTTCCACTTGCTCTCAGAGTTAGGAGTATGATCCTTACTTTGTGTAGGCAAGGTATACCATTAGACAATTTTGTGCTGAAACCTCGTATGTTGGCCTATAGTTCCAGAAAATACCTCCAAGTAGGTTTTCAAAATGTATTGTTCATACTCGTCATTAGTTTGAAGAGATAACACAGGCTCAGGACTGTTAGGATCTAGGGTTATTTCTAACTCTCCTTGGTCACCCCACCTTAACATTGAGGGTCCTGTAATAGAAACATACAATTTACATTTTGCTTATCTATCCTTAAAGCTGCAAAGCAACTTCTCCACCCCTATCAAGTTAATACTATCCCCCGTAAACGTTTTAGGAATAATATCGGCTGGATCTAATACATCACCAGCAATAGGTATACATTTTTCCTTCCATGCACCATTATTGACAATGGTGTACTGTGACCCTGAGTCAGCCACAATTGAAATGTCGATATCCCCAATGAACATTTTACAAATAGTTTTTTCTTTCGTGGATTTGCAGCATTATCTGCCTCCTCTTCAGTACTGAGTACACACATATTTTGTCAGAGTCACCAGATCCTCGGGGTCTGTGCACGTTCCCAACACGTCCACCACTGAAGATAGATAAATCACAGAGAAAGTTCAAGAGGGGAAGAGGGGATTAGGAAGGGAACAGCTGGGAAGGAGACCTGTAGTAAGAAAAAGGTTAGAACACACAATATGAAAATTATATCTCCTGAAATCAATACTAGACTATGATTCTAAGCCTAGTCACTCTGAAAACATGAACAATCTAAGAGTTAAGTTTAAAATGATTAAGTTTCAAGATGGCCAGATACCTGTAGGGGAATCAAGATGAATTAAATGAAAACTTTCTTATTCAAGTACTTTCCTTTACATGAGAATCATAAAAACATTCTGACTAAATTTTAAACCAGTCATATAAATCCTGTTTTTGAGAATGTATACTAGGACCATACAATATTGCATCTAGAAACTCTGGCCTTCTGTGTACTCTTAAAATGTTTCAACACAAATTGCGCATATTGCAGATATATATATATATGTATAGTAAACACCATAAAAGGATTGTGCACCATGAATAACGCGATATGGATTCAGGATACAAATCATATAACTTGTCAACACGAATATTACCTAATAAATATCTTAGAATAGTGGCATACAATAAACAACATGAAATAAACTCGAGGCGAGAATCGTGCGTCTTGCCGATTCGAGTGTCACCATGGAAAATACCAAGAAATGGTAACACGCAATGAATATCAAGGTCAAATCATCATTAATCGAATCGCGCGTCTTGCTGATTTGTAAAACACAATGTAAATGTCAAGAAATAACAGCTCACAATAAATAACAAGATCAAAGTACAATGAAACGAATCGCGCTTCTTTTGCCGATTCTTAAGCCACCATGTAAATGCCAAGAAATGGTAGCGCGCAATGAACAACAAAGTTAAATCCTCATGAAACGAGTTGCGCATCTTGTCAATTCGTAAAACACGATGTAAATGTCAAGAAATAACAGCTCACAATAAATAACAAGATCAAAGTACAATGAAACGAATGGCGCTTCTTTTGCCGATTCTTAAGCCACCATGTAAATGTCAAGAAATGGTAGCGCGCAATGAACAACAAAGTTAAATCCTCATGAAACGAGTTGCGCGTCTTGTCAATTCATAAAACATCATGTAAATGTCAAGAAATAGTAGCGCGCAATGGACAACAATGTTTAAACACCATAAAACGAATCGCGCATCTTGCCGATTCTTTAGCCACCATGCCAATGTCAAGAAATGGTAGCACGCAATGAATAACAAAGTCAAACCTTTATGAAACCAATCGCGCGTCTTGCCTATTTGTAAACTACCATATAAATGTCAAGAAATGGTAGCGCGTAAGTAATCTGTTACTCATTTAAGAATTAAACCAAGAATATGAAAATTCTCAATAACGGTGTCAGGAGAGTCCAACCACCGTTTTACCGCCTGGAACAATGATCATCAATGAAGGATGAAGGGCAGAAGACTGGAAAATCCAAATAGGCCCCCGGAACAGGCGCTCAGGAAGAAGCTGCTGCTCTGCACCGGGACCTCTGAATAGTGAGCACTGGGAGTTGGGCTGGCTCTCTTTTATAGAGTCTTGGCCCAGCCCAGAACCACGCCCAGGCATATTGCAGGGAAAGTCTCTGGAAGGCTCTGGAAAGGGGCCACACCCTAACACACTCTGAAAACCTGCCGGAATACATTGCAAAGGAATAGTATTTGTAAGCATATTAAAAAGACGTTTTCAGGATTGAACTCTGCAATGCAAAAGGTTAAACCACAACATATCAGCACAATGCATAAATTACTTTGTTTTGAGAGTGCTGGGTTTTTGCATTGTTGTCGCCAATAGAGCGCGTACTGCTCTGGTGTTGACAATACTCCCCTCTCCCAGACGCGCTCTAGGGCCTGGTTTGCTTGGATTAAGGTGATGAAAGCGTCTCACAAGTACAAGAGCATGAACATCAGATGCGGAAACCATGAGTTACTTTCAGGACCATAACCTTTCCATGAGATTAAGTACCATAGATTACGCCCTCTCAGTTTAGAATCCAACACTTTCTTGACTTCGTATTCTTCTAACCCTTGCACTAGAACAGGAGCTGGATGAGGGTGGACCTTTTGGACTGCCTTTTTCAAGAGAGAAGTGTGGAACACTGGAGGAATCCGTAAGGATCTGGCCAATTGTAGTTTATAGGTCACCGGATTGATTTGCTGAAGGACAGTATAAGGACCTATGAATTTAGGGTTAAACATGTGCTTCTTTTTGAAGTCTATATGTTTTGTGGAAAGCCACACTTTGTCACCTGGTTGATATTGCAGTCCCTCACAATGTTTCTTGTCATAATGCCTTTTATATTTTTGTTTGGCTTTTTCTAAATGCTGTTCCATCAGTTTCTGGGTTTGCTGTAAATGCTGAATGGTTTCTGACACAGCTGGAGTAAGAGAACTTTCTGGAGGAATTGTGATGGGCAAGGTGTCAGGATGATAGCCAAATAAACCAAAAAAGGGTGTAACACCAATAGAAGTGTGGAATGAGTTATTGTAAGCTAACTCAGCTAACCAGAGCATAGATGTCCAAGAATGAAGTGCCTTTTCAGCGTAGGCATGTAGGTATCATTTCAAAGTTTGATTTAATCTCTCCGTTTGACCATCTGTTTGAGGATGGTGACTAGTAGATAGCGTAGATGTCACTTGGAGTGTTTTACACCCTGTCTTCCAGAAATTGGGGGGAAATTGTGACCCCCCATCAGAGAGGATAACCTTTGGCAGTCCATGATAACGAACCACTCTGTTCAGTAAAATAGTTGCCAATTCACTAGAAGTGGGCAATTTTTTACAGGCGATGAAATGTCCATATTTCGTGAGACTATCTACTACCACCAGAATTACTGAATGCTGTTGAACCACAGGCAGACCGGTAATAAAGTCTAAAGAAATGTGCTCCCATGGACGACTTTGGGTTGGAAGTAGATGTAACAACCCTTTTGGTTTTGAATGACTTGTTTTAATGCGAGCAGAAACTTCACAGTTGTTTACCATTGCTTTTACATCTTTTGTAAGGGTAGGCCACCAAAAATAGCGTTGGATCAGTTCAAGAGTTTTAGGAGAACCTGGGTGACCTGTCGTAGGTATAACACGCAACCAATGAAACACTATCTTGCGAAGTTTGGTAGTGGGTACAAATAAACGAGCGTCATAAAAGGGTAAACCTTGCTTAATTGACCTTTTGGGATCTGCTTGGGCCCATGTTTGCTATTTTTCAACAGTGAAAGAGTTGCGAATTTCTTCAAAGAAATCTTCAGTTTTTATGATACATAGAACCTTGTCAGGAGCAATGATAGCTCTGGAGGCTTGAAATGCAGGCAACATGGTAGACTCTTGACAGGACAAGGCGTCAGCCTTGCGATTATCTTTACCAGGCCGGAAGGTTACTACAAAATCAAATTCGACAAAAAAAATCAGCCAGTGTAATTGCAGAAGGGTCAAAAGTCTGGCTGAACTCATGAATTGAAGATTACGATGATCAGTATATACTGTGACAGTGTATTTAGCACCTAACAAATGATGTCTCCATTCTTTAAAGGCGTCACAAATCACCAGAAGCTCTTTTTCAGCAATGACATAGTTCTGTTTGGCTTCGTTCAACTTCCGAGACATATAAGTTACAGGATGAAGTTGACCAGTGTCTTTATTTCGTTGTGATAAGACGGCTCCTATTGCTACATCTGAAGCATCAGCTTCCACTATGAAAGGTTGATTCGCATCAGGATGAGTCAAGACTGGGGCAGGGGAGAAAGCTTCCTTCAAGGTCGAGAAGGCTTGATCAGCTTCTGGGGACCATACAAACTTTTCTTTCTTTCTTAGTAGCTTGGTGATTGGAGCCACTGTCTGGGAGAAATGATTTATGAACCTCCGGTAAAAATTTGCAAACCCCAGGAAACATTGTACATCACGAACAGTCTTTGGGGTGGGGCAATCAGATACGGCTTTTACTTTCTTTTCTGCCATCACCATACCTTGAGGGGTAAGAATAACCCCTAAAAACTCAACTGTGGTAACATGAAACTAACACTTGGTTAGTTTGAAATATAAATGATGTTTTCGAAGGGCTGCAAGAATTTTCTTGACATGTTGGACATGTTCGTTTTCATTGTCTGAGTAGATCAAAATGTCATCGATGTAGACTATGGCAAATATGTTGAGGTACTCTCTAAGAACGTCATTCAAGAAAAACTGAAATGCTGCTGGACCATTTCACAGACCAAAAGGCATGACGGTGTATTCAAAAAGGCCATATCTTGTCTTGAATGCTGTTTTCCATTTGTCACCCTCTCTCATTCTGACCAAATGACAAGCACCTTGAAGGTCAAGCTTCGTGTAGATTTTTGCTTTCTTTACTTGTTCCAATAAGACCGGAATTAGGGGCAAAGGATATTTATTCTTGATGGTGACTTTATTCAAACCCCTATAGTCGATGCAAGTTAGAAGTTCTCCATTAGCATTTGGAACAAAAAACAAAGGCGAAGCTGCAGGAGACTTAAAGGGGCGAATGAAGCCATTCTCCAAAAATTGATCTAGGTATTTTCGTAAATGTTGATTTTCATGTTCTGACACGGCATATACACGACAGTTGGGAAGTATCGCACCTGGGGCTAGATCAATTTGACAGTCATAAGATCTGTGAGGAGGTAGAGTCTCTGCTCCTTTCTCATCAAATACATCTTTGTAAGATGAATACTATTTGGGCAGCTGAATTTCTTTCTCCGCGGCAGTAGCTATGTAAGAGTTGCAAACTTTTCGTACTTGAATCTTTTGGAGACATTGTTCATTACATAGCGCAGATGAGAACATGATTTTTCATTCTGCCCAATTGATCTCCGGATTGTGATGAGTTAACCATGGCAAGCCGAGGATAATTCCATATTGGGGAGCATGGATCACGTCAAGGATGATTTTCTCTTCATGTTTCTTTCTTTGATTCTTATCTTCACAAATCATCGACAAGGGGATAGTCTGAAGAGTTACCGGACCTCCAGTCAAGAGTTTCCCATCGACTGCCTGGATGATTTCTGGGGTCTTCTTTTCAATACATGGGATCCCCCATGCACGAACCAATTGGACATCAACAAAGTTCCCAGTAGCCCCAGAATCAACTAGAGCTTTTTTTAAATATATCTTTTTCTTGACCTGAACTCTTATTTCCAGTTTAAGATGTCTAGATTGTGAAGGGTCCACGGTGACACCCAAGAGCAAACCTTCTCTGCATCTTGGGTGTTTTAGTTTTCCAACTCGACTGGTGCATTGGCTGCGACCTTCTGAACTGGACCTTGCTTGTGCTTTGGTTTGATTGGGCAATCTTTGGCAAAATGACCTTTTCGCCCACAATAAAGACATTGTCCATTTTTTCTGCGTAGGTCCTTTTCATCTTTGGTCAAAGGTCTTTTGATGGTTCCAATTTCCATCGGTTCCGGCGTTCTTTCTTTCAGAGTTCTTGAGTCTCTGTTATCATGAATGCGCCATGAATATTTTTCAATCATTTTGCACGTTCCTTTACATTCTGCTAAACGATGATCAGGTCTCAAGACAAGATTTATTAATTCTTGACAGTCTGTAGGTTGTGGATCGATTTACGCTAAGATATCTTTTAGTTCCTCTTTGAGTCCCTTGTAAAACAAGACCGCTTGTTTTTCTTCAGGCCAGGATGCCTCGGCAACCAGCTGGTTAAAGTTGGCTAAATACGACACTAGGTCTTGATTCCCTGGGCGTAAATCCAATAATTCACGATCTGCTGACTGTGTTACAGTTACAGTCTCTCAAATTCACGATCAAAATTTCTTCAGTTGTACAACAAGGGACTGTTTTTACGCACAAGAGGAATTGCCCAAGTAGCTGCATCCCCAGACAGATATGATAACAAGAAAGCTACTTTGGACTGGGCATCAGGGAAAGTATTTGGTCTGCAGGTGAAGTGTAGTTCCATTTGAACCAGGAAAGATTGCGCTTTCAAAGGGTCACCTGAGAAACGTTCTGGGGGAGCTAAAGGAATTGCAGAAGGAACATTTAGGGAAATCGGATTACTTCCAGAAGCCTGAGAAGAAGTACCTGGCCAAGACACTCATGTGGGACTTTGTTCCTTCTTCTCTAGCTTATCTTGCAACTGACTCACTCTCTCTGCTACGCTAGTTGTCAATTCTTTGGATTATACCACCTCTGCTTGAAGCTGGGTGATAGCCTTGACTAACTTGTCTAGCGTGGCCATGCTGAGAACATACACAAGCCAGGAGGATAATAATTAGTGGGCTTACTATTCTGTCAGAGTCACCAGATTCTCGGGGTCTGTGCACGTTCCCAACACGTCCACCACTGAACTCCAAGACTCTGATAGATAAATCACAGAGACTAAGAGAGTTCAAGAGGGGAAGAGGGGATTAGGAAGAGAACAGCTGGGAAGGAGACCTGTAGTAAGAAAAAGGTTAGAACACATTATATGAAAATTATATCTCCTGAAATCAATACTAGACTATGATTCTAAGCCTAGTCACTCTGAAAACATGAACAATCTAAGAGTTAAGTTTAAAATGATTAAGTTTCAAGATGGCCGGATACCTGTAGGGGAATCAAGATGAATTAAATGAAAACTTTCTTATTCAAGTACTTTCCTTTACATGAGAATCAGAAAAACATTCTGACTAAATTTTAAACCAGTCATATAAATCCTGTTTTTGAGAATGTATACTAGCACCATACAATATTGCATCTCGAAACTCTGGCCTTCTGTGTACTCTTAAAATGTTTCAACACAAATTGCGCATATTGCAGATATATATATATATGTATAGTAAACACCATAAAAGGATTGTGCACCATGAATAACGCGATATGGATTCAGGAAACAAATCACATAACTTGTCAACTCGAATATTACCTAATAAATATCTTAGAATAGTGGCATACAATAAACAACATGAAATAAACTCGAGGAGAGAATCGTGCGTCTTGCCGATTCGAGTGTCACCATGTAAAATACCAAGAAATGGTAACACGCAATGAATATCAAGGTCAAATCATCATTAATCGAATCGCATGTCTTGCAGATTCGTAAAACACGATGTAAATGTCAAGAAATAACAGCTCACAATAAATAACAAGATCAAAGTACAATGAAACGAATCGCGCTTCTTTTGCCGATTCTTAAGCCACTATGTAAATATCAAGAAATGGTAGCGCGCAATGAACAACAAAGTTAAATCCTCATTAAACGAGGTGCGCGTCTTGTCAATTCGTAAAACATCATGTAAATGTCAAGAAATAGTAGCGCGCAATGGACAACAAAGTTTAAACACCATAAAACGGATTGCGCGTCTTGCCGATTCTTAAGCCACCATGCCAATGTCAAGAAATGGTAGAATAACATAAATGGTGAATAACAAAGTCAAACCTTTATGAAATCAATCGCGCGTCTTGCCTATTTGTAAACTGCCATATAAATGTCAAGAAATTGTAGCGCGCAAGTAATCTGTTACTCATTTAAGAATTAAACCAAGCATATGAAAATTCTCAATAACGGTGTCGGGACAGTCCAACCACCGTCTTACCGCCTGGAACAATTATCACCAATGAAGGATGAAGGGCAGAAGACTGGAAAATCCAAATAGGCCGCCGGAACAGGAGCTCAGGAAGAAGCTGCTGCTCTTCACCTGGGCCTCTGAATAGTGAGCACTGGGAGTTGAGCTGGCTCTCTTTTATAGAGTCTTGGCCCAGCCCAGAACCACGCCCAGGCATTTTGCAGGGAATGTCTCTGGAAGGCCCTGGAAAGGGGCCACACCCTAACACACTCTGAAAACCTGACGGAATACATTGCAAAGGAACAGTATTTGTAAGCATATTAAAAATAAGTTTTCAGGACGGAACTCTGCAATGCAAAAGGTTAAACCACAACATATCAGCACAATGCATAAATTACTTTGTTTTGAGAGTGCTGGGTTTTTGCATTTTTGTCGCCAATAGAGCGCGTCCTGCTCTGGTGTTGACATATTTGCACCATTTTCTTCTTCACCATCTGATTCTGTGTCTGTTATTTGGTCAAGTAATTTCACAAACGTTTTTCTTGTTTTATTCTACATACCTTTTAAAAATGTCCTATTAACCGACCCCCTAATCTTCTTTGTGAACATGCAGGACACTTCTTGCCATTAGCTAAATAACCTATATTTTGACACCTGTAAAAACTCCCCTTAAAAGTTCCTTGGTTTGACCTTTCCTTATATTTCCCCAGCAGTGGTTTGGGATTCTATTTGAAAATTACCTTTGTGATTAGTAACAGGTGATTTCTTCACACACATTTTTGTTACAAGTCATTTATCTCTGTTTGTGTTATCCTTAACTTTATTTTTGTCTTCCACTATCACAGCTTTAGCACACCGTCCAGTCTTCTCCACTCTTTTTATGATGTTGGTTACTTCTTGCAATGATGCTTCTCCCTTCGCCCACAACCTCTCCTGAACATTAGGGTCAGCTGCATGTATCATTACTTGGTCATGATCTAACTCATCATGAAGATCTCCAAATCTGTATGTTAAGGCCAAATTGTTAAGTGATACAACATAATCTTCAATGTTCTCATTTTTTCCTTGTTTCCTATGGAAACATTTAAAACAGTCATGTGCCACACAAACTGCTGGGTTATAATATGCATCTTACACAATGTCAATGTAAATTGTTCCCTCAGCATCAGTCTCTCTCTTGCTCTTGCTGTAGTAATATGGCAAAGACACTTATCCGCATCCTCTGAAAGAAAGGTTGCTTTGGAAAAACAATTTTCTCTAGTATTAGTATGTGCACACATACAAGGTTGGCTTTACTTTTGGTACAGGTATTTTCATCTCCAGTGTTTATTTGCTTAAGATTAACTTTAATCTTTTCTTTATGCTGCATGCCTCTTACCAATGCAGTGTCCCCTGATGTGTTATAAAATTAATATTTTAATACTTTTGCTCATAGCTTTAATGGTTTGAGTGCACAACAGTTCAGCTGGGAAAAAATATATAGAGCCTGAGTGATTAATTACCAGCTTTTTCAAAGCCCAACTCCCTTTCTGTTTTTAAGACAGATCTTCGTCCATGTTTCTTTCAATGCCTTTCAGTTTGGATGTTCACTTCAATTTCCGAATCTCAAATGAGTTGTGTTTATTCACAGAACTTTGTCCAATCTCCGCCTCCAACCTTACCCTACAGACAGTGTCTTAGCTAGTGCTCCCTTTGTGCCATTCTGGAGCAGGTGCTGAAGGCATTGTGACCGTCTGGAAATATAAATATAACACACAAGGCCTTCTTATAGGCTTAACCTCTACGTCAGCACACAGGTACATCAAATGAACAATTTATTCATTTGATTTTAGCATTTTAGGTAAAATATCATGTTATGTTTTCAAATCATGCATTTCATATACATTTGGTGCAGTGCCACTTGGGCATTTCCAGACACCCTACTTGTGGGAAATTGGGTTGTTGGTTGACTGGGGAGTGAACCCCGTTCAAGCAATAGCCATAATCCCCTGTAGGCCGAACCACCAAAAGTCACAGATTTAACCTGTGTTTAACCCTGGGTAGCTTGGCACAAAAAGCAGTTGGGCTCAACTTAGAGGAAATTTGTTAAGTATGTTTGTAGTACTCCAAGGTTCAAAATAGTAAGTCCTCAGTTTTACAAAATGGCTACCTGGACACCTTTAGGACCACCAATCAACGGTCCATGTGTGGATGGAGACCTCTTGGGGGTTCAAGACTCGCTCAGGCTGGGTCCAGGTTTAAGATGGTGGGAGCATGTTTTGTCCCTGTGACTCAGAACAAAGAACAGGTGATGGATGGAATGCAGAACAAATCAAACATTCACCCCCCCCCCAGTAACAGATCTGGGTTTAATATGTTCTTTTGTTCTGAAGGTTCCAAGCAGGTTCCAGGCAGCAAAGCAGTCCTTCCAGGTACAGCAGCAGTCTGGTAGAGTGCACAGCAGGTCACAACAGCAGGCATTCCTCTGAGAGTCCTTCCGCAGGTTTAGTAGTTAACTAAGGAGCAGGTCTGAGAGCCCTATTTTTATACCTTGGTGCCCTGCTCCTAGAAGTTGGGGGACGTTTCCAGAAGGGTTCTCTGAAATTCTAGGAATTTCCTGTCTCCAATGCCTTAGCTCCTAGCTAGCTGCACTGACAGTACAGGGTTGTTAAGCCTATTGTGTGTTGGCAGAGCCTGCCTATTCAGTTGCAAGTGGGGCTGTGCTTAGCTCCACCCCCTCCCCCCATCAGCCCATTGAGGCTCTGCTAATCCCACTCTTGTGTACCTGTCTCTGGTAAATTCACAAAGTCCCAGCTGTCACTTACACCCAGTCATGTGATATAGGAAGGCTGCAGGCACAAAGGGCTAAGGGCAGGAAAATGCCAATTTTTCTAAAAGAGGCTTTTTCAAACTTTTAATGATAAATCTGACATGGGATTCCTACCATCTATGGTTGAGGAATTACAATTTAATAATTTTAATTTAATTAGTTTGTCCCACCCCTTCCCCCTTTTTCTCTTCTAAGTAAAAAGGCTACATACATCTTGCAGAGTGTGTTTTTAGGAGACTGTTTCAATCTGTTTCTGTGATTTAAATTGTGCTTAAAAACTGTCTGCCCCCCTGTATTTTTGCCTTTAAAAAGCCCGATTTCAGAGTGCGCGCCCAGCAGTATTCCAGTGTTTGTTTCTTAAACAATCTCTCCCTTACCTGGAAAGTAGACTCTGCTAGCTTGAAAGTGTGGATTCAGCTTGTCAGTATCCAAGGAGATTCTGAATAGAGCAACAGTTGCCTTTCCCCCTGACCACAGGGACTGAACTTCAGTTAACTTGCTCCTTATATAAGTTCCTATTGGTTGTTGCATATGTTGTTGTGATAGGTTGTTGGGAGATGGTCTTTCATTGGTTTCTTGCTCCAGGGCTGGGGTTATGATTGGTGGATAGGGCTGGGAATCTGATTGGCTGTTGGTTCTAGGGCTGAGATTCTGATTGGCTGTTGGTTCTAGGGCTGTGATTGGTGGATAGGGCTGAGATTCTGATTGGCTGTTGGTTCTAGGGCTGTGATTGGTGGATAGGGCTGAGAATCTGATTGGCTGTTGGTTCTAGGGCTGTGATTGGTGGATAGGGCTGGGATTCTGATTGGCTGTTGGTTCTAGGGCTGTGATTGGTGGATAGTGCTGGGATTCTGATTGGCTGTTGGTTCTAGGGCTGTGATTGATGGATAGGGCTGAGAATATGATTGGCTGTTGGTTCTAGGGCTGTGATTGGAGGATAGGGCTGGGATTCTGATAGGCAGTTGGTTCTAGGGTTGTGATTGGTGGATAGGGCTGGGATTCTGATTGGTTGCTGGTTTTAGGGTCTGGGCTGTGATTGGTGGTCAGGAATAGGGCTATGATTGGTGATTAGGGTTGGGTATCCCATTAGTTGTTTGAATCAGGGCTTGAAATTGGATTGGCTAGGGTTAGGACCAGCTTCTTATTGGCCAGTAGGGCTATTAAGGCCTAGGATTCAGGGCGTCTTAGCCCGGGCGTTGAGGCAAAGGGCTGAGAGGACAAGGGAAGTTGCCTATTTGGGCCTGAAGAGCAGGGAGGACAAGGGCAGTGGCCTGTTTGGGCCTGAAGGGTGGAGAGGACAAGGGCAGTTGCCTGTTTGGGCCTTTTCGGGACAGGTAGGGACTCGGGACTAGGGCCAGAAATGCTGCCAAATTCTCAATTGACCAGGAATGGTTTCAGCCCCTACACATCCCTCAACATGCAAACACATATTCTACAAAGACATCCAACTCATGCATCACAAACTGACCACAGACAGATTGCAATGTCCCATCACCCAACACAATACCCTTTATACAACACATATACACATATCCCCCACAACTACAACAGTCAAACACCTGCATTCTCACAGCAAACACTACTCTGTCCACTCCCACTAACACAACCTGCCATCACCCACACAACACAAAACTACAGTATACATTTCTCTCAGTCTCAGCCTTCCAGATACACACTCTCTGCTCTTACTAACCAACACTATCCGCTGTTTGCTCCACACAGACCACCCGTCATCATAACAATGCCCAAACCCTGCCTTCAAATACTACATCTACAGACACCCTTCCCCTCTCTTCACCAATTACACACAACCATACAATCACCACATTTCACTCCACCACACATATTACCTCTTCCAATCATCGCAACTAACACTGACTCTCCTGGCACACATCCATCACCTCTTACACACCTCATACATTCATCTCCAAAACACATCAACACCCCATCTAACACTCAAATTCCACTCACCAGCACTAACTCACATACAAATCCTTCACCAAAAACAACTACACCAATATCCCTTCTCACTATTCCACAAAAACAATACCGACCAAAAACATCAGCACATCAAATCAACACAAATGTACATTACACTTATCGTCATACCCAATTCCACCCTCAGGACTACACAAAGAATGCAAATTCCATCCCTAATTTCTCACTCTTCACAAACACCTACCACAAGCACCCCAACCCAGCAACTTTCATTCACTCACCTCTCCTCCATTGCACAATTTAGAGCCTGACATCATGATCCACATGCTCCTCCACCACCCCAACCCATACTCCATCCACACTAAACAAACGCAAACAAAATAAAAAACATGCCACTCATAGCAACCTCGAATTCCCTTGTCTATTACATAATAAAACTACCCTACAAAAAACAGTACACTCCTCATGGCTCCCTCAGCCACCAAGTCCACCACCCACACACACAGACCCAACAAAATGCCTCCTTAACCTGCTGGAAGAGGAATACTATATTGAAAAGCAACACTATTGTGAGCCTCAAACAGTTATCACAACTAGCAACACTCCTGCTCCAAACATACATTATACTACTTACCCTTCTCCTAACCAAAACAACACTACCACTAACACACCTTTTCTAAACTGCCAGCTCATAAATGCCCGACCACTCTCAAAAAACAAGCACCACATCTACGACCTGCTCACAGACACACAACCTGACTTACTATTCATAACTGAATCCTGGTTGGGAGATGACATGGCCCCAGTGTTGCACAAAGCCGTTCCTCCGAGCTATCAAACCATCACACAAAACCGTATAGGCAAGAGAGGAGGTGGACTAGCTATTATATTCAAACAGGCATTGAACCTCAGTAAAACAGACATCTCCATACAAGGTTGTGAAGCCCTCCTTACCAGATGCCACCCTACTCCAACTTCCTCCTGTAACTTTCTCCTCCTTTACAGACCTCCATCTAACAACTCCATATTCCCAGATGCTTTTCTAGACACAGTCTCAAACCTTATTACACTATACTCGAACCTATGCATTCTTGGGGATCTAAACATTTGGTTTGACAAACCCAATATGCCCCATCCAAAAGCTATCACCACTGGCCTAGTCGCATTGAACCTACATCAGATTGTACACAATCCCACACACATCGCTGGTCACATCCTAGATGTCATTTTTGCTAAGCCTGAACTAGTTACTATTCATAGCATCACGCCAATCACTTGGGCAGACCACCATTTGATAACTTTCCGACATACAACTCTACAAATCAACGCACCCCACAACTACTTACATACATACACCTATCGACCATGGAGGAAACTCAATTTGGATGACTTAGAAACACAACTAACAGCCAACACAGATCTAGGTACAATTAATTCTGTGCCAAACCTTTATGAGTGGCTACAGGAAGCTTTTGATATCCTAATACCACTCAGAAAAACTAAACACAACAAAAGAAAACCAACACCTTGGAGAAACACAGAACTTAAAAAGATAAAGCGACAAATCAGCGACAAATCAGAAAGTTGCAGCGGACCTGGCTCAAAACAAACAACGGTCAAGACAAACTGCAGCTACACAAACTTAACAGGATATACAAATCATCAATCAAAAAAGCTAAAAAAAGATACTACTCAGACAGAATTCAAAATGCTCAATCTACAACCAAGGAATTTTATAAAATTCTCAATTAATTTCGAAAACCTACATGCATGGAAGGAAGTCATTCCACTACTCAACATTTCGCAAACAAATTGGCAACTGACTACACAACCAAGGCAGACACATTGGACTCCTATTTAAAACAGAAGAAAACCATCAGCACCAACCCCTTCCCTAATATACCCTCTAAGAATAAAGCAACCCAAACTCTACAGTCCTTCAAACAAATATCCCAGGATGAATTTATGGATTTGGTCAAATCAAGCAGACCTTCTGGTTGCCCTTCTGACCCTTGCCCACCACAAATCTTCAAGAACATTTTTCTATCTACTTCTGCTGCTACACCTGTAAGAAGAATTATCAACAACTCTTTAACTTCAGGAACTTTTCCTGTAGACCTGAAACAGGCAAACATACGACCTTTATTAAAGAAAACAAACCTAGACCCAGAAGACCCCAACAACTACAGACCAATCACAAATGGACCTTTCCTGGGCAAATTGATAGAAAGAGCAGCTGTCGCCAGATGTCACATTTCATTGAAGACAATTCTACACTTTCAGGGATTGCTCTTGAATGGATTACTTCCTATCTTCAAAAAAGATCGAATATCATCCACTCGCCCCCCTTCTCATCTACATGATATCTTTACCAGAACTGATCAATGATTTCCATCTCACATGCTACAACTATGCAGATGACACATAAATACTACTTAAATTAGAATGCCCCAAAAACATTGAAAACTCAGAAATCTTCAGCTGCCTCAGAGACGTTGATCAGTGGATGACCTGGAGCCATCTCAAACTAAATACCTCCAAAACAGTAATACTCATATGTGGTGACTGGAAAAGTTATGACCCTCTGTGCGTCTGGCCTGACGAACTCGGACCTCCTCCTCAATTATCCAAGGAAGTTAAAAATCTAGGAATCACCATGGATTCCAAGTTAACTATGAATGCCCAAGTAGACAAATTAGCACAAACAAGCTTCATCACCTTGAAGACTTTACGACGCATCTTCCCCCACCTCGGATTTCCACACAAGGTGCAAGCTACTATCTCGCTTGTACTATCCAAACTGGATTATGCCAATGGCCTCTACCATGGATCATCTCTATCTGTTATGAAAAAACTTCAACATATCCAGAATTCTGCAGCCAGGCTACTATTACATGGAAAGCCGCAAGCCCACATCTCCCCTGCCTTGAGAGCACTACACTGGTTACCCGTTGCCAGAAGATGCACTTTCAAGCTGCTTTGTATCACCCACAAAGCTATTTATGGAACAGGACTGCTTTTCATCAGAAACAAAATAACCAAATACATCCAACAAAGAAACCTCCGTTCAAGATTGGCACCCCGCCTTAGAACAGCACCATACAAGAAAAAGACTATAGGTGGTACGTCCTTCTCCTTTCAAGCAGCCAAACTATGCAATTCATTACCCCCAACTATAAGAGCCACAGATAACTATCTTGTCTTCAGAAAACTACTCAAGAGATAGCTCTTTCCTTCATAACCACCATATTCAAACAACTATAAATTGCATATGCTTATGTTGATAAATATTTTTTTCAGATTATGTGTATATTTCTAGTTATGTATAGTTTCTATAGAAAATATGTATCGCTACTATGTCATAACAATAAAATACACACACACACTCTTTAAACCTGTTTGTCTAAGTATATTTTACACATGGTTCTAATTATGTATTGTATGTGCATATGTGTGTGTATTCATGTGTGTGTGTATGTATATAGATATATATATATAAATGTATGTATGTGTATATGTTGTTTCTGTGCTTTGCAAGTTTGTGGGTCATTGCATGGCTCCTGGGTGGGTTGTTATACTAGATATCTATGAATCCCTGCTCTCATCTTATCACACTTATCTACCCATCATCATATGTCATGTCTCTATCAACCTATCCTCCATTCTCACTCTGACTGATCCCAAATCCTTTCTTCTACTTTCATCTCCTAAATAACTCTGCCTAAGCTCTTCCCTCCGCTTCCATATCTAACTCACTAAACCTCACTCTACTACCGTGACCTCCCACACAACCCCACTAAATTCTCCCGCAATTATCTCACCCTGCTACTATGATCTCCCTAAACCTTCCACAGAATCATCCCTCCTCCATCCCCCTTTACTCATCCCAAGCCTTTGGGTTGAGTAAATTAAGGAAATACTCCCAATTAACACTTCTGGATTTCTTTCCTTCTCCACCCCTCCATTACTCCAGTCAATCTAACTAACAAACTCTCATATCCGCGGCTCAAATGAACTCATAATAATACTAAAACTGTACTCATTATTTCCCGATACTAATCCATCACTAATTCTTGTTGGGTTCCAGAGTACCGTGCTACTCACCGAAAAGCGCTTCAACGCCTCGTCAGGGGTAGTAAGCGCTATATAAATATGATTACAATACAATACAATAGAATAACACACATAACACACCATAACACAACATAACATAACATAGCATGACATAACACACATAACACACCATAACACAACATAACATTACATAGCATAGCATAGTATAGCATAACAGCATAACATAACTTAACATAACATAACACAACATAACATAACATGACATAACAAAACATAGCTTAACATAGCATAGAATAGCATAACATAACATACCATAGCGTAGCATAACACACCATAGTATAAAATAACATATAACATAACATAATATAACATAGCATAGCATAATGTAACACACCATAACATAACATAATGTAACACAATGTAACATAACATAACAAAAAATAACATAACAAAAATAACAAAACATAGCATAGCATAACATAATGCACACAACATAACACACCGTAGCATAACATAACACACCATAGCATAACATAACACACCATAGCCTAACATAACCATCCTTAGCATAACATAACACACCATAGCATAACATAACACACCATAACACAACATAACATAAAGTATCATAGCATAACATAACACACCATATCATGACAAAACACACCATAACATAACATAATCATTCATAGCATAACATAACAAAACATAGCACAACATAGCACACTTAACACACCATAATATAACATAACATAACACAAAATAGCATAACATAACACACCATAACACAACAAATCATAATCTAACACACCATAGAAGAACATAACATAACATAATATCACATACCATAACATAGCATAGAATAACATATCACCCTGTGGCATGTAACAGAACATAACACAACACACCATAGCATAACATAACACATCATAACACACCATAACACAACATAACATAATATAACATAAGATAACATACCATAAAATAAAATAAGCTAGCATAGCATAGCATAAAATACCATAAAATAACACATCATAACATAACAAAACATAACACACCATAGCATATCATTGCAGACCATAGCATAATATAACACATCATAACACAACATAACATAGCATAACATAACAAACCATAGCATAACACATCATAACATAACAGAACATAGTATAGAATAGAACAACATAAGATAACATGACATAACACACCATAACATAACATAATTTCGTGCTGTTTGTAAAGCCCCAGCTAAAAGAATCCTCCCAATAAATTAGTAAATGATAGAAGTGTTACTTGGCCCCCTTCAGTGGCCCTCACCTGGTCTTCCTTCCCCAAGCGGGTTCAGGAGGTGCCTCTGGGATTCCCTTTTATTCTAACAGTGTACAGACCTCCCGAGAGCCCAGGAAGTTGG
This sequence comes from Pleurodeles waltl, assembly GCF_031143425.1. Lineage (NCBI taxonomy): Eukaryota > Metazoa > Chordata > Amphibia > Caudata > Salamandridae > Pleurodeles > Pleurodeles waltl. Next base: position 4,155,185 of record NC_090448.1, on the reverse strand, counting down.
CCTCACTTCAAGCCCTGAGGGAGGCTCTGCCCAGTGACTCGTGGTGCCAGTTTTGTAATGTTATATAACATATTCTTGCATCAGAGCACACCAGGAAGGTGCCATGTACCTCTTTGAGGCTTTGTCTCATAGTTTGATGCCAGGGTGTAGGCTTCTCTTTGGGGTCTGTCGCTCTTCATTTAATAATGGAAACATTGTTCTCAATGCACCTTATGAAGTCCTGGCAGCCCATCCAGGTGCTTCCGGTGGCCTGGATTTGGGGTCCTCTACTTCCTGTGGCGACAGCCATCTCAGTGACCCCGTGAACCGTACCTACAGTTGGGTCATAGGTCACTCTGGAACCTATGGTAATCACAGTGCTGCACCAGTGGCCTTAGCTCAAGGCACTATGTGCCTGCAATGGGAACTGTGCACTGAACCAGCGCCACACTCCACAGTTGTCCTTACTGCGTTAATGGTAGAACCTCTTGGTATGTTGTGGAAACCCCTTTGTATTTTGTCGGAGCCTCTTATTATGGTGTGGAAGCCCCTTAGCTTGATGTGGAAACTCCTTAGTATGATGTAGAAGCCTCTTAGTATGATGTTGAAGCCTCTTGGTATTATGAAGAAGCCCCTTAGTATGGTGTGAAAGCCTCTGTGTATAATGTGGGAGCCTCTTAGTATGATCTGGGAGTCCCTTAGTGTTATGTTGGAGTCCTTTTAGTATGATGTGACAGCCCCTTAGTGTTATGTGGGAGCCTCTTAGTGTTATGTGGGAGCCCCTTAGTGTTATGTGGGAGCCCATTAGTGTTACGTGGGAGCCTCTTGGTATGATCTGGGAGCCCCTTAGTGTGATATGAGAGACTCTTAGAATGATGTGGAATCCCTTTGGTATGATGTGAACGTCTCTTAGTATGATGTGGATGCCCCTCAGTATGATGTGGACACCCCTACGTATGATGTGGAAGACCTGTGATATGATGTTTAACCCCCTGAGTATGAAGTAGAGGCCCCTTAGTATGATGTGTAATCCCCTTAGTATGATATTGAAGCCTTCTAGTATGATATGGAAGCCTCTTAGTATGATGTGGAAACCTCTTACTATGATGTGAAATCTCCTTGGCATGATGTGGAAGCCCCTTAGTATGATGCGTACTCCCCTTAGTATGATGTATACACCCTTTAACATGCTGCGGAAAACCCTTGGTATGATGTTGAAGCCCCTTAGTATAATGTGGAAGCCTTTTAGAATGCTGTGGTTACCACTTAGTATGGTGTGGATGCCCCTTAATATGATGTGGACACCCTTAGTATGATGTGGAAGACCTTTGGCATGGCCTTGTAGTCCCTTAGTATGATGTGGAAGCCCATTGGTATGATGTGAAAGCCCCTTAGTGTGATGTGGAAGCCCCTTCGTATGATGCAGACATCCCTTAGTATGATGTAGAAACCTCGTAGTATGATTTGGCATGATGTGGAAGCATCTTAGTATGGTGTGGATGCCCCGTATTATGATATGGGAGCTTCTTAGTATGATGTGGAAGCCCCTGAGAATGATGTGAAAGCCCCTTAGTATGATGTTGGAGCCGCTTAGTGTGATGTGGGAGCCTCTTGGCATGATTTAGGAGCCTCTTAATGTGATGTGGGAGAATCTTGGTATAATGTGGAAGCACCTTAGTATGATGCGGAAGCCCCTTAGTATGATGTGGAAGCCCTTGGCATGATGTGGATGCCCCTTAGTATGATGTGAAAGCCCGTTGGGATGATGTGGAAGCCTTTTAGTATGATTTGAAAGCCACTAAGTATGATGTGGAAGCCTCTTACTATGATGAGCAAGCCCCTTGGTATTATATGGAAGCCCCTTGGTGTGATGTGGAGGCCCCTTAGTATGATGTGGATACTCATAAGTATGATGAAGGAGCCCCTTAGTATGATGTGGAAGACCTTAGTATGATGTGGAATCCTCTTAGTATGATGTGAGCCCTTAGTATGATGTAGTCCCCCTCAGTATGATTTGGATGCCCCTTAGTATGATGTGGAAGCCACTTGCTCTGATGTGTACATCCCTTAGTATGATGTGGAAGCTTCTTAGTATAATTTAGTATGATGTGGATGCCTCTTATTATGATGTTGGAGCTTCTTAGTGTGATTTGGAAGCCCCTTAGTATGGTGTGGAAACCTGTTAGAATGACTTAGTATGATGCCCCATATTCTCATGTAGACGCCATTTAGTATGAAGTGGATGCCACATTGTGTGATGTGTAAGCCTCTTGGTGTGGTGTGAAAGCCTCTTAGTATGGTGTGGAAGCCTCTTGGTATGATGTGGAAGCCTTTTAATATGATGTGGGGCACGTTAATATGATATGGATGCCCCTTAGTATGATGTGGGAGTCTCTTAGTATGGTGTGGAATCCCCTTGGTATGATGTGGAAGCACCTTAGTATGATGTGAATGGCCCTTAGTATGATGTGGACACCCCTTAGCATGATGTGGAAGACCCTTGGAATGACACTGAAGTCTCTTAGATTGATATGGAAGCCTTTTAGTATGAGGGGAAAGCCCCTTAGTATGATGTGGAAGTCTCTTAGTATGAGGTGGAAGCCTCTTATTATGATGTGAATGTTTCTTAGTATGATGTGGACACCCCTTAGTATGAAGTGGAAGACCATTGTGTAGGAGGCTGGCCTGGCTTATAGTGGGTACCTTCGGTTACTTACACCTTGTGCCAGGTCCAGTTGTCCCTTATTAGTAGAATAGAGGTGTTTCTAGCAGCTTAGGCTGATAGAAGGTAGCTATGGCAAAGCAGCTTAGGCTGAACTAGGAGGCAAGCAAAGCTCCTACTATACCACTTGTATCATATAGCACAATATCATAAGAAAACACAATACTCAGAGTTAATAAAAATAAAGGTACTTTATTTTTATGACAATATGCAAAAATTATCTCAGTGAGTACCCTCAGTTAGAAGGTAAGGAATATACACAAATTATATGTACACAAACCCAAAACAGGTAAGTAAGAGTAAGAAAAGTAATGCAAACAGTGTAGAATTACAATAGGATGCAATAGGTAAACATAGGTCTAGGGGCAACACAAACCATATACTCCAAAAGTGGAATGCGAATCACGAATGGACCCCAGACCTATGGGAGCTTGTAGAGGGTCACTGGGACTGCAAGAAAACAGTCAGGGTGTCCAAGATTCCCCAACCCAAGACCCTGAAAAGTAGGAGTAAAGTACCCCTACTTCCCCAAAAGGACACAATAGTCGTGATAGGGGGTTTCTGCAAGAACCACAAACACCAGCAAAGCACTGAAGACTGATTCCTGGGCCTGAAGACCTGCAAGGCAAGGGGACCAAGTCCAAGAGTCACGATAGTGTCCAGGAGGGGCAGGAGCCCAGGAAACCCCAGATGAAGGTGCAAGGAAGCTGCCTCTGGATTCTGCAACAACAAAGAGGACTAGGAACTTCTCCTTTGGACGGAAGATGTCCCACGTCGTGCTGAAGGTTGCAGAAGTGTTCCCACACAGAAATACTGCAAACAAGCCTTGCTAGCTGCAAGGGTTACAGTAGAGGTTTTCGGGCGCTGCTGGGGACCAGGAAGGACCAGGATCTAGAAGAGTAGACAGAGGGGGCGATCAGCAACTCAGAGAGCCCCCACAGAACCAGGCAGCACCTGCAGAAGTACCGGAGCAGGCACTTAGAAGATTTGTGAACCAGAGCTGGCTCAGAGTCACAAAGGAGGGTCCCACGATGTTGGAGGCCAACTCAGAGGGTTGAGCACTGCAGGACGGAGTGCTGGGGACCCAGGCCAGGCTGTGCATGAAGGAATCCGTGGAGGAGTGCACAGAAGCCGGAGTAGCTGCAAATCACGCAGTACACTGGTTTTCAGTCTAGTGTGGGGAGGCAAGGACTTACCTCCACCAAACTTGGACTGAGGGATCACTGGACTGTGGGAGTCACTTGGATAGAGCTCTGTGTTCCAGGGACCACGCTCGTCAGGATGAGAGGGGACCCAGCGGACCGGTGATGCAGTCTTTTGGTGCCTGCGTTAGCAGGGGGAAGATTCCGTCGACCCACAGATTTCTTCTTGGCTTCCAGTGCAGGGTGAAGGCAGATGACCCCCAGAGCATGCACCACTAGGAAACAGTTGAGAAAGCCGTCAGGATGAGGTGCTACAATGTTGCTGGTAGTCGTCTTGCTACTTTGTTGCGGTTTTGCAGGTGTCCTGGAGCAGTCAGCGGTTGATCCTTGGCAGAAGTCGAAGAGGGAAGTGCAGAGGAACTCTGGTGAGTTCTTGCATTCGTTATCTGAAGAATACCCCAGTGGAGAGACCCTAAATAGCCAGAAAAGGAGGTTTGGCTACCAAGAAAGGAGGATTTGCTTCCAAGAAAGGTAAGAGCTTATCAGAGGGGGTCTCTGACGTCACCTGCAGGCACTGGCCACTCAGAGCAGTCCAGTGTGCCCCCAACACCTCTGTTTCCAAGATGCAGAGGTCTGGGACACACTGGAGGAGATCTGAACACCTCCCCTGGGAGGTACTGGTCAGGGGATTGGTCACTCCCCTTTCCTTTGTCCAGTTTCGCACCAGAGCAGGGCTGGGGGATCCCTGAACCGGGGTACACTGGCTTATGCAGAGGTGGGCACCATCTGTGCCCATCAAAGCATTTCCAGAGGCTAGGGGAGGCTACTCCTCCCCAGCCCTTCACACCTATTTCCAAAGGGAGAGACTGTAACACCCTCTCTCAGAGGAAATCCTTTGTTCTGCCTTCCTGGGCTGGGGCTGCCCAGACCCCAGGAGGGCAGAATCCTGCCTGAGGGGTTGGCAGCAACAGCAGCTGCAGTGGAAACCCCAGAAAGGCAGTTTGGCAGCACCAGGGTTCTATGCTAGAGACCCAGGGGATCATGGAATTGTCCCCCAATACCAGAATGGTATTGGGGTGACAATTCCATGATCTTAGACATGTTACATGGCCATGTTCGGAGTTACCATTGTGACGTCATACATAGGTAGTGACCTATGTATAGTGCACGCGTGTAATGGTGTCCCCGCACTCACAAAGTCTGGGGAATTTGCCCTGAACGATGTGGGGGCACCTTGGCTAGTGCCAGGGTGCCCACACACTAAGTAACTTGGCACCCAACCTTCACTAAGTGAGGGTTAGACATATAGGTGACTTATAAGTTACTTATGTGCAGTGAAAAATGGCTGTGAAATAACGTGGACGTTATTTCACTCAGGCTGCACTGGCAGGCCTGTGTAAGAATTGTTAGAGCTCCCTATGGGTGGCAAAAGAAATGCTGCAGCTCATAGGAATGCCAATACCCTGGGTACCTCAGTATCATATACTAGGGAATTATATGGGTGTACCAGTATGCCAATGTGAAATGGTAAATTTAGTCACTAGCCTGTTAGTGACAAATTTGGAAAGCAGAGAGAGCATAACCACTGCGGTTCTGGTTAGCAGAGTCTCAGTGAGACAGTTAGGCATCACACAGGGAACACATATAGGGCACATACTTATGAGCACTGGGGCCCTGCCTGGCAGGGTCCCAGTGACACATAGACTAAAACAACATATATACAGTGAAATAGGGGGGTAGCATGCCAGGCAAGATGGTACTTTCCTACACCTATGGGCTGCAGCATTTCTTTTGCCACCCATAGGGAGCTCTGACAATTCTTACACAGGCTTGCCAGTGCAGCCTGAGTGAAATAACGTCCACGTTATTTCACAGCCATTTACCACTGCACTTAAGTAACTTATAAGTCACCTATATGTCTAACCTTCACCTGTGAAGGATGGTGCAAATTTACTTAGTGTGTACTTACTTACTCCTCCCCTCGCTACCTGGTGAATAAACTGAAACTCTCTGGGGGCTCCAGACCATCACGTAATGCAGAAAAGTTATTGCTTGAACCTCCCATTTTCAAGAAGGAAAGATCGATGGCCCAATCCTTCTCAGGCAACGCAGTGAGAATCTGGAACTCACTTCCGCCTCAGCTTCGGACCACCACCTCTTCCCAGGCCTTCAAAACTGACCTCAAAGCTCTCCTCCTTCAAAGACACTTCCAAATTTAATTCAAGCCCTCTGTTTTCTGAAGGAAGTCCTTTCATTATAGGAAAATCTGTTCCCCATGCCTATAGAAGTGCCTTCCCTGGGTGTTTTTTGTGTTCTGAGTGTCTGCCATTTAGTGCAGTATTATACCTCTACCTGTATTTTGTACTCTTCTGTAACATGTACACGGCACCTTTCCTTCTACAACGTATCATTTGCTACCTCTTATATCTTGTTTGCTTTTGATACATGCACAACGGCCACCACTGCCTCATGTAACGTAACTATTGTTTTAGTGTTTTGAGTATCTACCATTTATTGCAATTTTTTTACCTCTACTCGTACTTTAATTGCTCTTGTATCCTGCACACGTCACTTTTTCCTTTCGTAACGTATCGTTTGCTACCTCGTGTATTTTTTGCTCCTGATACTGCACAATTATCACTATTGCCTCATGTAATGTAACGTTTGTTTTGTAACAGGCTCACTTGTAATTCTTCTCCTCTTGTATCTTTACTTTGCCTATTGTGAAGCGCTCTGACACCTTCGGGTAAAGTCCGCGCTATATAAAAACGCATTAAATAATAAATAAATAAAGTGTGTGGGCACCCTGGCACTAGCCGAGGTGCCCCCACATCGTTGAGGGCAAATTCCCCAGACTTTGTGAGTGCGGGGACACCATTACACGCATGCGCTATACAAAGGTCACAACCTATGTATAGCGTCACAATGGTAACTCCGAACATGGCCATGTAACATGTCTAAGATCATGGAATTGTCACCCTGATTCCATTCTGGCATTGGGGGGACAATTCCATGATCCCCTGGGTCTCTAGCACAGAACCCGGGTACTGCCAAACTGCCTTTCCGGGGTCTCCACAGCAGCTGCTGCCAACCCCTCAGACAGGTTTCTGCCCTCCCGCGGTCCACGCAGCCGTGGCCCAGGAAGGCAGAACAAAGGACTTCCTCTGAGAGAGGGTGTAACACCCTCTCCCGTTGGAAATAGGTGTGAAGGCTGGGGAGGAGTAGCCTCCCCCAGCCTCTGGAAATGCTTTGATGGGCACAGATGGTGCCCATCTCTGTATAAGCCAGTCTACACCAGCTCAGGGATCCCCCAGCCCTGCTGTGGCGCAAAACTGGACAAAGGAAAGAGGAGTGACCACTCCCCTGACCTGCACTTCCCAGGGGAGGTGCCCAGAGCTCCTCCGGTGTGTCCCAGACCTCTGCCATCTTGGAAACAGAGGTGTTTGTGGCACACTGGACTGCTCTGAGTGGCCAGTGCCAGCAGGTGACGTCAGAGGCTCCTTCTGATAGGCTCTTACCTCTCTTGGTTGGCAAACCTCCTTCCTAGGTAGCCAAACCTCCTTGTTCTGGCTATTTAGGGTCTCTGCTTTGGGGATCTCACCAGATAACGAATGCAAGAGCTGAACAGAGTTCCTCTGCATCTTCCTCTTCACCTTCTGCCAAAGGATCGACCGCTGACTGCTCAGGACGCCTGCAACAAAGGAGCAAGACGACTACTAGCAACCTTGTATCGCTTCATCCTGCCGGCTTTCTCAACTGTTTCAGGTGGTGCATGCTCTGGGGGTAACCTGCCTCCTCTCTGCACCAGGAGCTCTGAAGAAATCTCCCGTGGGTCGACGGAATCTTCCCCCTGCACCCTCAGGCAACAAAAGACTGCATCACCGGTCCTTTGGGTCCCCTCTCAGCACAACGAGCGTGGTTCCTGGAACTCAGCAACTCTGTCCAAGTGACTCCCACAGTCCAGTGACTCTTCAGTCCAAGTTTGGTGGACGTAAGTCCTTACCTCCCCACGCTAGACTGCATTGCTGGGTACCACGTGATTTGCAGCTGCTCCGGCTCCTGTGCACTCTTCCAGGATTTCCTTCGTGTATAGCCAAGCCTGGGTCCCCGACACTTGAACCTGCAGTGCACAACCTTCTGAGTTGTCCTCCGGCGTCGTGGGACTCCCTTTTGTGACTTCGGATGGTCTCCAGTTCACTTTTCTTCTAAGTGCCTGTTCAGGTACTTCTGTGGGTGCTGCCTGCTTCTGTGAGGGCTCCCTGACTTGCAGGCAGCCTCCTCTGTCTTCTCATCCAAGTGGCGACATCCTGGTCCCTCCTGGGCCACAGCAGCATCCAAAAACCCTAACTGCGACCTTTGTAGCTAGCAAGGCTTGTTTGCGGTCTTTCTGCATGGGAACACCTCTGCATGCTTCTTCATGATGTGGGACATCCATCCTCCAAAGGGGAAGTTCCTAGTCCTCTTCGTTCTTGCAGAACACCAAGCTTCTTCCAACAGGTGGCAGCTTCCTTGCACTCTCAGCTGGCATTTCTTGGACTCCTGCCCACTCTCGACACTGTCGCGACTCTTGGACTTGGTCCCCTTGTCTTACAGGTACCCAGGTCCGGAAATCCACTGTTGTTGCATTGCTGGTGTTTGTTCTTCCTTGCAGAATCCCCCATCATGACTTCTGTGCTCTCTGGGGGTAGTAGGTGCACTTTACACCTACCTTTCAGGGTCTTGGGGTGGGCTATTTTTCTAACCCTCACTGTTTTCTTATTGTCCCAGCGACCCTCTACAAGCTCACATAGGTTTGGGATCCATTTGTGGTTCGCATTCCACTTTTGGAGTATATGGTTTGTGTTGCCCCTATTCCTATGTGTTCCTATTGTAATCTACTGTAACTTTACATTGCTTGCATTACTTCCTTTTGCTATTATCTGCATAATTTTGGTTTGTGTGCATATATCTTGTGTATATATCTTATCCTCATACTGAGGGTACTCACTGAGATACTTTTGGCATATTGTCATGAAAATAAAGTACCTTTATTTTTAGGATATCTGTGTATTGTGTTGTCTTATGATATTGTGCATATGACACTAGTGGTATAGTAGGAGCTTTGCATGTCTCCTAGTTCAGCCTAAGCTGCTTTACCATAGCTACCTTCTATCACCCTAAACTGCTATAAACACCTCTTCTACACTAAGAAGGGATAACTGGACCTGGCACAAGGTGTAAGTACCTCTGGTACGCACTACAAGCCAGGCCAGCCTCCTACATTGGTTGTGCAGCGGTGGGATAAGTACTTGTAACTACTTACCACTTTGTCATTGTGTACTTTTCATAAGAGAATAATATACAAAACAAGTTCAGTGTATGTACACCTAACCAAAAAGTTTTGCTTTTCTCCTCTTACACTTTCTACTAAGTGCTGAAAAGTACTCTAAAACTTCTAAAGGTTTCCAAAAAGTTAGAAAAAGTTCTTTTTTCTCTGTTCTTTAAAAAGTTCTGAAAATTTGTCTTTCTTCTCACTGTCTCTAAACCTTCTTTTATCATGTCTGATGTAGAGTCTGCTCTTAAAATGGTCAATACTACTTATGACAATTTGAATTACAAGAGCCTAAGGAGTCTCTGCTTAGATAGAGGTTTAGTGATAGGAAAGAACCCTACAAGAGAGTTTCTATATTACATGCTTATTGTGAATGATGAGTCCCAAGCAGGCACTTCAAATGAGAAGTTAATAGATGGCTCCCATTCTGACTCAGGGGATCACCTTGAGGAAGGTGGGGAGGGTTCTGTTCCAAATCTGCCCCTTAGCAGACCACCTAGCAATTGTGGTAGTAATAGGAGCTCCCATCATAATAGGGATGTTTTTATTCCTGGAGGCCAGGTTGTTATAGTCCAGTCAGTTAGGGACAGATCTCCCTCTGTTGTTTCCAATTTATCCTCTGTGTCCAAGCATTCCCAACCCACCCACCCTGAAGACAACATGTTAGAAAGGGAACTCAAAAGGTTGAGAGTGGAAGACACCAGGCTGAAGCTTAAACAGCAACAGCTGGCTCTAGATAGGGATTCCCTAGACCTGGAGAATGAGAGACAGAGATTGGGGTTTGGACCCCATGGTGGCGGCAATAGCAGTATTCCTGATAGTAATCCTGTTAGAGAGCATGATTCCAGGAACTGCACAAGATAGTCCCCCCTTACAAGGAGGGGGATGACATCAAAAAGTGGTTTGCTGCACTTGAGAGGGCCTGTATGGTACAGGGGGTCCCTCAAAGGCAGTGGGCTGCTCTATTGTGGCTATCTTTCAATGGAAAGGGTAGGGATAGGCTCCTTACTGTTAGAGAAAGTAATGCTAACAATTTTTCAGTTTTGAAGGATGCACTCTTGGATGGATTTGGCTTAACCACTGAACAATACAGGATTAAGTTCAGAGACACCAGACAAGAGTCCTCAGAAGACTGGATAGACTTTGTTGACTTTCAGTGAAGGCCTTGGAGGGGTGGTTACATGGCAGTAAAGTTTCTGACTATGAAAGCCTGTATAATCTTATTCTGGGAGAGCATATTCTGAATAACTGTGTGTCTGACTTGTTACACCAATATCTAGTGGACTCAGATCTGACCTCTCACCAAGAATTGGGAAAGAAGGCAGACAAATGGGTCAGAACAAGAGTGAACAGAAAAGTTCATACAGGGGGTGACAAGGATGGCAAGAAGAAGGATGGTAAGTCTTCTGACAAGGGTGGGGACAAAAGTAAAACTGAGTCTTCATTAGGCCTACAAAAATGTTCTGGTGGGGGTGGTGGGCCCAAATCCTCTTCAAATCAAGTTAAAAGGTATTGGTGTTATTTGTGTAAAGTCAAAGGCCATTGGACAACTGATGGCAGTTGTCCAAAGAAAAACACCAAACCTCCAACTACCACAACCCCTACTGCAAATTCTAGTGCCCCTAGTAATAGCAGTGGTGGTGGGAGAAAACCTACTAATAGCCAATCCAAGGGAGTAGCTGGGCTCACGTTTGGTAATTTAGTTGGGGTTGGTCTTGTTAGGGAGACCACAGAGGCTGTGTTAGTCTCTGAAGGTGCCATTGATTTGGTCACCTTGGCTGCTTGTCCCCTTAATATGGATAAGTACAAGCATCTTCCCGTAATAAATGGTGTTGAGGTTCAGGCCTACAGGGACACAGGTGCCAGTGTTACCATGGTAATAGAGAAACTGGTGCACCCTGAACAACACCTACTTGGTCAGCAGTACCAAGTGACAGACACTCATAACAACACTCTTAGCCACCCCATGGCTGTTGTGAATCTCAACTGGGGGGGTTACTGGTCCAAAGAAAGTTGTGGTTGCCTCAGATGTGCCTGTAGACTGTCTACTAGGAAATTATTTAGAGACATCAGCTTGGGCAGAAGTGGAGTTGGAGGCTCATGCAGCAATTCTGGGCATTCCTGGGCATATTTTTGCTTTGACAAGGGCTCAGGCCAAAAAGCAAAAAGGACAGGGTAACTTGGATCCTGGAACAATGGACCAAGTGCTCCCTAAAGCTAGGGGTAGCTAGGGTAAATCCCTACCCATTATCCCTCCCTCTACAGATGATTCTCCTTCTGAGGAAGGAGAATTTCCTCACTGTGCAGAACCTTCATCAGATGAGCTGGCAGCAGACACTGCTGAGCTTTTGGGTGGAGGGGGGCCTGCCAGTGAAGAGCTGAGTGTGGCACAGCAATCCTGTCCCACATTAGAGGGTCTCAGACAGCAAGCTGTAAAACAGCAAAATGGGGATTTCAGTGACTCACATAGAGTTTACTGAGAGGACAACCTCTTGTACACAGAGGCAAGGGACCCAAAACTTGGAGCAGCCAGGAGATTGGTCATTGCCCTGCAGTACAGAAAGTTCCTCCTAACTCTGGCACATGACATTCCTTTGGCTGGGCATTTGGGCCAGATCAAAACATGGGAAAGGCTTGTCCCCCTGTTTCACTGGCCTAGGATGTCAGAGGACACAAAAGATTTGTATAAGTGTTGTGTGACCTGCCAAGCCAGTGGCAAGACTGGGGGCACACCAAAGGCTCCCCTTATTCCACTACCTGTGGTTGGGGTCCCCTTTGAAAGGGTAGGGGTTGACATAGTTGGCCCCCTTGACCCTCCTACTGCTTCAGGCAATAGGTTTATCTTGGTGGCTGTGGACCATGCCACAAGATATCCTGAAGCATTTCCTCTAAGGACCACTACAGCACCTGCAGTGGCAAAAGCCCTCCTGGGAATCTTTTCCAGGGTGGGTTTCCCAAAAGAGGTTGTATCAGACAGGGGTAGCAACTTTATGTCTGCATACTTGAAAACTATGTGGAAGGAATGTGGTGTAACATACAAATTCACAACTCATCATCCACAAACTAATGGACTGGTAGAGAGGTTTAATAAAACTCTCAAAGGCATGATAATGGGACTCCCTGAAAAACTCAGGAGGAGATGTGATGTCCTGTTACCTTGCCTCCTTTTTGCTTACAGGGAGGTACCCCAGAAAGGAATGGGCTTCAGCCCCTTTGAACTCCTCTTTGGACACCCTGTAGGAGGTCCACTAACACTTGTGAAGGAAGGTTGGGAACAACCTTTAAAAGCTCCCAAAGAGGACATAGTGGACTATGTACTTGGCCTAAGATCCAGAATGGCCGAGTACATGAAAAAGGCCAGTAAAAACCTTCAGGCCAGCCAGGAGCTCCAGAAGCAATGGCATGACCAGAAGGCTGTTCTGATCCAGTACCAACCAGGACATAAGGTGTGGGTATTGGTGCCTGTGTCCCCAAGAGCACTCCAAGACAAATGGAGTGGACCCCATCTAATTGTTGTGAAAAAGGGTGAGGTTACCTATCTGGTAGACCTGGGCATTGCCAGGAGTCCCCTTAGGGTGATTCATGTCAACCGCCTAAAACCCTACTATGACAGGGCGGATCTCACCCTGCTCATGGCAACAGATGAAGGACAGGAAGAAGAGAGTGACCCTCTCCCGGATCTCTTCTCCTCCACTGAAGAGGATGCTTTAGTGGAGGGCGTAGTTTTAGCAGATTGTCTGACTGCAGAACAGAAAGACAACTACATAAATCTCCTTGGACAGTTTTCTGAACCTTTTTCAACTGTGCCTGGCACCACATCTTGGTGTGAACTCACAATTGATACTGAAGACAGCATGCCTGTCAAAAGTAAAATCTATAGGCAGCCTGACCATGTCAGGGACTGCATAAAACAAGAAGTTCAGAAAATGCTTGATCTAGGAGTGGTTGAACCTTCTGAAAGCCCATGGGTGAGTCCTGTGGTGCTTGTACCAAAGCCTCACTCAAAAGATGGAAAAAGGGAGAAGAGGTATTGTGTAGACTACAGAGGTCTCAATCAGGTAACACAAACTGATGCTCACCCTATACCCAGGGCAGATGAGCTCATAGATACACTGGCATCTGCCAAGTATCTAAGCACCTTTGATTTGACTGCAGGGTTTTGGCAGATCAAATTGGATGAGGATGCTAAAGCTAAAACTGCATTCTCAACTATAGGAGGGTGTAACGGGAGTGCCGCCGAACACAGCTCCCAAACACCTGTCGGGGGAGGAACACAATGGCCCGGGGGCACGAGCGGGAACCTCCCTGCCATGACGTATGACGCTGAGGGCGTCATAAACATCAGAAGAGAAGACGGACGAGCGGGATCGGAAAAAAAGAAGGAGGAGCCGAGAACGCGAGGAAGCCGGAGTGAGGAGATCGCCATTGGAGCATCGGAAGAAGAGAGAGAGACCGCCGTGACCGGAGAGCCGACAACGGAAGGGGAAACCGCCATCACCAGGGGGCCGGAGGAAGAGAAGGACACCGCCGAGGCCGGAGAGTCGGTTACAGCGAGGGGAAGCACCGCCATCCGAGTGCCCGGGACGGAGGAAGAGACCCAGAAGTCAGGACGCCTCGAGGGAAGGAGGAACCACTGGGCAACTCCCGGCCCAGACGAAGAGAAATCGGGAGACCACCCAAGTGCCGGCCGCGCCCCGGGAGGGACGTGGCCCTCCCAGGTACGTCTATACCCTGCCTGGCAGACCCTGTCAGGCTGGCTGACAGGGAAAAGAGGGAGGGGAGAAGAAAGGGAGGACGGGAAGACCTCGTGAAAGAAGGGGACTTAGCAGAAAAGGAGAGGGGGACCTAAACTGCTTTAACCCACGGACAGGGACACCACCCGAGAAACCCTAAGAAAAGGAAAAGAAAGGGGTTTTCTTGGAGTAAAAAGGAAATAAGGGCACAATAACCACAGAGTGATACCCACCACCCGCACCAGCCCTACCTAGTCCACACCACCCTACTAACCCCTGTTTGAACCCTTGTCTTGCCCCTACTTTATTCACTTACCTGATTACTTTTAATTTTTCTTTTTTTTTCTTTTGGGAGCACGGGAGATCGGAGGACGGAAAAACCAGACCGCCTCAAGACGGAACCAAGACACCACCAGAGACTGTAAAACCCAAGAAGGGCTTTGGGGAAACAGAAGATAGGGCTAATCTTGTGGAAAGAAACAAGAGAGAATTGGCCAACTTTAAATAAAACAGTTATTATTCCGTCAAATAGTGGTGCCAGTCGCATTCTTCCAATATCTTACCTCATTCCGATAACGAACCCATTTACAGTGGTGTCAGAAGTGGGATATTGGAACAGGCGACAGGAGAACCCTAGAAAATGGAGGGTACGCCCACAATGGCGGATATGATGCAGCAACTAGCTGAGGGGCAACGCCATCTGCAAATTGTATGGGAGGAGCAACAGAAGGCAGCCAAGGTGGAAAGGGAGGCTCTGCAAAGCGCGCTTAAAAGTCAGGCTACTATCATGGCCAACAATCAGTTGGTACATGACAACGCGATAAAGACTTTGACGGATACCATTGCAGCAACTCGGGTACATCCAAATGTACCTAGTTCTGTTTTGCAGAGATATCAGGAAGGCGAAGACCCCGACGCCTTCTTTACTAACTTTGAACGCGTCGCCATTTCAGCCACCTGGCCACAGGAAAGATGGGGTCAATATATCGCTCCCTTATTAACCGGGACCCTCCAAGCAGCATACCAAGCGGTTAACCCGGGTGGGACAACACCCTATCCGGACATCAAGAAGAGCATCCTAGAAAGGGTCGGCTTTGATACAGAACACTATCGGGTTCGCTTCAGGAAGGCCAAGTGGGGCCCCTCTGAGAACCCTCGAGCTTTATATTTTAGGGTCAAAGATTTAGGCCTCAAATGGCTTGGACCCATAGGGACGAATAGGGAAGATGTTATTGAGGCCGTTCTCCTAGAACAGTATCTAGACGCCCTACCCGCCAATACTCGCCATTGGATCAAGCAGCACCCGAACCCCGACACGAATACTACTATTGAGCTGGCCTGTGCTTTCCACCGCTCCCTCGAATTCAAAACACCCCTTCCGCGGTTGTTACCTCAACCAGTTAGGCAAAACACGGGACAATCCGCAGCCTCGGGGAAAAGGCCGATAGAGGAACCGGGAAGGTTACGAGGGATAGAGAAGCCCTATGGACAGCAGCCCCAGTGTTTTAGTTGTGGGGAATGGGGACACATTGCCCGATTTTGCCCGCTGAAGTCCGGAAAACCCGAACCCATGGAAATAGGGGTTACGAGAGGCCGGGTTTTCTACACCGGGGGGAAAGATACCCAATACAAAAAGATACTGTCCATTAATGGGAGGGACACCGTAGCGCTCATCGACTCCGGATGTAGTCAGTCCGTAATCAGAGCGGATCTGATTGCCGAGCATACACTTGACCCAGGTTTCACAGTATCCATATGTTGTATTCACGGGGAAACAAGAGAATATCCCCTAATATGGACTACCCTTTTTTGGGAAGGTACAAATACCCCCATACGGCTGGGGGTAGTTGAACGGTTGGTGGAAGAGGCCATCATAGGAACAGACTTTAAAGACTTTCCGATCCTTTTGGACAGCACACAGAGCAAGAAAGACCTGGATGCCTGGTTGGGAAGCGCCCCTTTTTCTGAATTACCCATACCAGCCCCGGCGATCCGCTATAAACCCACTAAAAGAGAAAAACGAGAAGCCAGGAAGTCCTATAGAAGAGAGGATACAAACCACGACAGAGATAACGCACAGGTATTCGCCCTCGTTGGTCTTCCGCCCTTCCGATGTAGTCAAAGGGACGATCCCAGTTTGATCCACGCCTGGAGAAGTGCCAAACCTCGAACCATAGATGATAAGGGTCCCTCCTTTGTGATCAATAAAAATCTGTTATATCGGATCACCAGTAACGAGAGAGGGGAAAAGAAACAGTTACTGATTCCCGAACCCTATAGGCAGCAGGTGTTGCATCTAGCCCATAATCAGCCGGGGGGGGGTCATTACGGGAGAGAAAAAACAGAGGAATACCTATTAAGGAAATTCTACTGGCCTGGGTTTTTTTCCCATATCAGAAAGTTCTGTCAGCAATGTCCTAGATGTCAGTTGATAGATCCCGGACCCAGGAAAAAAGCCCCCCTACATCCTCTTCCCATTATTGACGTACCGTTCTCTAGAGTAGGAATGGATCTAGTCGGGCCCCTCCTACCGTCTTCCAAGGGATACCGTTACATTCTAGTATTGGTCGATTACGCCTCTAGGTATCCGGAAGCTATCCCCCTAACTAGTATTAGCACTAAAAGTGTCGCCAACGCCATGATAGGTTTCTTCTCACGAATAGGGTTTCCCCGAGAAATATTGACGGACCAAGGGACCCAGTTTATGTCCAACTTGATGGCTCAGATTTGTCAATTATTAGGGATACGACAGATAAGGACAGCGGTTTATCATCCCCAGACAGACGGACTAGTAGAAAGGTATAATCGCACCCTGAAAACCCTTCTGAGGAAAGCGATCTCCGAGTCAGGTAAAGATTGGGACAAGAAACTTCCCCTAGTGTTATATGCCGTCAGAACCCATGAACAAGCATCTACAGGACATAGTCCATTCGAACTGCTGTTTGGGCGACAGCCTAGGACCCTATAAGACATGGCAGCTGAGTTATGGGAGGAAGACGAAAGCGGGGAGAAACCTCTCCTAGAGTACACCAGTGAGTTAAAGTCCCGACTACAAACGATATGGGAAGATGTGAGAGGGCACATGGAAAAAGCTCAGGAGAAACAGAAGCGTTATTACGATAGGAACACTCAAATGAGATCTTTTGTAGAGGGAGACCAAGTATTAGTGCTTTTACCCAGTTCAGACAATAAACTTTTGGCAAAATGGCAAGGCCCATATAAAATAATAAAAGCAGTAACTCCGGTTACCTATAAACTACAACTCGCGACTAATCCCAACCGATTTCAAATCTTTCATGTTAACTTACTAAAAAGATGGGAGGAATCTCAAGTAGACCAAAATATAAACTGTTTAGTTAACACAGTAAAAGAGCTAGAAATAGGGTGGTGCCCCACAGACCCCCCCTCAAAGGGCGATATACCCCTCCGAAATGCAGAGTTAACAGTGCAACAGAACCAACAACTAAACCAACTCCTTAATGCGCACCCCCACGTGTTTTCCCCTGTTCCAGGTAAAACAGAGCTAATCCACCACCAGATTATAACCCAACCGGGTAAAATAATCCGGTTACGTCCCTATCGCATTCCCGAAGCGAGGAAGGTCATAGTTGAAGAGGAGGTAAAAAGGATGTTAGATTTGGATATTATAGAGCCGTCCCAAAGCCCCTGGTGCTCCCCGGTGGTGTTAGTGCCAAAACCGGACGGATCCATACGCTTTTGTATCGACTTTAGACAAGTCAATGCCGTTTCCCAATTTGATACATATCCTCTTCCCAGGGTAGACGAACTTATAGAACGGCTCGGTAAAGCCAAATACATGTCTACCCTGGACCTAACAAAAGGATACTGGCAGATTCCTTTAGCTAAAGCCGATAAAGAAAAAACGGCGTTCTCCACCTCTTCCGGTCTATATCACTTTAAGGTACTCCCTTTTGGACTGCATGGAGCCCCCGCCACTTTTCAGAGACTCATCGATACTATATTACGACCACATACCAGATACGCGGCCGCCTATCTGGATGACATCGTTATTCATAGCGAAACCTGGGAAGACCATTTAAACCATGTAGGACAGATCTTTAAAGCACTGTCGGCGGCCGGATTGACCGCCAATCCTTCCAAGAGCCGACTGGCTTTCAATGAAATTCCCTATCTGGGTTATCATATTGGGAAGGGGAATATCAGGCCCCAAATGAGTAAAATAGAAACCATTTTACGTATAAGCGCACCCACCACAAAGAAAGAGATCCGATCCTTCCTCGGACTAGTGGGGTATTATCGAAGATTCATACCCCACTACTCTACAGTGGCCGCCCCCCTCACTGACCTCTTGAGGAAGGGTCAACCCAAGAACATCACAAGTCTAACCGGTCCACAATCACATAGCTACCGTACCTTGCAACGGTGTCTAACCACGCAACCCGTATTAAAATGCCCTGAATTCAGTCGTCCCTTCCATCTCCAAACGGATGCCTCGGACGTAGGCCTGGGTGCAGTACTGTTCCAAAAAGATGAAAATGAGATAAGCCATCCGGTGGTCTTCATTAGTCGTAAGCTATTTCCACGGGAACAGAACTATCCCATAATAGAGCGTGAGTGCCTGGCCATTAAATGGGCTGTTGAAAGCCTTCAATATTATCTCCAAGGGAGGTCCTTCCTTTTATATACCGACCACGCCCCTCTTACCTGGCTCTCGAGGTATAAGGACACCAACGTTCGCATTTTAAGATGGTTTATGGAGCTCCAACCTTTCTCCTTCCAGGTTTGCCATCTCCCTGGTGACCTTATGGGACAAGCAGACTATTTGTCTCGATTTCCGGGACCTGGGGGGCTCGAACAGCCCCATCCAAGGGAGGGGATGTGTAACGGGAGTGCCGCCGAACACAGCTCCCAAACACCTGTCGGGGGAGGAACACAATGGCCCGGGGGCACGAGCGGGAACCTCCCTGCCATGACGTATGACGCTGAGGGCGTCATAAACATCAGAAGAGAAGACGGACGAGCGGGATCGGAAAAAAAGAAGGAGGAGCCGAGAACGCGAGGAAGCCGGAGTGAGGAGATCGCCATTGGAGCATCGGAAGAAGAGAGAGAGACCGCCGTGACCGGAGAGCCGACAACGGAAGGGGAAACCGCCATCACCAGGGGGCCGGAGGAAGAGAAGGACACCGCCGAGGCCGGAGAGTCGGTTACAGCGAGGGGAAGCACCGCCATCCGAGTGCCCGGGACGGAGGAAGAGACCCAGAAGTCAGGACGCCTCGAGGGAAGGAGGAACCACTGGGCAACTCCCGGCCCAGACGAAGAGAAATCGGGAGACCACCCAAGTGCCGGCCGCGCCCCGGGAGGGACGTGGCCCTCCCAGGTACGTCTATACCCTGCCTGGCAGACCCTGTCAGGCTGGCTGACAGGGAAAAGAGGGAGGGGAGAAGAAAGGGAGGACGGGAAGACCTCGTGAAAGAAGGGGACTTAGCAGAAAAGGAGAGGGGGACCTAAACTGCTTTAACCCACGGACAGGGACACCACCCGAGAAACCCTAAGAAAAGGAAAAGAAAGGGGTTTTCTTGGAGTAAAAAGGAAATAAGGGCACAATAACCACAGAGTGATACCCACCACCCGCACCAGCCCTACCTAGTCCACACCACCCTACTAACCCCTGTTTGAACCCTTGTCTTGCCCCTACTTTATTCACTTACCTGATTACTTTTAATTTTTCTTTTTTTTTCTTTTGGGAGCACGGGAGATCGGAGGACGGAAAAACCAGACCGCCTCAAGACGGAACCAAGACACCACCAGAGACTGTAAAACCCAAGAAGGGCTTTGGGGAAACAGAAGATAGGGCTAATCTTGTGGAAAGAAACAAGAGAGAATTGGCCAACTTTAAATAAAACAGTTATTATTCCGTCAAATAGTGGTGCCAGTCGCATTCTTCCAATATCTTACCTCATTCCGATAACGAACCCATTTACAGAGGGCACTACCAATTTACAGTTATGCCCTTTGGTTTGATGAATGCACCTGCCACTTTTCAGAGGTTGGTGAACACAGTCCTGCAAGGGTTGGAGGCTTTTAGTGCTGCATATCTAGATGATATAGCTGTCTTTAGCTCCACCTGGGATGAGCACCTGGTCCACCTTTGGAAAGTTTTGGAGGCCCTGCAAAAGGCAGGCCTCACTATCAAGGCCTCAAAGTGCCAGATAGGGCAGGGAAAGATGGTTTATCTGGGTCACCTGGTAGGTGGGGAACAGATTGCACCACTTCAGAGGAAAATCCAGACACTCATGGATTGGGTTCCCCCTACAACACAGACCCAGGTGAGAGCCTTCCTAGGCCTCACTGGGTATCACAGGAGATTCATTAAAAACTATGGCTCCATAGCAGCCCCACTTAATGATCTCACCAGTAAAAAGATGCCTAAAAAGGTATTGTGGACAGCTAGCTGTCAGAAAGCTTTTGAGGAGCTCATACAGGCCATGTGCACTGCAACTGTCCTAAAAAGCCCATGTTAATCCAAGAAATTCATTGTTCAAACTGATGCATCTGAATTAGGGGTAGGGGCAGTCTTATGACAACTGAATTCTGAGGGCCAGGATCAACCAGTTGCTTTTATCAGCAGAAGGTTGACCCCTAGAGAAAAGCGTTGGTCTGCCATAGAGAGGGAGGCCTTTGCTGTGGTCTGGGCACTGAAAAAGTTGAGGCCATACCAGTTTGGCACTCACTTTATTGTTTATACAGACCAAAAACCTCTACTTTGGCTAAAACAAATGAAAGGTGAAAACCCTAAATTGTTGAGGTGGTCCATATCTCTACAGGGAATGGACTATACAGTATAGACCTGGGAGTACCCACTCCAATGCAGATGGACTCTCCAGATATTTCCACTTCGACAATGAAGACTCATCAGGTCATGGCTAGTCTTATTGTCCTTCGTTTGGGGGGGGTTGTGTAGGAAAGTACCATCTTGCCTGGCATGCTACCCCCATATTTCACTGTATATATGTTGTTTTAGTCTATGTGTCACTGGGACCCTGCCAGGCAGGGCCCCAGTGCTCATAAGTATGTGCCCTGTATGTGTTCCCTGTGTGATGCCTAACTGTCTCACTGAGGCTCTGCTAACCAAAACCTCAGTGGTTATGCTCTCTCTGCTTTCCAAATTTGTCACTAACAGGCTAGTGACTAAATTTACCAATTCACATTGGCATACTGGTACACCCATATAATTCCCTAGTATATGGTACTGAGGTACCCAGGGTATTGGGGTTCCAGGAGATCCCTATGGGCTGCAGCATTTCTTTTGCCACCCATAGGGAGCTCTGACAATTCTTACACAGGCCTGCCAGTGCATCCTGAGTGAAATAACGTCCACGTTATTTCACAGCCATTTACCACTGCACTTAAGTAACTTATAAGTCACCCACATGTCTAACCTTCACCTAGTGAAGGTTGGGTGCAAAGTTACTTAGTGTGTGGGCACCCTGGCACTAGCCAAGGTGCCTCCACATCGTACAGGGCAAATTTCCCGGACTTTGTGAGTGCGGGGACACCAATACACACGTGCAATGTACATAGGTCACTACCTATGTACAGCGTCACAATGGTAACTCCGAACATGGCCATGTAACTTGTCTAAGCTAATAGAATTGTCACCCCAATTTCATTCTGGCATTGGGGGGACAATTCCATGATCCCCCGGGTCTCTAGCACAGAACCCAGGTACTGGCAAACTGCCTTTCCAGGGGTCTCCACTGCAGCTGCTGCTGCTGCCAACCCCTCAGACAGGTGTCTGCCCTCCTGGGGTCCAGGCAGCCCTGGCCCAGAAAGGCAGAACAAAGGACTTCCTCTGAGAGAGGGTGTAACAACCTCTCCCTTTGGAAATATGTGTGAAGGCTGGGGAGGAGTAGCCTCCCCCAGCCTCTGGAAATGCTTTGATGGGCACAGATGGTGCCCATCTCTGCATAAGCCAGTCTACACCGGTTCAGGGATCACCCAGCCCTGCTCTGGCGCGAAACTGGACAAAGGAAAGGGGAGTGACCACTCCCCTGACCTGCACCCCAGAGCTCCTCCAGTGTGTCCCAGACCTCTGCCATCTTGGAAACAGAGGTGTTTGTGGCACACTGGACTTCTCTGAGAGGCCAGTGCCAGCAGGTGATGTCAGAGGCTCCTTCTGATAGGCTCTTCCCTCTCTTGGTAGCCAATCCTCCTTCCTAGGTAGCCAAACCTCCTTTTCTGGCTATTTAGGGTCTTTGCTTTGGGGATCTCACCAGATAACAAATGCAAGAGCTCACCAGAGTTCCTCTGCATCTCCCTCTTCACTTTCTGCCAAAGGATCAACCGCTGACTGCTCAGGACGCCTGCAAAACCGCAACAAAGTAGCAAGACGACTACTAGCAACCTTGTATCGCTTCATCCTGCCGGCTTTCTCGACTGTTTCCAGGTGGTGCATGCTCTGGGGGTAGCCTGCCTCCTCTCTGCACCAGGAGCTCTGAAGAAATCTCCCGTGGGTCGACGGTATGTTCCCCCTGCAACCGCAGGCAACAAAAGACTTCATCACCGGTCCTCTGGGTCCCCTCTCAGCATGACGAGCTTGGTCCCTGGAACTCAGCAACTCTGTCCAAGTGACTCCCATAGTCCAGTGACTCTTCAGTCCAAGTTTGGTGGACGTAAGTCCTTGCCTCCCCATGCTAGACTGTATTGCTGGGTAGCGTGTGATTTGCAGCTGCTCCGGCTCCTGTGCACTCTTCCAGGATTTCCTTCGTGCACAGCCAAGCCTGGGTCCCCGACACTCTAACCTGCCGTGCACAACCTTCTGAGTTGTCCTCGGGCATCGTGGGACTCCCTTTTGTGACTTCGTGTGGACTCCAGTTCACTTTTCTTCTAAGTGCCTTTTCAGTTACTTCTGCGGGAGCTGCCTGCTTCTGTTAGGGGTCCCTGACTTGCTGGGTGCCCCCTCTGTCTCCTCATCCAAGTGGCGACATCCTGGTCCCTCTTGGGCCACAGCAGCATCCAAAAACCCTAACTGCAACCCTTGCAGCTAGCAAGGCTTGTTTGCGGTCTTTCTGCGTGGGAACACCTCTGCAAGCTTCTTCACAACGTGGGACATCCATCTTCCAAAGGGGAAGTTCCTAGTCCTCTTTGTTCTTGCAGAACACCAAGCTTCTTCCAACAGGTGGCAGCTTCCTTGCACCCTTAGCTGGCATTGCTTGGGCTCCTGCACACTCTCGACACTGTCACGACTTTTGGACTTGGTCCCCTTGTCTTACAGGTACTCAGGTCCGCAAATCCACGGTTGCATTGCTGGTGTTTGTTCTTCTTGCAGAATCCCCCTATCACGACTTCTGTGCTCTCTGGGGGTATTAGGTGCAATTTACACCTACCTTTCAGGGTCTTGGGGTGGGCTATTTTTCTAACCCTCACTGTTTTCTTACAGTCCCAGCGACCCTCTACAAGCTCACATAGGTTTGGGATCCATTCGTGGTTCGCATTCCACTTTTGGAGTATATGGTTTGTGTTGCCCCTATTCCTATGTGTTCCTATTGCAATCTACCGTAACTTTACATTGCTTGCATTACTTCCTTTTGCTATTATCTGCATAATTTTGGTTTGTGTACATATATCTTGTGTATATACCTTATCTTCATACTGAGGGTACTCACTGAGATACTTTTGGCATATTGTCATAAAAATAAAGTACCTTTATTTTTATTATATCTGTGTATTGTGTTTTCTTATGATATTGTGCTAATGACACTAGTGGTATAATAGGAGCGTTACATGTCTCCTAGTTCAGCCTAAGCTGCTTTGCCATAGCTACCTTCTATCAGCCTAAACTGCTAGAAACACCTTTTCTACACTAATAAGGGATAACTGGACCTGGCACAAGGTGTAAGTACCTCTGGTACCCACTACAAGCCAGGCCAGCCTCCTACACTAGGGATCTCCTGGAACCCCAATACCCTGGGTACCTCAGTACCATATAATAGGGAATTACATGGGTGTACCAGTATGCCAATGTGAATTGGTAAATTTACTCACTAGTGTGTTAGTGACAAATTTGGAGATCAGAGAGAGCATAACCACTGAGGTTCTGGTTAGCAGAGCCTCAGTGATACAGTTAGGCATCACACAGGGAACACATACAGGGCACATACTATGCGCACTGGGGTCCTGCCTGGCAGGATCCCTGTGACACAAGGGCTAAAACAACATCCATACAGTGAAAATTGGGGGTAACATGCCAAGCAATATGGTACTTTCCTACATATTGGCATGGCATTTGTGTCCCTCAGTATGATGTGGAAGCCCTTTAGTGTGAGGTTGAAGCCCCTTAGTATGATGTGGGCATCCCTCAGTATGATATTGGAGCCCCTTAGTATGATGTGGACGCCACTTTGTATGATGTGGGAGCATCTTATTATGATGTGGAAGCCTCTTAGTATGATGTGGAAGCCTCTTTGTGTTGTGGGGATGCACCTCAGTATGATGTGTAAGCTTCTTGGCATGGTGTGAAAGCTTCTGGTGTGGAAGTCTCTTGGTATGATGAGGAAGTCCCTTCGTATGATGTGGCAGCCCCTTAAGTATGATGTGGAAGCCTCTTAGTATGATGTGGAAGCCTCTGTGTATGATGTGAATGCCCCATACTATGATGTTGACCCCCCTTAGTATGATGCGGACACCCATTCATATGATGTGGAAGGCTCTTGGTATGACATTGAAGTCCCTTAATATGATGTGGAAGCCTGTTGGTATGATGTAGAAGCCCCTTAATGTGATGTAGATGTCTCTTGGTATGATATTGGAGCCCCTTATTATGATGAGGATGCCCCTTTATGTGATGTGCGGGGCTCTTATCATGCAGTGGAAGCCTCTTAATATGATGTGGAAGCCTCTTTGTATGATGTGGATGCCCCTTAGTATAATGTGGATGACAATTGGCATGATGTGGAAGTCCCTTAATATGATGTGGATGCCCCTTGGTATGATGTATATGCCCCTAGTATGATGTGGAAACCTCTTAGTATGACTTAGCATGATGTGGAAGCCTATTTTTTATGATGTAGACACCACCAGTTACCATGTGAAAGCTTGTTAGTATGCTCTGAAAGCCCCTTAGTATGATGGGGAGGCCTCTTAGTAAGACCTAGTATGATATGGAAGCCTCTCAGTATGATGTGGAAGCCCCTTAGTATGACGTGGAAGCCTCTTAGAATGATGTGGACGTCCCTTAATATCATGTGGATGCCTCTTAATATGATGTGGATGCCACTTTATGTGACGTGAAAGCCGCTTGGCATAGTGTGAAAGCCTCTTAGTATGGTGTGGAAGTCTGTTGGTGTAATGTGGAAGCCCTTTAGTATGATGTGGATGCCCCTTAGCATGATGTGGGAGCCTCTTAGTTTGGTGTGGAAGCCTCTTGGTATTATGATTAGGCCTCTTAGTATGATGTGGACACCCTTTAGCATGATGCGGACATCCCTTAGTAAGATATGGGAGCCCCTTAGTATGATGTGGATAACCCTTAACATGATGTGAGAGCCTCTGAATATGATGTGGAAGCCTTTTAGTATGATGTGGATGCCACTTTGTGTGATGTCTAAGCCTCTTGGCATTGTGTGACAGCCTCTTATTATGGTGTAGAAGCCTCTTGGTATAATGTGGAAGCCCCTTACTGTGATGTGGGAGCCCCTTGGTATGATGTGGAAGCCCCTTAGTATGGTGTGAATGCCCCTTAGTATGATATGAACACTCCTTAGTATGATATGGACACCCCTTAGTATGATGTGGAAAACACTTGGTATAATGTTGAAGTCCCTTAGTATGATGTGGAAGCCTCTTAGTGTGATGTGGAGGCTCCTTCATATAATGTGGAAGCCGCTAAGTATGATGTGGAAGCCCCTTAGTATTATGTGGACACCCTTAGTATGGTGTGGACACCCCTAAGTATGATGTGGAAGACCCTGGGTACAATGTTGAAGTGCCTTAGTATGATGTGGAAGCCTGTTGGTTTGAAGTGGAAACCTCTTAGTATGATGTGGAAGCCCCTTGCTATGATGTGGAAGCCCCTTAGTTTGACTTGGAAACCCCTTAGTATGATGTGGGACCATCTTAGTATGATGTGGAAGCCTCTTAGTATGATGTGGAAGTCACTTGTTATGATGTGTACACCGTTTAGTGTGATGTGGACACCCCTTAATATGATGTGGGCACCCCTTAGTATGATGTGGTAACCCCTTAGTATGATGTTGAAGACCCTTGTTATGATGTTGAAGTCTCTTAGTATGATGTGGAAGCCTGTTGGTATGATGTGGAAGCCTCTTAGTATGTTGTGAATGCCACTTTGTGTGATGTCTAAGCCTCTTGGCATGGTGTGAAAGCCTCTTAGTATGGTGTAGAAGCCTCTTGGTATAATGTGGAAGCCCCTTACTGTGATGTGGGAGCCCCTTGGTATGATGTGGAAGCCACTTAGTTTGATGTGAACGCCCCTTAGTATGATATGAACACCCCTTTGTATGATGTGGACACCTCTTAGTATGATGTGGAAAAACCCTAGTATGATGTTGAAGTCCCTTAGTATGATATGGAAGCCTCCTAGTGTGATGTGGAGGCTCCTTTGTATAATGTGGAATCCTCTTAGTATGATCTGGAAGCCCTTTAGTATGATGTGGACACCCTTAGTTCGGTGTGAACACACTTCGTATGATGCGGAAGACCCTGGGTATGATGTTGAAGTACCTTAGTATGATGTGGAAGCTTGTTGGTATGAAGTGGAAGCCTCTGAGTATTATGTGGAAGCCCCTTGGCATGATGTGGAAACCCCTTAGTATGATGTGGAAGCCTCGTAGTATGATGTGGAAGCCACTTGTCATGATGTAGACACCCTTTAGTGTGATGTGGACACCCCTTAATATGATGTGGGCACCCCTTAGTATGATGTGGGCAGTCCTTAGTATGATGTGTAAGCCACTTAGTATGATGTGGATGCCCCTTGGTATGATGTGGAGGCCCCTTAGTATGATGTGGATGCCCCTTAGGATGATGTGGAAGCCCATTAGTATGATGTGGAAGTCTCTTAGTATGATGTTGAAGCCTGTTGGTATAATGTAGAAGCCAGTTTGTATGATGTGGAAGCCCCTTGGTATGATATGGAGGCCCCTTAGTATGATGTGGATGCTTCTTATTATGATGTGGATGTTCCTTAGGATGATGTGGAAGCCTCTTAGGATGATGTTGAAGCACATTAGTATGATGTTGGGGCCCCTTAGTATGGTGTGGAAGCCCCTTAGGATGATGTGGGAGCCACTTTGAATGATATGGGAGCCTCTTAGTATGGTGTTGGAGCCTCTTAGTATGATGGGGAGCCCCTTAGTGTGATGTGGAGCCTCTAAGTATAATGCAGAAGCCCCTTAGAATGACGTGAATACCCTTAGTATGATATGGACGCCGTTTAGTGTGGTGTGGGAGCCTCTAAGTATGATGTGGAAGCCCTTTAGAATGACGTGAATGCCCCTTAGTATCATGTGGACGCCCTTTAGTGTGACGTGGATGCCGACTGGTATGATGTGGAAGCCCCTTAGTATGATGTGGACGCCTCTTACTATGATGTGGAAGCATTTTATTATGATGTGGACACCACTAAGTATGATATGGACACCGTAGTATGGTGTGGAAGCCACCTGGTATGATGGGACACCCCTTAATATGATGTAGACGACCATTAGTATGATGTGGGAGCTTCTTAGTATGATAGGGAGCGGTGCTTAATTTGAGCCTCCAGTGGGGGGGCACCAGCACTTATTTTTGGCAGCCAGCACTTATTTTCTGCATCAGGCATTTACTGCGGGGCGAAAAGACACATATGGGAAGGACAGAGGAAGAGAAAGACAGTAATGAGTCACAAAGGGAGAAAACAGGAAGCTGCAAGAGTGAGTTGAATTTGCAGGAAGTGGCTGTAAATGGATTAAAGAGGCCCCAACTCTTTTAGCAAAATTATGATTTTCAAAGACTGTTGAAAAAACATAATTTTCCATCCTGTACCATGCAGTTTCCATGCAGCTCATTGATGGCAGTTCATAAATCAGTGTGCTAGATTATGATTGTAACCACACAGTAGCAAAATGATCTCTGTGACAGCAGCACAAACCCATTGAGCATTGCACAGAAAATGCTGTTCTGTGATCTGCATGATACACGTTCTTTGCAGCAGGCACATTAACCCTCTGCTCTACCTTAGATGAGTCAAAAACTGCCACTAGACAAAACTCCCATCTCTCTCCTCCAGGTACATTAATCACCAAAGTTATCGTGGAACTTTTATTGTTGCCTGAAAACTGTTGGATATACAAGGAACAATGCAGAAGGCGCTTTTTTAGAACTGCTGCACTGCTATAAAACCGGCCCACCACCCTTTAAGGCTCCCAGAAAAAAGCCAGATGCCCAGGACAGCCAGTCCTTTGTTACATTTCTAACTCCAGTTACTTTCGAAACACGTGTCATCCTGGAAAATAACTATTGTCCAACTCTTGCAATATTTCCTGGCAACTTCTTGAATGTTCATTGTATCAAATGTCAGCTTTTCCTAACTATGACGTGCTGGATAAAGTTTATTTTTCTAACCTTCACACCCCCTTAAAGATGGAGATGCTGAGGTTTATTTAGGCACCAGTGGTTTGGAGGAGAAACTTGTTATTGTTTTCAACTTTTGCCCATGTTTAATCCTCTATTAATGCTTTGCAATATTAAACTGATCTTCATTGAAGAACACAAAACAATGAAAATGAATTGTGTTTAAAATTATGACCAAAAATGACTCAGACTCCAGTGATTTCTGAAGACGACTACAGGATAACACTAAGGCTCTCTTTAGCACCTCTCAGGAATTACCACCCAGTAATGTCTCCGCAGGCTAAATCCTATAATTCACCTTCTGGTTTCTTCATGGAAA
This sequence comes from Pleurodeles waltl, assembly GCF_031143425.1. Lineage (NCBI taxonomy): Eukaryota > Metazoa > Chordata > Amphibia > Caudata > Salamandridae > Pleurodeles > Pleurodeles waltl. The sequence continues at coordinate 4,126,366 of NC_090448.1, read as the reverse complement.
CATCAACCTGGTGATTATGAGGCACAGAGAATGGGGCATAACTTCAGAGTTTGGGAGTTTGTGCGCCCACTTCCCTCACACCACCCTCTTTCCAGCCTCTTCCATGTACAAATTGTGCCAGGCACAAGCTGGGCACGGCGCGGTATTCCATCAGTGGGCACAAACTGTCTGCACCTGACCATGTAATACCCTTACAACTTGTAATGCATCAGTTACTTACTGGTAATCTTCATTACCCGCAGGATAGTCCTCGGTATAGTTCTTACACTGTGAGGCTGCCCCGCCCCCCACGAACACCTGTGGAGGTTGTTACTAATCCTTTCAAAGCTATTCATTGTGTCCAGGAGGCCAGCCCTCCCTGCTGAAGAGATCATCACCATGTCTAGGTCAGCGTCTAGTGCGGCTGCACCGGTCGCACCGCCCTAGAGCTGGCCCTGGCAAGCCTCCCCCTGAAGGGATCATCACTGTGTCCAGGTCAGCGGACAGTGCGGCTGCACCGGTCGCACCGCCCTAAAGCTGGCCTTGGCAAGCCTTTCCGCTGAAGGGATCATCACCATGTCTAGGTCAGCGTCCAGTGCGGCTGCACCGGTCGCACCACCCTAAAGATGGCCCTGGCAAGCCTCCCCGCTGAAGGGATCATCACTGTGTCCAGGTCAGCGGCCAGTGCGGCTGCACCGGTCGCATCACCCAAAAGATCACCCTGGCAAGCCTCCCCGCTGAAGGGATCATCACTGGGTCCAGGTCAGCGTCCAGTACGGCTGCACCAGTCGCACCGCCCTAAAGATGGCCTTGGCAAGCCTCCCCGCTGAAGGGATCATCACTGGGTCCAGGTCAGCGTCCAGTACGGCTGCACCAGTCGCACCGCCCTAAAGATGGCCCCGGCAAGCCTCCCCGCTGAAGGGATCATCACTGTGTCCAGGTCAGCGGCCAGTGCGGCTGCACCGGTCGCATCACCCAAAAGATCACCCTGGCAAGCCTCCCCGCTGAAGGGATCATCACTGGGTCCAGGTCAGCGTCCAGTACGGCTGCACCAGTCGCATCACCCAAAAGATGGCCTTGGCAAGCCTCCCCGCTGAAGGGATCATCACTGTATCCAGGTCAGCGGACAGTGCGGCTGCACCGGTCGCACTGCCCTAAAGATGGCCCTGGCAAGCCTCCCCCTGAAGGCATCATAACTGTTTCCAGGACAGCACCCAGTGTGGCCACACTGGTCGCACCGCCCTAAAGATGGCCCTGGCAAGCCTCCCCCCTGAAGAGATCATCACTGTGTCCAGGACAGCACCCAGTGCGGCTGCACCAGTCGCACCACCCTAAAGCTGACCCTGGCAAGCCTCCCCCTGAAGAGATCATCACTGTGTCCAGGTCAGTGCTCAGTGCGGCACATGGGTCGCACTGCCCTAAACTTAGTCCTGGCAAGCCTCCCTGCTGAATGTTCGGCCAGCTGGCTATGGATTTGTTTGAATGTCCAGACAATGCCCCAATTCTTAGTTTTTTTTAACAGAGAATCCCTGCCCGAAGCTTGGGGGGGGAGGGGTGCACTGACCCTTCCTTGGCCTCAGGAGCTGTTTTTCGCATTCCCTCCAATACCGCTCCTCCAGAAGGCGCTTCTGAGGATTGGGAAGGTATCGATGGTGGTAACTCTGATAGTTCAGTTTTGACAGAGAAGACCATGGTTCTTATGTTGACCCAGTTAACATCATAGGGCCTAATTTAGAAAATTAAAGGCTGTAAAGGTCCCGGCATCACTTTTTCAATGTTTTCCCATCCGTTGACTTGTTGGTCCCCTCGCCCTATTTAGAAGTGGGTGGGACTATAGACGAAAGACCGTCACTGCAGCCACTGTTACCACCAAGCAGATTTGGATGTGCCTACCTGCCAGGCCGAATACCTCTACACCTAAACTTGCAGATTGGTGGAGAAAGCGTTTGAATGCCCTCTTCTCCCCCATTTGCTCTTACCTTTTCCACTGGAAGAGGATGGGAGGACTCCTGGTATTGCTGTTGACCCTTGACCATGAAGGTGTGAACATCAGGACAGTGCGCGCTCTACGGGCGACGTAAATGCAAAAACCCAGTCCTTATGCAAGGTCATAATTCATGCATTGTGTTTCTACGCAGTATGTTAACCTTTTGCATTGCAGAACTTTTACCTTGAAAATCCATGAATGCTGTTTATAATGTATTGTTCATTCCTCCGGCTCCTTGTAAAGAAATGGCTCCCTGTTGCAGTTACCCCCCACTTTTTGCCTGATACTGATGCTGACTTGACTGAGAAGTGTGCTGGGACCCTGCTAACCAGGCCCCAGCACCAGTGTTCTTTCACCTAAAATGTACCGTTGTCTCCACAATTGGCACCCAGGTAAGTCCCTTGTAACTGGTACCCCTGGTACCAAGGGCCCTGATGCCAGGGAAGGTCTCTCAGGGCTGCAGCATGTCTTATGCCACCCTAGGGACCCCTCACTGAGCACAGACACACAGCTTGCCAGCTTGTGTGTGCTGGTGGGGAGAAAATTACTAAGTCGACATGGCACTCCCCTCAGGGTGCCATGCCAACCTCACACTGCCTGTGGCATAGGTAAGTCACCCCTCTAGCAGGCCTTACAACCCTAAGGCAGGGTGCACTATACCACAGGTGAGGGCATAGGTGCATGAGCACTATGCCCCTACAGTGTCTAAACAAAACCTTAGACATTGTAAGTGCAGGGTAGCCATAAGAGTATATGGTCTGGGAGTCTGTAAAAAACGAACTCTACAGCTCCATAATGGCTACACTGAATACTGGGAAGTTTGGTACCAAACTTCTCAGAATAATAAACCCACACTGATACCAGTGTTTGATTTATTAACAAATGCACACAGAGGGAATCTTAGAGATGCCCCCTGTATTTTACCCAATTGTTCAGTGCAGGACTGACTGGTCTGTGCCAGCCTGCTGCTGAGAGACGAGTTTCTGACCCCATGTGGTGAGGGCCATTGTGCTCTCTGAGGACAGAAACAAAAGCCTGCTCTTGGTGGAGATGCTTCACACCTCCCCCCTGCAGGAACTGTAACACCTAGCAGTGAGCCTCAAAGGTTCAGGATTTGTGTTACAATGCCCCAGGGCACTCCAGCTAGTGGAGATGCCCGCCCCCTGGACACAGCCCCCACTTTTGGAAGCAAGTCCAGGAGAGATAATGAAAAAAACAAGGAGGAGTCACTGGCCAGTCAGAACAGCCCCTAAGGTGTCCTGAGCTGAGGTGACTCTGACTTTTAAAAATCCTCCATCTTTCAGATGGAGGATTCCCCCAATAGGATTAGGGATGTGCCCCCCCCCATCCCTCAGGGAGGAGGCACAAAGAGGGTGTGCCACCCTCAGGGCTAGTAGCCATTGGTTACTAACCCCCAGACCTAAACACACCCCTAAATCGAGTATTTAGGGGCTTCCAGAACCCAGCAAGATAGATTCCTGCAACCTAAGAAGAAGAGGACTGCTAAGCTGAAAAACCCTGCAGAGAAGACGGAGACACCAACTGCTTTGGCCCCAGCTCTACCGGCCTGTTTCCCCACTTCTAAAGACACTGCTCCAGCGACGCTTTCCACAGGGACCAGCGACCTCTAAACCCTCAGAGGACTGCCCTGCATCTAGAAGGACCAAGAACTCCCGAGGACAGCGGCTCTGTTCAACAAAGACTGCAACTTTGCAACAAAGAAGCAACTTTGAAACAACACGCGTTTCCGCCGGAAGCTTGAGACTTGGCACTCTGCACCCGATGCCCCCGGCTCGACTTGTGGAGAACAATCACTTCAGGGAGGACTCCCCAGCGACTGCGAGACCGTGAGTAGCCAGAGCTGACCCCCCTGACCCCCCACGGCGACGCCTGCAGAGGGAATCCCGAAGCTCCCCCTGACCGCGACTGCCTGCTTCTAAGAACCCGTCGCCGGGTAAGGATGCTGCACCCGCAGCCCCCAGGACCTGAAGGATCCGACCTCCAGTGCAAGAGCGACCCCCAGGTGGCCCTCTCCCTTGCCCAGGTGGTGGCTACCCCGAGGAGCCACCCCCTTGCCTGCCTGCATCGCTGAAGAGACCCCTTGGTCTCCCATTGAAACCTAATGAAAACCCGACACTTGTTTGCACACTACACCCGGCCGCCCCCGTGCCGCTGAGGGTGTACTTTCTGTGTGGACTTGTGTCCCCCCCGGTGCCCTACAAACCCCCCCTGGTCTGCCCTCCGAAGACGCAGGTACTTACATGCTGGCAGACTGGAACCGGGGCACCCCCTTCTCCATTGAAGCCTATACGTTTTGGGCACCACATTGACATCTGCACCTGACCGGCCCTGAGCTGCTGGTGTGGTAACTTTGGGGTTGCTCTGAACCCCCAACGGTGGACTACCTTGGACCCAAACTTGAACCCCGTAGGTGGTTTACTTACCTGCAAAAACTAATAAACTCTTACTCCCCCCAGGAACTGTTGAAAATTGCAGTGTCTAGTTTTAAAATAGCTATATGTGATTTATGAGAAAACTGTATATGCTATTTTGCTAATTCAAAGTTCCTAAAGTGCCTACCTGCAATACCTTTCATTTGAAGTATTACATGTAAATCTTGAACCTGTGGTTCTTAAAATAAACTAAGAAAATATATTTTTCTATACAAAAACGTATTGGCCTGGAATTGTCTCTGAGTGTGTGTTCCTCATTTATTGCCTGTGTGTGTACAACAAATGCTTAACACTACTCCTTTGATAAGCCTACTGCTCGACCACACTACCACAAAATAGAGCATTAGATTTATCTCTTTTTGCCACTATCTTACCTCTAAGGGGAACCCTTGGACTCTGTGCATACTATTCCTTACTTTGAAATAGTGCATACAGAGCCAACTTCTTACATTGGTGGATCAGCGGTGGCGTACAAGACTTTGCATTTGCTGGACTACTCAGCCAATACCTGATCACACGACTAAATTCCCAAAATTGTCATTAGAAGCTGATTTTTTAAATTTGAGTTATTTTTCTAAATTTTTAAAAGTCCTGCTAGGACCTTGTGTTAGTCCCTGTTAGCATTTCTTTTAGAGTTTAAAGGTTTTGTGAAAGTTTGAATTAAGTTGTAGAGATAGTTTTAGATTCTTAAAAAGTATTCCAACTTTTAGAAACATAGGTGGTCATTACAACCCTGGAGGACGGTGTTAAAGCTGCGGAAATACTGCAAACAGGCCGGCGGACACTAAAAGGGAATTATGACCCTGGTGGAAACCGCCAACAAAGACAGCCACTTTAACACACCGCCCGCCACAGAGGTACAGACAAACAGCGCGGCGGTCACCGCCAACAGACAGGCGGGAGACAATGTACCACCCACAGAATCACAACACACCAATCCGCCACCTTTTCTAGGGCAGATTCTCCGTGGATAAAAACATGGCTGAAATAGCTTTTGCTATGGGAAAACACTCACCTGAACACACTCCACGAGGAACGACGACTCCATGGAGCCGGAACTCCAAATCCTACTTGCCCTTGTCTTTCTGCTCCTCTGCGACCAACAGCAACGTAGGCGCAGAAGATACCAGTGAGTACTGCATCTACGACATGGGGGAGGCAAAAGATAGGGGGGCACCCACCAAACATCCCCACCCTCGCATATCACAACATACACACTAATGCAGTCAAAAATATCACATGAACAACCCACAATCCCCCTGGAAGAATGCAAAGACAAAGCGAATTGCGGTCAAACATTGTAATGTGCCAATATACATGTCATAAAAAAATATACTGATATATATCTCGAAATCTGTCATAATTATATATACAATACAAGAAGTAGTGCAGATATGTACACAACAATGTCCGTGCACCAACAGTCCAAAAATGCATGGGCGAGGCCCACAATAGATACCTGACCAAAATCGGAGAGAACACTGCCGGGGCATCAGATAGAAACACTACAGGCACCTCAGGGGGAAGGGAAGGGGGGGCACCTCAGCCACATGAATGCGAACCCAGATCCACGACGGGGCTCCATGCCCACTGTGTCATCCTGGGGAGTGCAAAGCCACAGTCTCACAAGTCTTTACAGTGGGTGGTTTGCCCACTGTGCCATCCTGGGGAGTGCAAAGCCACAGTCTCACAAGTCTTTACAGTGGGTGGTTTGCCCACTGTGCCATCCTGGGGAGTGCAAAGCCACAGTCTCACAAGTCTTTACAGTGGGTGGGTTGCCCACTAGACCATCCTGGGGAATGCAAAGCCACATTTTCGCAAGTAGATGCAGTTCTCTACTGGTACTGGGTGGGACTGGTGCCCAGACTGGATGAGTCTCCCCTTGAAAGTTCCTGTCCTGTCACTGTCCCAGCTGCACATGGGATAAGGATGCCTGATGTGGCGGCCTATTCATACCCACACGGTGTTTGCCTTGTTCAGCGGTCTTCACCATGGCGGTCTTTGCCCTGTTCAGCGGTCTTCACCATGGCGGTCTTTGCCCTGTTCAGCGGTGCTTAGCCATGGCAGTCTTTGCCCTGTTCAGCGGTCTTCACCATGGCGGTCTTTGCCCTGTTCAGCGGTGCTTAGCCATGGCAGTCTTTGCCTTGTTCAGCGGTTTTCACCATGGCGGTCTTTGCCCTGTTCAGCGGTCTTCACCATGGCGGTCTTTGCCCTGTTCAGCGGTGCTTAGCCATGGCAGTCTTTGCCTTGTTCAGCGGTCTTCACCATGGCGGTCTTTGCCCTGTTCAGCAGTGCTTAGCCATGGCGGTCTTTGCCCTGTTCAGCGGTCTTCACCATGGCGGTCTTTGCCCTGTTCAGCGGTGCTTAGCCATGGCAGTCTTTGCCCTGTTCAGCGGTGCTTAGCCATGCCGGTCTATGGACTGTTCAGCGGTGCTCTGACATGGCGGTTCGGATACTGACATTGGTGTGTGGCATGACGATCTCCATACTGGACATTGGTGTGTGGCTTGACGATCTCCATACTTGACATTGGTGTGTGGCATGACGATCTCCACACTGGACATAGGTGTGTGGCTTGACGAACTCCACATTGGACATTGGTGTGTGGCATGACGATCTCCATACTGGACATTGGTGTGTGGCTTGACGATCTCCATACTGGACATTGGTGTGTGGCATGACGATCTCCACACTGGACATTGGTGTGTGGCATGACGATCTCCACACTGGACATTGGTGTGTGGCTTGCCGTTCCATCATTGCCCAGCGGGGCTGTGGGATCCTGGTCCCTCCTGGGCTGTGACTCCGGCGGTGGTATCCTGACCAGTAACGATACATTTGGCCCTCCTGGGCTGTGACTCTGGCGGTGGTCTCCTGACCAGTAACAATACTTGGGCCCTCCTGGGCTGTGACTCTGGCGGTGGTCTCCTGACCAGTAACAACGGTGCTGGCTGTTGTGTCTGGACCGCCTGAAATGATGGCGCACTTCTCTGCCGTGACACTCACAACAGGCTGGGGAGACTTCCTCTGGACCTTCCCCACCTTCTTTGGAGTTACAGCTGACTCACCAATCGCCTTCGATCCCATTTCAGTTGTTGTCCCACCAGGAGTCTTGACACGGTCCCGTCGTCCACTCTCCAATTTCAGAGCCTTTACAGGGGGTGGGCTGACAGTGCCTTGGCTCCGGGTCCTACTGCCTGCCCTGGTGGACGGTGCACTCCAAAAACCTGGAACACGCACCACTGGTACTGGAGGCTTTTTGGCTTAGGTGCTACGACGGGACTGATGAATTGGAGGGAGGGGGTGGGGGCAAAAAGGTCAATTTGACAGAGGGAGAGTTTCTGACGGACACTGGGATGAGTAGCTGGAGGGGGTCTGGGAGTGGAGGAAGAGGAGGTGGTTGTAGGAGGTGTCACTTTAGGTGTTTTGGGTGCAGGTGCAGGTACTGGAGGCTGTTGTGAGGTGGATGGATGTTGGGTGAGTGATTGCCGGCGTTTGGGTACTTTGGGAGGGGGCGTCACAGACACACTGGGAGAGGAAACCGGGGACGTGTAAATGGCAGTGGAGGTGGTGAGTGCAGGTGAGAGGCTTGTGGTGCTGGGTGTCCTGGTGCGAGTCCTAGTGCCTGTAGATGTGGTACATGCAGGTGTGTGTGTAGACGACACTGGGAGGGAGGAGGGAGAAGAGGAGGAGGGGGACACAGTGGAGACAGTGGATGTTGCTGTGTCTGTATGGGTGTGATGCTTGTGTGAGTGCCTGTGGTGTGTGTGGTGCCTATGTTTGCTTGAGCTACTTTTGGGTGTTGACTTGTGTGCATGCTGGTCTGTAGGTGTGCTTGGGATGGGCTGGGGTACAGGGGATTGTGTCTGGGTGGAGGAAGTTGGAGGGGGGAGGCTGGACACAGGGGCAATGGCTGCCATCAGTGCTGAGGCCAGAGATTGCAGGGTTCGCTGAAGGACAGCCTGACCAGAATGAATGCCCTCCAGGAATGCATTACCGTGTTGCAACTCTCGTTCTACACCCTGGATGGCATTGATGGTGGAGGAATGTCCATGGCAGAGTCCAGTCTATTAGTCTCACAGGTACATTGCACATCTGGCCATTAGAAGTGGAGCTGGGGCAGTTCCAATCTGGACAGGGTAACAAAGTGGGACAGTGGGGGGACAATCAGGGTAGTCTTATTTCCTGGCGGGGGTCTTGCCATCTTGCTCTGTTCCTGTTCCACTAGCGCCGGCGGAGGTGGTGGGCATTTCATCGTCCTGGCTAGTGTCAGGGGCCCCTTGGAGTGCCACGGTGTCCCTCAAGATCTTTTGAATGTCCGTCCCCTACAATGGTGCCCAGGGCGGAGCCAATGGTCCTGAGCTCCTCCCTGAACCCCAAATACTGCTCCTCCTGCAGACGCAGGGTCTCCTGCAACTTGTCCAGGACCGTTGCCATCGTCTCCTGGGAGTGGTGGTATGCTCCCATTATGGAGGAGAGGGCCTTGTTGAGAGTAGGTTCCCTTGGCCTGTCCTCCCTCTGTCGCACAGCAGCCCTCCCAGTTCCCCTATGTTCCTGTGCCTCCATCCCCTGGACCGTGTGCCCACTACCACTGCCCCCAGGTCCCTGTTGTTGTTGGGGTGGTGGGTTAGCCTGGGTGCCCTGTAGTGGTGGACACACTGCTGATTGACCTGTCCTGGGTACGGAGGTATGGGCCCGCTGGGTGGGTGCTGTGCTGGTGTTACCAGAGGGTGTAAGCTCGGTGTTGGGCTGTGGCTGGGCAAGGGGAACCGACTGTCCTGAGGCCCACGATGGTCCGGGCTGGTCATTAACACTGCTGTCATCACTGCTGTGGGCCTCTTCTGGGGGTGGAGTGGTGTTGTCTGGACCCTCTGGTGTGGTGACGTTCCTTCGGATTCCTGCGGGGGTATAAGTACATGATTATTGCATGTGTGTGTTTCATGTTGTGCAATGGTTGGGTGTGCATGTACACCAGTGCAGGCATTCCTGTGTGGGGGCTTGTGTGCTGATGGTTGTGGGGTGTTCTGGGTATGTGCAGTGGGCATGCTTTAAGTGATGGCTACCCATGCTTAGTTGTGTCATGCAGGTCTTGGGGTTGGGATGGGTGGTTGGTGTTATGGGTACATTAATGAGGAGTTAGGGTGATAGGGGAGGGTGTGAGGGTGGGGGTGTGTGATAGCATGCAGGTAAGGTGGGGGATATGATAGTTAAGATTTGACTTACCAGTGTCTGTTCCTCCAACGACTCCCGCGAGGCCCTCAGGATGCAAGATGGACAAGACTTGCTCCTCCCATGTTGTTAGTTGTGGGGGAGGAGGTGGGGGGCCGTTGCCAGTCCGCTGTACAGCGATGTGGTGCCTGGATACCGTGGAACGCACCTTCCCCTGTAGGTCGTTCCACCTCTTCCTGATGTCCTCCCTTTTTCTTGGGTGCTGTCCCACAGCGTTGACACTGTCCACTATTCTTTGCCATAGCTCCATCTTCCTGGCTATGGATGTGTGCTGTACCTGTGATCCAAATAGCTGTGGCTCTACCCGGAGGATTTCCTCCACCATGACCCTGAGCTCCTCCTCAGAGAAGCGGGGGTGTCTTTGGCGTGACATGGGGTGGTGTGGGTGAGGTGTGGGGTGGTGTATGTGGTGATGAGTGTGGTGAGTGTAGTGGTATGTGGTGTTTTGTGCGTGGATGTTGTGTGAGTGATGGTGTAGTGTGCCTCTGTGTGATGGGGTTCTCTATTCTGTGCTGTCTCTCTATGGCCTTCTCTCTAATTTTGGGTCGTAGGGGTTTGTGGGTGATGTGGGTGTGTGTTTTATATTGTGTTGGATGTGTGGGAGTGTTGTTTGTATGTGTATCAGGTGTGTGTATTTCGAATTATCCAATGTGGCGGTGTTTTGTATGTGTGTGTGTATTTTGAGCGCAGCGGTGTGTACCGCCAATGGAATACCGCGGTGGAAAGACCGCCGCGTGGATTCGTGGGTTGTAATGGTATGGGTGTGTTTCTGTTGGCGTGGAGGTGGAGGATTTGTTTCCGCATGTTTATCGCTGACCTTTGGTGTGGCGGGATTGTGTGGGTGTCTGAATTTCGGCGGCTTACGTGATGTGTGTCATAATAGCTGTGGCGGGCTCCCGCCGCCGCGGCGGTGTGTTGGCGGTCTTCTGCACGGCGGTAAGCGCCTTATACCGCCAATGAATGACCCCCATAATGTCTAATGCAGAAGAGAATGTGATGGAACTCGACATCACCCCTTACCTCCATCTTAGGATGAGAGAGTTAAGGTCTCTCTGCAAATTAAAAAATATTAAAGCTGGCTTAAACCCTACCAAATTACAGCTCCAGGAGCTGTTGGCAGAGTTTTCTAAAGACAACCTGTGAGAAGGTAGCCTCTTTCTAGCCTTGTTACCCCCACTTTTGGCCTGTTTGTGAGTGTATGTCAGGGTGTTTGTCACTGTTTTCACTGTCTCACTGGGATCCTGATAGCCAGGCCTCAGTGCTCATAGTGAAAACACTATGTTTTCAGTATGTTTGTTATGTGTCACTGGGATCCTGCTGGTCAGGACCCCAGTGCTCATAGGTTTGTGGCCTATATGTATGTGTCACTGGGACCCTGTCACACAGGGCCCCAGTGCTCATAGGTGTGCATGTATATGTTCCCTGTGTGGTGCCTAACTGTCTCACTGAGGCTCTGCTAACCAGAACCTCAGTGGTTATGCTCTCTCATTACTTTCAAATTGTCACTAACAGGCTAGTGACCAATTGTACCAATTTACATTGGCTTACTGGAACACCCTTATAATTCCCTAGTATATGGTACTGAGGTACCCAGGGTATTGGGGTTCCAGGAGATCCCTATGGGCTGCAGCATTTCTTTTGCCACCCATAGGGAGCTCTGACAATTCTTACACAGGCCTGCCACTGCAGCCTGAGTGAAATAACGTCCACGTTATTTCACAGCCATTTTACACTGCACTTAAATAACTTATAAGTCACCTATATGTCTAACCTTTACCTGGTAAAGGTTAGGTGCAAAGTTACTTAGTGTGAGGGCACCCTGGCACTAGCCAAGGTGCCCCCACATTGTTCAGAGCCAATTCCCTGAACTTTGTGAGTGCGGGGACACCATTACACGCGTGCACTACATATAGGTCACTACCTATATGTAGCTTCACCATGGTAACTCCGAATATGGCCATGTAACATGTCTATGATCATGGAATTGCCCCCTCTATGCCATCCTGGCATAGTTGGCACAATCCCATGATCCCAGTGGTCTGTAGCACAGACCCTGGTACTGCCAAACTGCCCTTCCTGGGGTTTCACTGCAGCTGCTGCTGCTGCCAACCCCTCAGACAGGCATCTGCCCTCCTGGGGTCCAGCCAGGCCTGGCCCAGGATGGCAGAACAAAGAACTTCCTCTGAGAGAGGGTGTGACACCCTCTCCCTTTGGAAAATGGTGTGAAGGCAGGGGAGGAGTAGCCTCCCCCAGCCTCTGGAAATGCTTTGTTGGGCACAGAGGTGCCCAATTCTGCATAAGCCAGTCTACACCGGTTCAGGGACCCCTTAGCCCCTGCTCTGGCGCGAAACTGGACAAAGGAAAGGGGAGTGACCACTCCCCTGACCTGCACCTCCCCTGGGAGGTGTCCAGAGCTCCTCCAGTGTGCTCCAGACCTCTGCCATCTTGGAAACAGAGGTGCTGCTGGCACACTGGACTGCTCTGAGTGGCCAGTGCCACCAGGTGACGTCAGAGACTCCTGCTGATAGGCTCCTTCAGGTGTTAGTAGCCTATCCTCTCTCCTAGGTAGCCAAACCCTCTTTTCTGGCTATTTAGGGTCTCTGTCTCTGGGGAAACTTTAGATAACGAATGCATGAGCTCAGCCGAGTTCCTCTGCATCTCCCTCTTCACCTTCTGATAAGGAAACGACCGCTGACCGCGCTGGAAGCCTGCAAACCTGCAACATAGTAGCAAAGACGACTACTGCAACTCTGTAACGCTGATCCTGCCGCCTTCTCGACTGTTTTCCTGCTTGTGCATGCTGTGGGGGTAGCCTGCCTCCTCTCTGCACCAGAAGCTCCGAAGAAATCTCCCGTGGGTCGACGGAATCTTCCCCCTGCAACCGCAGGCACCAAAAAGCTGCATTACCGGTCCCTTGGGTCTCCTCTCAGCATGACGAGCGAGGTCCCTCGAATCCAGCGATGCTGTCCAAGTGACCCCCACAGTCCAGTGACTCTTCAGCCCAAGTTTGGTGGAGGTAAGTCCTTGCGTCACCTCGCTGGGCTGCATTGCTGGGAACCGCGACTTTGCAGCTACTCCGGCCCCTGTGCACTTCCGGCGGAAATCCTTTGTGCACAGCCAAGCCTGGGTCCACGGCACTCTAACCTGCATTGCACAACTTTCTAAGTTGGTCTCCGGCGACGTGGGACTCCTTTGTGAAACTTCGGCGAGCACCGTTTCACGCATCCTTGTAGTGCCTGTTTCTGGCACTTTTCCGGGTGCTACCTGCTTCAGTGAGGGCTCTTTGTCTTGCTCGACGTCCCCTCTCTCTTCAGGTCCAATTTGCGACCTCCTGGTTCCTCCTGGGCTCCAGCAGCTTCCAAAAACGCCAAACGCACGATTTGCGTGTAGCAAGGCTTGTTGGCGTCCTTCCGGCGGGAAAACACTTCTGCACGACTCTCCAAGGCGAGAGGGATCCGTCCACCAAAGGGAAAGTCTCTAGCCTTTTTCGTTCTTGCAGAAACCTCAGCTTCTTCTGTCCAGTCGAAGCTTCTTTGCACCCACAGCTGGCATTTCCTGGGCATCTGCCCATCTACGACTTGCTTGTGACTTTTGGACTTGGTCCCCTTGTTCCACAGGTACCCTAGATTGGAAATCCACAGTTGTTGCATTGCTGGTTTGTGTTTTTCCTGCATTATTCCTCTAACACGACTACTTTGTCCTTAGGGGAACTTTAGTGCACTTTGCACTCACTTTTCAGGGTCTTGGGGAGGGTTATTTTTCTAACTCTCACTATTTTCTAATAGTCCCAGCGACCCTCTACAAGGTCACATAGGTTTGGGGTCCATTCGTGGTTCGCATTCCACTTTTGGAGTATATGGTTTGTGTTGCCCCTATCCCTATGTTTCCCCATTGCATCCTATTGTAACTATACATTGTTTGCACTGTTTTCTAAGACTATACTGCATATTTTTGCTATTGTGTATATATATCTTGTGTATATTTCCTATCCTCTCACTGAGGGTACACTCTAAGATACTTTGGCATATTGTCATAAAAATAAAGTACCTTTATTTTTAGTATAACTGTGTATTGTGTTTTCTTATGATATTGTGCATATGACACTAAGTGGTACTGTAGTAGCTTCACACGTCTCCTAGTTCAGCCTAAGCTGCTCTGCTAAGCTACCATTATCTATCAGCCTAAGCTGCTAGACACCCTATACATTAATAAGGGATAACTGGGCCTGGTGCAAGGTGCAAGTACCCCTTGGTACTCACTACAAGCCAGTCCAGCCTCCTACATTGGTTGTGCAGTGGTGGGATAAGTGCTTGAGACTACTTACCACTCTTGTCATTGTACTTTTCATAAGAGAAAAATATACAAAACAAGGTCAGTGTATATACACATAGCCAAAAAGTTTTGCATTTACTCTTTTCACTCTTTTCTAAGTGCTGAAAAGTACTCCTAAACTTTCAAAAAGTTCTTAAAAGTTTAAAAAGTTTTTTTCTGGCTTTCCAAAAAGTTCTGAAAACTTTTTTCTCTTTTTCTATCACTTTAACTCTCTCTAAAAAATGTCTGGCACAGGCCAAAGTGTTGATCTGTCCAAACTTGCATATGACAACCTTAGCTGGAAAAGAGCAAGGAGTCTCTGTATAGAGAGAGGTTTGAGTGTAGGGAAGAATCCTTCCTTGGAACTGTTACTTAACATGCTTAGAGAACAGGATAAGGCCATAGGTGCCCCATCTGTTGAAAAAGTACCTAATAGTTCCCAATCTGATTCAGGGACTCCCCCAGGAAAAGATTCAGGAAATAAACTTCCTAGCCTGCCCATTACTAGACAATCTAGCATAGATGGTACTGATGATGAGCCACACCAAATAAATAGTGTGGTCTCACATCATAGCAAAAGCATTTATTCTCACCATACTGGTAGTAATGTTTCTGTAAACCAAGCTGTTAGGGTGGCTTCTGTAAGGGACAGGTCTCCTTCTGTTCATTCCCATCATAGCTCTGTTTCTAGAAATGTCCCTCCCACCAACCCTGATGACAGAATGTTAGAAAGGGAACTCAATAAGTTGAGGGTGGAACAAACCAGACTGAAGCTTAAAAAGCAACAGCTGGATTTGGATAGACAGTCTTTTGAATTAGAGAAGGAAAGACAGAAGTTGGGTTTAGATACCCATGGTGGCAGCAGCAGTATTCCCCATAGTCATCCTGCAAAAGAGCATGATTCCAGGAATCTGCACAAGATAGTTCCCCCTTATAAGGAGGGGGATGACATTAACAAGTGGTTTGCTGCACTTGAGAGGGCCTGTGCTGTACAGGATGTCCCTCAAAGGCAGTGGGCTGCTATCCTATGGCTATCATTTAGTGGAAAAGGTAGGGATAGGCTCCTTACTGTGAAATAAAATGATGCTAATAATTTCCAAGTTCTTAAGAATGCACTCCTGGATGGTTATGGCTTAACCACTGAACAGTACAGGATAAAGTTCAGAGAGACCAAAAAGGAGTCTTCACAAGACTGGGTTGATTTCATTGACCATTCAGTGAAGGCCTTGGAGGGGTGGTTACATGGCAGTAAAGTTACTGATTATGAAAGCCTGTATAACACAATCCTGAGAGAGCATATACTTAATAATTGTGTGTCTGATTTGTTGCACCAGTACCTGGTAGACTCTGATCTGACCTCTTCCCAAGAATTGGGAAAGAAGGCAGACAAATGGGTCAGAACAAGGGTGAACAGAAAAGTTCATACAGGGGGTGACAAAGATGGCAATAAGAAGAAAGATGGTGAAAAATCTCAAGATAAGCATGGGGATAAGGGTAAAACCAAAGATCCCACTTCAAATCTTAAACACTCTTCAGAGGGTGGGGATAAAACAAATTCTTCCTCTTCTTCCCAACCTGCACACATTAAAAAGCCTTGGTGCTTTGTGTGTAAAAATAGAGGCCATAGGCCAGGGGATAAGTCCTGTCCAGGTAAACCCCCTGAGCCTACCACCACTAATACATCAAGCTCTAGTGCCCCTAGCAGTAGTGGTACTAGTGGTGGGACTGCTGGCAACAGTCAAGCAAAGGGTGTAGTTGGGTTCACTTATGGGTCCATAGTGGAAACTGATGTAATCAGTCCCAAGACAGTTTCTGTCACACCTAGTGGCATTGGCCTTGCCACACTGGCTGCTTGTCCCCTTACAATGGATAAGTACAGGCAGACAGTTTCAATAAATGGTGTTGAGGCCTTGGCCTACAGGGACACAGGTGCCAGTTTCACTTTGGTGACTGAAAACCTAGTGCACCCTGATCAACACATCACTGGACAACAGTATAAAATTATTGATGTCCATAACTCCACTAAGTTTCTTCCCTTAGCTATAATTCAGTTTAGTTGGGGTGGAGTTACTGGCCCTAAGCAGGTGGTGGTATCACCTAGCTTACCTGTAGACTGTCTCTTAGGTAATGACCTAGAGACCTCAGGTTGGGCTGATGTAGAGTTTTATGCCCATGCAGCCATGCTGGGCATCCCTGAGGAATTGTTCCCTCTCATTTCAAGTGAAATGAAAAAGCAAAGGAGAGAAGGCCTGAAAACTCAGGATCCCTCTCCATCAACAGGTAAAAAGGGTATCACAGTATCCCCTAACCACCCTACCATTCAGGATACTATTCCTGTGGTGGGAGAAACCTCTCCTGGGGTGGCACCTGTTCCAAGGGAATCATCAGCTGGCAAAGCTGGACTCCCTGAGGTGGAAGTACCTCTTTGTGGGATAACTAACATTGGTGAGAAAAACAGCACCATTTTAGTTAACATGGAGCATCCCTCCAACCCTCCCAGAGAAACTTTAGTGCAGAAACCCTGCACTACCTCACAACACTTAGGACAGCATCCCTGCCCTAGTGTGGAGCTCATAGGACAGCATCCCTGCCCTGCTCCAACTCAAGAGAAACAGCATCCCTGTTCTCTCTTCCAGCCAGATGGACAAAGTTTTTGCCCAGCTATGGCTTTTCTGAGACAGCATCCCTGTCTGGCATTTCCATCACTACAAATAGGTTCAGTGGACAATTCCCACTGCTCTAAACTAAAACTTACTGATAGAAACTCTGAAAATACATC
This sequence comes from Pleurodeles waltl, assembly GCF_031143425.1. NCBI lineage: Eukaryota > Metazoa > Chordata > Amphibia > Caudata > Salamandridae > Pleurodeles > Pleurodeles waltl. The sequence goes on along the minus strand of NC_090448.1, from coordinate 4,109,628 downwards.
TTCACATTGTTGCTTAGCTAAAAAACTTCAAACAGGGTGGTTTACATCCCCACAGGGAAGTAACCATATAGTGGATGATAAAGGGAGTAACCAGTCTATTGCAGAGCTACTCTCTACTTATCACCACTTAGACAATAAAGTCTCAACTGGCCAAGGTTAGCCTTATTGTCCTTCGTTTGGGGGGGGGGGGTTGTGTGAGAAGGTAGCCTCTTTCTAGCCTTGTTACCCCCACTTTTGGCCTGTTTGTGAGTGTATGTCAGGGTGTTTGTCACTGTTTTCACTGTCTCACTGGGATCCTGATAGCCAAGCCTCAGTGCTCATAGTGAAAACACTATGTTTTCAGTATGTTTGTTATGTGTCACTGGGATCCTGCTGGTCAGGACCCCGGTGCTCATAGGTTTGTGGCCTATATGTATGTGTCACTGGGACCCTGTCACACAGGGCCCCAGTGCTCATAGGTGTGCATGTATATGTTCCCTGTGTGGTGCCTAACTGTCTCACTGAGGCTCTGCTAACCAGAACCTCAGTGGTTATGCTCTCTCATTACTTTCAAATTGTCACTAACAGGCTAGTGACCAATTTTACCAATTTACATTGGCTTACTGGAACACCCTTATAATTCCCTAGTATATGGTACTGAGGTACCCAGGGTATTGGGGTTCCAGGAGATCCCTATGGGCTGCAGCATTTCTTTTGCCACCCATAGGGAGCTCTGACAATTCTTACACAGGCCTGCCACTGCAGCCTGAGTGAAATAACGTCCACGTTATTTCACAGCCATTTTACACTGCACTTAAGTAACTTATAAGTCACCTATATGTCTAACCATTACCTGGTAAAGGTTAGGTGCAAAGTTACTTAGTGTGAGGGCACCCTGGCACTAGCCAAGGTGCCCCCACATTGTTCAGAGCCAATTCCCTGAACTTTGTGAGTGCGGGGACACCATTACACGCGTGCACTACATATAGGTCACTACCTATATGTAGCTTCACCATGGTAACTCCGAATATGGCCATGTAACATGTCTATGATCATGGAATTGCCCCCTCTATGCCATCCTGGCATAGTTGGCACAATCCCATGATCCCAGTGGTCTGTAGCACAGACCCTGGTACTGCCAAACTGCCCTTCCTGGGGTTTCACTGCAGCTGCTGCTGCTGCCAACCCCTCAGACAGGCATCTGCCCTCCTGGGGTCCAGCCAGGCCTGGCCCAGGATGGCAGAACAAAGAACTTCCTCTGAGAGAGGGTGTGACACCCTCTCCCTTTGGAAAATGGTGTGAAGGCAGGGGAGGAGTAGCCTCCCCCAGCCTCTGGAAATGCTTTGTTGGGCACAGAGGTGCCCAATTCTGCATAAGCCAGTCTACACCGGTTCAGGGACCCCTTAGCCCCTGCTCTGGCGCGAAACTGGACAAAGGAAAGGGGAGTGACCACTCCCCTGACCTGCACCTCCCCTGGGAGGTGTCCAGAGCTCCTCCAGTGTGCTCCAGACCTCTGCCATCTTGGAAACAGAGGTGCTGCTGGCACACTGGACTGCTCTGAGTGGCCAGTGCCACCAGGTGACGTCAGAGACTCCTGCTGATAGGCTCCTTCAGGTGTTAGTAGCCTATCCTCTCTCCTAGGTAGCCAAACCCTCTTTTCTGGCTATTTAGGGTCTCTGTCTCTGGGGAAACTTTAGATAACGAATGCATGAGCTCAGCCGAGTTCCTCTGCATCTCCCTCTTCACCTTCTGATAAGGAAACGACCGCTGACCGCTCTGGAAGCCTGCAAACCTGCAACATAGTAGCAAAGACGACTACTGCAACTCTGTAACGCTGATCCTGCCGCCTTCTCGACTGTTTTCCTGCTTGTGCATGCTGTGGGGGTAGCCTGCCTCCTCTCTGCACCAGAAGCTCCGAAGAAATCTCCCGTGGGTCGACGGAATCTTCCCCCTGCAACCGCAGGCACCAAAAAGCTGCATTACCGGTCCCTTGGGTCTCCTCTCAGCACGACGAGCGAGGTCCCTCGAATCCAGCGACGCTGTCCAAGTGACCCCCACGGTCCAGTGACTCTTCAGCCCAAGTTTGGTGGAGGTAAGTCCTTGCCTCACCTCGCTGGGCTGCATTGCTGGGAACCGCGACTTTGCAGCTACTCCGGCCCCTGTGCACTTCCGGCGGAAATCCTTTGTGCACAGCCAAGCCTGGGTCCACGGCACTCTAACCTGCATTGCACGACTTTCTAAGTTGGTCTCCGGCGACGTGGGACTCCTTTGTGCAACTTCGGCGAGCACCGTTTCACGCATCCTCGTAGTGCCTGTTTCTGGCACTTCTCCGGGTGTTACCTGCTTCAGTGAGGGCTCTTTGTCTTGCACGACGTCCCTTCTCTCTTCAGGTCCAATTTGCGACCTCCTGGTCCCTCCTGGGCCCCAGCAGCGTCCAAAAACGCCAAACGCACGATTTGCGTGTAGCAAGGCTTGTTGGCGTTCTTCCGGCGGGAAAACACTTCTGCACGACTCTCCAGGGCAAGCGAGATCCGTCCACCAAAGGGGAAGTCTCTAGCCCTTTTCGTTCCTGCAGAAACCTCAGCTTCTTCTGTCCAGTCGAAGCTTCTTTGCACCCGCAGCTGGCATTTCCTGGGCATCTGCCCATCTACGACTTGCTTGTGACTTTTGGACTTGGTCCCCTTGTTCCACAGGTACCCTAGATTGGAAATCCACAGTTGTTGCATTGCTGGTTTGTGTCTTTCCTGCATTATTCCTCTAACACGACTACTTTGTCCTTAGGGGAACTGTAGTGCACTTTGCACTCACTTTTCAGGGTCTTGGGGAGGGTTATTTTTCTAACTCTCACTATTTTCTAATAGTCCCAGCGACCCTCTACAAGGTCACATAGGTTTGGGGTCCATTCGTGGTTCGCATTCCACTTTTGGAGTATATGGTTTGTGTTGCCCCTATCCCTATGTTTCCCCATTGCATCCTATTGTAACTATACATTGTTTGCACTGTTTTCTAAGACTATACTGCATATTTTTGCTATTGTGTATATATATCTTGTGTATATTTCCTATCCTCTCACTGAGGGTACACTCTAAGATACTTTGGCATATTGTCATAAAAATAAAGTACCTTTATTTTTAGTATAACTGTGTATTGTGTTTTCTTATGATATTGTGCATATGACACTAAGTGGTACTGTAGTAGCTTCACACGTCTCCTAGTTCAGCCTAAGCTGCTCTGCTAAGCTACCATTATCTATCAGCCTAAGCTGCTAGACACCCTATACACTAATAAGGGATAACTGGGCCTGGTGCAAGGTGCAAGTACCCCTTGGTACTCACTACAAGCCAGTCCAGCCTCCTACACAACCCCTCTGAGGATGACCTCCCAGAGGAGGAAGCTAGTGATGTGGAGGAGAATTCCCCCTCTCCAGTCCTAGTTAGGGAGAACAGGGTCCCTCAAACCCTGACTCCAAATGTGATAGTCAGAGATACTGGTTCTCTCACAGGAGAGTCCAGCAACTCTGGAATCATTGAGGACAGCCTCAATGAAGAGGACCTCCTGCTAGCCAGGATGGCCAAAAGATTGGCTTTAGAGAGACAGATCCTAGTCATAGAAAGGGAAAGACAAGAGATGGGTTTTGGTCCCATCAATGGTGGCAGCAACATAAATAGGGTCAGAGATTGTCCTGACATGTTGAAAATCCCTAAAGGGATTGTAACTAAATATGAAGATGGTGATGACATCACCAAATGGTTCACAGCTTTTGAGAGGGCTTGTGCAACCAGAAAAGTAAACACATCTCACTGGGGTGCTCTCCTTTGGGAAATGTTCACTGGAAAGTGTAGGGATAGACTCCTCACACTCTCTGGAAAAAATGCAGAATCCTATGACCTCATGAAGGCTACCCTGATTGAGGGCTTTGGATTCTCCACTGAGGAGTACAGGATTAGGTTCAGGGGGGCTCACAAATCCTCGAGCCAGACCTGGGTTGATTTTGTAGACTACTCAGTGAAAACACTGGATGGTTGGGTAACTGGAAATGAAGTGCATGACTATGTTGGGCTTTATAATTTATTTATGAAAGAACACATTTTAAGTAACTGCTTCAATGAAAAGTTGAGTCAGTATCTGGTAGACCTAGGTCCAATTTCTCCCCAAGAATTGGGAAAGAAGGCAGACCACTGGGTCAAGACTAGGGTAACCAAAACTTCCACTGGGGGTGACCAAAAGAAAGGGGTTACAAAGCCTCCCCAGGAGAAAGTGGGTGACACTAGAAACAAAGAAAAAGAGTCCTCTGTAGGCCCCCAAAAACCAGAACAGGTGGGTGGGCCCCAAGACACAACCCAAAACAAAGGTGGGTACCAGGGTAAGAACTGGGATGCCACTAAGGCATGGTGCCACAACTGTAGACAGACAGGGCACCACACCAAGGACACTTCTTGTCCCAAAAACAAACCCCCTAACAAAATCCCAGGGGTAACCAGTGTAGCCATTGGGGATGACTCCTCAAATGAGGAGGTCTTCATAGCCTTCAACTGGAAAAAGGACCCAACAGGTGAGTTAGAGATTCCAGAGGGAAGTAGACACTTCCACCACCTACTGGTGAATGGAATCCCAGCCACTGCCCTGAGAGACACTTGTGCAAGTCACACTATTGTGTATGACAGGCTGGTGTTCTCAAACCAGTACATCCCAGGTGAGACTGCCAGAGTAAGAGCTAGCCCAGACATGGTCACTGATAGGCCTGTGGCTTTTGTGCCCATAGAAGTGGGTGGGACTTTTAGCTGGAGAAGAGTGGTAGTCAGTACAGACCTCCCCCTTGATTGTCTCCTTGGAAATGACTACCCAGAGGTTAGTCAGAGCCCAAGAGAGGAACTGGTCCAGTGCCAGTCCTCTCCCAAGGATTCTGGAGGTGCTACCCCTGCAGTAACTGCAAGTAGGCCCCAGAAGAAAAAGAAAATAAAACAGAGTAGGAAAGGTGGACAATCTTTAGCCAAGGTTCCATCAAGCCAAGGAGATTCTGCTCCAGTAGGAGAAAACTCCAAAAATGGCACTGGTAAAGTCCAACCTGACCCACAAGAAGTCCTGGCTAGTCAGGCAACTGTTAAGTCTGAGTGGGTGGCTCCTCAGCTAACAGAAGAAAGAGTGGAAGAAGGGTGTTTACTACAAGATGTGGTAACCCCCCACTCTAATACAGCAGACAGGCACCCTGAACCCAAAGAAGCCTGTAACTTAGCCCCTTCCCTTGTAGGTGAAGAGCTAAAGGTGTGGTTCTGGGCACTGGCAGCTGTCAGTGGCCTCTGCTGGGTGTTAGCCTTTATGGCTGCACTCTCCTTGGCATGGTGGTCTGACCCCATGCCAAATAGCAAGTTAGGCCCCCTGACCCTGTTGGTCATGGTGGGGTTACTCCAGCTCTGGGTAACCTCTTTGGGTAAGCTAGGGGTGACCCTAGCTAAGATAAGATTAGCATAGGTGGATACCTCTAACCCCAAAATAGAGAGAATGGGTGGAGACATAAAAGACACAGACAAGAGGCAATTCAGACTAGGTCCTATCACTGTGGAAGTGGGTCAGTTCCCCAGAGGGAATGAGCTTAACAGGAGGATGTAAGGCAGAGTAGGCCCTGCAACAAACCAGCCTATTTCCTCTACTCTTCCTCGCCTGACAGACTAGGAAGACTCTCCCAGCTTTGGCTGAGTCTCCTGGCCTGTGGGCTGTGGGGCGGGGGGGGCTTGTGCAAAGAAATAGCTCCATGTTGCAGTTACCCCCCACTTTTTGCCTGATACTGATGCTGACTTGACTGAGAAGTGTGCTGGGACCCTGCTAACCAGGCCCCAGCACCAGTGTTCTTTCACCTAAAATGTACTGTTGTCTCCACAATTGGCACAACCCTGGCACCCAGGTAAGTCCCTTGTATCTGGTACCCCTGGTACCAAGGGCCCTGATGCCAGGGAAGGTCTCTCAGGGCTGCAGCATGTCTTCTGCCACCTTAGGGACCCCTCACTCAGCACAGACACACTGCTTGCCAGCTTGTGTGTGCTGGTGGGGAGAAAATGACTAAGTCGACATGGCACTCCACTCAGGGTGCCATTCCAACCTCACACTGCCTGTGGCATAGGTAAGTCACCCCTCTAGCAGGCCTTACAGCCCTAAGGCAGGGTGCACTATACCACAGGTGAGGGCATAGATGCATGAGCACTATGCCCCTACAGTGTCTAAACAAAACCTTAGACATTGTAAGTGCAGGGTAGCCATAAGAGTATGTGGTCTGGGAGTCTGTCAAAAACGAACTCCACAGCTCCATAATGGCTACACTGAATACTGGGAAGTTTGGCATCAAACTTCTCAGAATGATAAACCCACACTGATGCCAGTGTTGGATTTATTAACAAATGCACACAGAGGGCATCTTAGAGATGCCCCTGTATTTTACCCAATTGTTCAGTGCAGACTGACTGGTCTGTGCCAGCCTGCTGCTGAGAGACGAGTTTCTGACCCCATGTGGTGAGGGCCATTGTGCTCTCTGAGGACAGAAATAAAAGCCTGCTCTGGGTGGAGATGCTTCACACCTCCCCCCTGCAGGAACTGTAACACCTAGCAGTGAGCCTCAAAGGCTCAGGCTTCGTGTTACAATGCCCGAGGGCACTCCAGCTAGTGGAGATGCCCGCCCCCTGGACACAGCCCCCACTTTTGGTGGCAAGTCCAGGAGAGATAATGAGAAAAACAGGGAGGAGTCACTGGCCAGTCAGGACAGCCCCTAAGGTGTCCTGAGCTGAGGTGACTCTGACTTTTAGAAATCCTTCATCTTGCAGATGGAGGATTCCACCAATAGGATTAGGGATGTGCCCCCCTCCCCTCAGGGAGGAGGCACAAAGAGGGTGTAGCCACCCTCAGGGCTAGTAGCCATTGGCTACTAACCCCCCAGACCTAAAAACACCCCTAAATCGAGTATTTAGGGGCTCCCAGAACCCAGAAAGATAGTTTCCTGCAACCTTAGAAGAAGAGGACTGCTAAGCTGAAAAACCCTGCAGAGAAGACGGAGACACCAACTGCTTTGGCCCCAGCTCTACCGGCCTGTCTCACCACTTCTAAAGACACTGCTCCAGCGACACTTTCCAGAAGGACCAGTGACCTCTGAAGCCTCAGAGGACTGCCCTGCATCTAGAAGGACCAAGAACTCCCAAGGACAGCGGCTCTGTTCAACAAAGACTGCAACTTTGCAACAAAGGAGCAACTTTGAAACAACACGCGTTTCCCGCCGGAGGCGTGAGACTTGGCACTCTGCACCGACACCCCCGGCTCGACTTGTGGAGAACAATCACTTCAGGGAGGACTACCCGGCGACTGCGAGACCGTGAGTAACCAGAGCTGACCTCCCTGAGCCCCCACAGCGACGCCTGCAGAGGGAATCCCGAGGCTCCCCCTGACCGCGACTGCCTGCTTCAAAGACCCGACGCCTGGTAAGGACACTGCACCCGCAGCCCCCAGGACCTGAAGGATCTGACCTCCAGTGCAGGAGCGACCCCCAGGTGGCTCTCTCCCTTGCCCAGGTGGTGGCTACCCTGAGGAGCCCCCCACCCCGCCTGCCTGCATCGCTGAAGAGACCCCTTGGTCTCCCATTGAAACCTATTGAAAACCCGACGCTTGTTTGCACACTGCACCCGGCCGCCCCGTGCCGCTGAGGGTGTACTTTCTGTGTACTTGTGTCCCCCCCGGTGCCCTACAAAACCCCCCTGGTCTGCCCTCCAAAGACGCGGGTACTTACCTGCTGGCAGACTTGAAGTGGGGCACCCCTTCTCCATTGAAGCCTATGCGTTTTGGGCACCACTTTGACCTCTGCACCTGACCGGCCCTGAGCTGCTGGTGTGGTAACTTTGGGATTGCTCTGAACCCCCAACGGTGGACTACCTTGGACCCAAACTTGAACCCCGTAGGTGGTTTACTTACCTGCAAAAACTAACAAACTCTAACTCCCCCCAGGAAGTGTTGAAAATTGCAGTGTCTAATTTTAAAATAGCTATATGTGATTTATGAGAAAACTGTATATGCTATTTTGCTAATTCAAAGTTCCTAAAGTACCTACCTGCAATACCTTTCATTTGAAGTATTACATGTAAATCTTAAACCTGTGGTTCTTAAAATAAACTAAGAAAATTTATTTTTCTATACAAAAACCTATTGGCCTGGAATTGTCTCTGAGTGTGTGTTCCTCATTTATTGCCTATGTGTATGTACAACAAATGCTTAACACTACTCCTTTGATAAGCCTACTGCTCGACCACACTACCACAAAATAGAGCATTAGAATGATCTCTTTTTGCCACTATCTTACCTCTAAGGGGAACCCTTGGACTCTGTGCATACTATTCCTTACTTTGAAATAGTGCATACAGAGCCAACTTCCTACACTCCTCCAGAACGGTTTTCTGGTGATTCTCTGAAAGCGCAATCCTTTTTGATTAAAGTAGAATTGCATTTTACCTGTCGACAAAACACTTTCCATGATGCCCAATCCAGGGTGGCCTTCCTGCTATCTTATCTGACTGGAGACGCGGCCACCTGGGCAATTCCTCTTGTGCGTAAAGACAGTCCCCTGCTTTATAATTGGGTAAACTTTGTCCGTGAATTTGAAAGAGTGTTTGATCGAAGAACAGTGACTCTATCAGCAGACCGAGAACTGTTAGAATTGCGACATGGCAATAAAGACTTAGGCCCTCATTACAACCCTGGCTGTAAATCCCGCTCACCACCGTGCAGAAGACCGCCAACATATCGCTGCGGCTGTGGAATTCCGCTACCGGTATTATGACCCACAGCTCGGAATCCGCCACAATATAGACACCCACACAAGTCCGCCACACCAAAGGTCAGTCATAAACTGGCGATAACAAAACCGACACCGTCACGCCAACAAGAATACGCCCACACTATCACGACTCACAAATCAACGTAGCGGTCTTTCAAACCCAGTAAATCATTGGTGGTACACACCGCTGCGCTCAAAATACACACACATTTACAAAACACAACAACATTGGACAATTCAAAATACACACACCTGATACACATACACACACCACACACTCACACCACTATAAAGCACACACCCACATTACCCACAAACCCTTACTACCACAAATTTGAAAGCAGGCCAGAGAGAGACACTACAAAAAACAACACCAGCATCCAAGACACACAACACCATCACTTACACAACCTCCACGCACCTCAAACAACACACACCAACACATCCCCTCACACATCACAACAGACACCACCTAACACATCACCCACACCACATCATGGCACCTCAAAGACACCCCAGGTTCTCTGAGGAGAAGGTCAGGGTCATGGTGGAGGAAATCGTCCGGTTAGAGCCATAGCTATTCGGATCACAGGTACAGCAGACATTCATTACAAGGAAGATGGAGCCATGTCGAAGAATTGTCGACAGGGTAAACGCAGTGGTACAGCATCCAAGAACACGGAATGACATCAGGAAGAGGTGGAACGATCTACGGGGGAAGGTGCATTCCGTGGTATCCAGACACCAGATTGCTGTACAGAGGACTGGCGGTGGACCCCCACCTCCTCCCTGTAGGAGGCTGGCCTGGCTAGTAGTGGGTACCAGAGGTACTTACACCTTGTGCCAGGTCCAGTTATCACTTATTAGTGTAGAAGAGGTGTTTCTAGCAGCTTAGGCTGATAGAAGGTAGCTATGGCAAAGCAGCTTAGGCTGAACTAGGAGACATGTAAAGCTCCTACTATTCCACTGGTTTCATATGCACAATATCATAAGAAAACACAATACACAGAAGTAGTAAAAATAAAGGTACTTTATTTTTATATCAATATGCCAAAAGTATCTCAGTGAGTACCCTCAGTATGAGGATAAGTTATATACACAAGATATATGTACACAAACCAAAATTATGCAGGTAATAGCAAGAAAAGTAGTGCAAGCAATGTAAAATTACAGTAGATTGCAATAGGAACACATAGGTATAGGGGCAACACAAACCATATACTCCAAAAGTGGAATGCAAACAACGAATGGACCCCAAACCTATGTGAGCTTGTAGAGGGTCACTGGGATTGTAAGAAAACAGTGAGGGTTAGAAAAATAGCCCACCCCAAGACCTTGAAAGGTAGGTGTAAAGTGCACCTACTACCCCCAGAGAGCACAGATTTTGTGATGGGGGATTCTGCAGGAAGAACAAACACCAGCAATGCAACAACAGTGGATTTCCGGACTTGAGTACCTGTAAGACAAGGGGACCAAGTCCAATAGTCGCGACAGTGTCGAGAGTGGGCAGGAGCCCAGGAAATGCCTGCTGAGGGTGCAAGGAAGCTGCCACCTGTTGAGAGAAGCTTGGAGTTCTGCAAGAAAGAAGAGACCTAGGAACTTCTCCTTTGGAGGATGGATGTCCCATGTCGCGATTAAGGTGTTCACACGCAGAAAGACTGCAAACAAGCCTTGCTAGCTGCAAGGGTCGCGGTAGAGGTTTTTGGGTGCTGCTGTGGCCCAGGAGGGACCAGGATGTCGCCACTTGGAGGAGGAGACAGAGGGGGCACATAGCAACTCAAGGAGCCCTCACAGAAAGCAGGCAGCACCCGCAGAAGTACCTGAACAGGCACTTGGAAGAAAAGTGAACTGGAGTCCACCCGAAGTTACAAAAGGGAGTCCACAACACCGGAGGACAACTCAGAAGGTTGTGCACTGCAGGAAGGAGTGTCAGGGACCCAGGCTTGGCTGTGCTCGAAGGAAATCCTAGAAGAGTGCACAGGAGCCGGAGCAGCTGCAAATCCCACGGTACCCAGCAATGCAGTCTAGCGTGGGGAGGCAAAGACTTACCTCCACCAAACTTGGACTGAAGAGTCACTGGACTGTGGGAGTCACTGGGACATAGGTGCTGAGTTCCAGGGACCACGCTTGTCATGCTGAGAGGGGACCCAGAGGACCAGTGATGCAGTCTTTTGGTGCCTGCGGTTGCAGGTGGAAGATTCCGTCGACCCACGGGATATGTCTTCAGAGCTCCTGGTGCAGGGAGGAGGCAGGCTACCCCCAGAGCATGCACAACCTAGAAACAGTCGAGAAAGACGGCAGGATGAGGCAATACAAGGTTGCTAGTAGTCGTCTTGTTACTTTGTTGCGGTTTTGCAGGCGTCCTGAGCAGTCAGCGGTCGATCTTTTGGTAGAAGGTGAAGAGGGAGATGCAGAGGAACTCTGATGAGCTCTTGCATTCATTATCTGGTGAGATCCCCAAAGCAGAGACCCTAAATAGCCAGAAAAGGAGGTTTGGCTATCTAGGAAGGAGGTAAGAGCCTATCAGAAGGAGCCTCTGACATCATCTGTGGGCACTGGCCACTCAGAGCAGTCCAGTGTGCCACAAACACCTCTGTTTCCAAGATGGCAGAGGTCTGGGACACACTGGAGGATCTCTGGGCACCTCCCCTGGGAGGTGCAGGTCAGGGGAATGGTCACTACCCTTTCCTTTGTCCAGTTTCGCGCCAGAGCAGGGCTGGGGGATCCCTAAACCGGTTTAGACTGGCTTATGCAGAGATGGGCACCATCTGTGCCCATCAAAGCATTTCCAGAGGCTGGGGGAGGCTACTCCTCCCCAGCCCTGACACCTATTTCCAAAGGGAGAGGGTGTTACACCCTCTCTCAGAGGAAATCCTTTGTTCTGCCTTCCTGGGCCAGGGCTGCCTGGACCCCAGGAGGGCAAAAACCTGTCTGAGGGGTTCGCAGCAGCTGCAGTGGAGACCCCGGAAAGGCAGTTTAGCAGTACCCGGGTTCTGTGCTAGAGACCCGGGGGATGATGGAATTGTCCCTCCAATGCCAGAATGTCATTGAGGGGACAATTCCATGATCTTAGACATGTTACATGGCCATGTTCGGAGTTACCATTGTGACGCTATACATATGTCGTGACATATGTATAGTGCACGCGTGTAATGGTGTCCCCGCACTCACAAAGTCCGGGGAATTTGCCCTGAACAATGTGGGAGCACCTTGGCTAGTGCCAGGGTGCCCACACACTAAGTAACTTAGCACCCAACCTTTACCAGGTAAAGGTTAAACATATAGGTGACTTATAAGTTACTTAAGTGCAGTGGTAAATGGCTGTGAAATAACGTGGACGTTATTTCACTCAGGCTGCACTGGCAGGCCTGTGTAAGAATTGTCAGATCTCCCTATGGGTGGCACAAGAAATGCTGCAGCCCATAGGGGTCTCCTGGAACCCCAATACCCTGGGTACCTCAGTATCATATACTAGGGAATTATAAGGGTGTTCCAGTATGCCAATGTAAATTGGTAAAATTGGTCACTAGCCTGTTAGTGACAATTTGGAAAGAAATGAGAGAGCATAACCACTGAGTGTAGGAGGCTGGACTGGCTTGTAGTGAGTACCAAGGGGTACTTGCACCTTGCACCAGGCCCAGTTATCCCTTATTAGTGTATAGGGTGTCTAGCAGCTTAGGCTGATAGATAATGGTAGCTTAGCAGAGCAGCTTAGGCTGAACTAGGAGACGTGTGAAGCTACTACAGTAACACAAGTGTCACTTGTACAATATCATAAGAAAACACAATACACAGTTATACTAAAAATAAAGGTACTTTATTTTTATGACAATATGCCAAAGTATCTTAGAGTGTACCCTCAGTGAGAGGATAGGCAATATACACAAGATATATATACACAATAGCAAAAATATGCAGTATAGTCTTAGAAAACAGTGCAAACAATGTATAGTTACATAGGATGCAATGGGGAAACATAGGGATAGGGGCAACACAAACCATATACTCCAAAAGTGGAATGCGAACCACGAATGGACCCCAAACCTATGTGACCTTGTAGAGGGTCGCTGGCACTATTAGAAAATAGTGAGAGTTAGAAAAATAACCCTCCCCAAGACCCTGAAAAGTGAGTGCAAAGTGCACTAAAGTTCCCCTAAGGACAAAGAAGTCGTGTTAGAGGAATAATGCAGGAAAGAAACAAACCAACAATGCAACAACGATGGATTTCCAATCTAGGGTACCTGTGGAACAAGGGGACCAAGTCCAAAAGTCACAAGCAAGTCGGAGATGGGCATATGCCCAGGAAATGCCAGCTGTGGGTGCAAAGAAGCTTCTACTGGACAGAAGAAGCTGAGGTTTCTGCAGGAACGAAAAGGGCTAGAGACTTCCCCTTTGGTGGACGGATCCCGCTTGCCGTGGAGAGTTGTGCAGAAGTATTTTCCGGCCGAAAGAACGCCAACAAGCCTTGCTAGCTGCAAATCGTGCGGTTAGCGTTTTTGGATGCTGCTGTGGCCCAGGAGGGACCAGGAGGTCGCAAATTCGACCAGAAGGTGGAGGGGACGTCGAGCAATACAAGGAGCCCTCTTAGCAGCAGGTAGCAGCTGGAGAAGTGCCAGAAACAGGCACTATGAGGATGCGTGAAATGGTGCTCACCCGAAGTCGCACAAAGGAGTCCCACCTCGCCGGAGACCAAGTTAGAAAGTCGTGCAATGCAGGTTAGAGTGCCGTGGACCCAGGCTTGGCTGTGCACAAAGGATTTCTGCCGGAAGTGCACAGGGGCCGGAGTAGCTGCAAAAGTCGCGGTTCCCAGCAATGCAGTCTAGCGAGGTGAGGCAAGGACTTACCTCCACCAAACTTGGACTGAAGAGTCACTGGACTGTGGGAGTCACTTGGACAGAGTTGCTGGATTCAAGGGACCTCGCTCGTTGTGCTGAGAGGAGACCCAAGGGACCGGTAATGCAGCTTTTTGGTGCCTGCGGTTGCAGGGGGAAGATTCCGTCGACCCACTGGAGATTTCTTCGGAGCTTCTAGTGCAGAGAGGAGGCAGACTACCCCCACAGCATGCACCACCAGGAAAACAGTCGAGAAGGCGGCTGGATCAGCGTTACAGAGTTGCAGTAGTCGTCTTTGCTACTATGTTGCAGGTTTGCAGGCTTCCAGCGCGGTCAGCAGTCGATTCCTTGGCAGAAGATGAAGAGAGAGATGCAGAGGAACTCGGATGAGCTCTTGCATTCGTTATCTAAAGTTTCCCCAGAGACAGAGACCCTAAATAGCCAGAAAAGAGGGTTTGGCTACCTAGGAGAGAGGATAGGCTAGCAACACCTGAAGGAGCCTATCAGAAGGAGTCTCTGACGTCACCTGGTGGCACTGGCCACTCAGAGCAGTCCAGTGTGCCAGCAGCACCTCTGTTTCCAAGATGGCAGAGGTCTGGAGCACACTGGAGGAGCTCTGGACAACTCCCAGGGGAGGTGCAGGTCAGGGGAGTGGTCACTCCCCTTTCCTTTGTCCAGTTTCGCACCAGAGCAGGGCTAAGGGGTCCCTGAACCGGTGTAGACTGGCTTATGCAGAATTGGGCACATCTATGCCCAAGAAAGCATTTCCAGAGGCTGGGGGAGGCTACTCCTCCCCTGCGTTCACACCATTTTCCAAAAGGAGAGGGTGTAACACCCTCTCTCAGAGGAAGTCCTTTGTTCTGCCATCCTGGGACAAGCCTGACTTGACCCCAGAAGGCAGAAACCTGTCTGAGGGGTTGGCAGCAGCAGCAGCTGCAGTGAAACCCCTGAAAAGGCAGTTTGGCAGTACCAGGGTCTGTGCTACAGACCACTGGGATCATGGGATTGTGCCAACTATGCCAGGATGGCATAGAGGGGGCAATTCCATGATCTTAGACATGTTACATGGCCATATTCGGAGTTACCATTGTGAAGCTACACATAGGTAGTGACCTATGTGTAGTGCACGCGTGTAATGGTGTCCCCGCACTCACAAAGTCCAGGGAATTGGCCCTGAACAATGTGGGGGCACCTTGGCTAGTGCCAGGGTGCCCTCACACTAAGTAACTTTGCACCTAACCTTTACCAGGTAAAGGTTAGACATATAGGTGACTTATAAGTTACTTAAGTGCAGTGTAAAATGGCTGTGAAATAACGTGGACGTTATTTCACTCAGGCTGCAGTGGCAGGCCTGTGTAAGAATTGTCAGAGCTCCCTATGGGTGGCGAAAGAAATGCTGCAGCCCATAGGGATCTCCTGGAACCCCAATACCCTGGGTACCTCAGTACCATATACTAGGGAATTATAAGGGTGTTCCAGTAAGCCAATGTAAATTGGTAAAATTGGTCACTAGCCTGTTAGTGACAATTTGTAAGAAATGAGAGAGCATAACCACTGAGGTTCTGATTAGCAGAGCCTCAGTGAGACAGTTAGGCACCACACAGAAAATACATACATATAGGCCACAAACTTATGAGCACTGGGGTCCTGACTAGCAGGGTCCCAGTGACACATAACAAACATACTGAAAACATAGGGTTTTCACTATGAGCACTGGGCCCTGGATAGCAGGATCCCAGTGAGACAGTGAAAACACCCTGACATACACTCACAAACAGGCCAAATGTGGGGGTAACAAGGCTAGAAAGAGGCTACTTTCTCACACTGAGATTCTGGATAGCAGAGCCTCAGTGAGACAGTTAGTCATAACACAGGTAACACATACATATAGGTCACAAACCTATGAGCACTGGGGTCCTGGCTAACAGGAACCCAGTGAGACAGTGAAAACACCCTGACATACACTCACAAACAGGCCAAAAGTGGGGGTAACAAGGCTAGAAAGAAGCACTTTCTCACATAACCCCCCCACCCCCCAAACGAAGGACAATAAGGCTAACCTTGGCCAGTTGAGACTTTATTGTCTAAGTGGTGATAAGTAGAGAGTAGCTCTGCAATAGACTGGTTACTCCCTGTAAAACAGTGGGGGAAAGAAGAAATAAAGAAGAAGGTAAAGAAGGGAGACCGGGATACGAGTCCCGAAGTACACGAATTTTAACCGGCGGGTCTAAAACCTAGGCCAACTGAGCTTCGACGCCCGGCCAGCGGGCCCCAGACCTCTGCATAGATGCCTCCAGTCATGTCCAGGGGGGGGGGGGGGCGCGTTTGTGACCAGAGGACGGGGGGGAGAGGGGAGGTCGCATGTTGGCCGCGTCCCTGTGTGTGGGGGGGATGGGGGAAGCGCAAGGAAAGGACAAAAGCAAGTGTTGTTGTTATTGAGGTCGCTTCCCCTTGGTTATTCTGAGGTGTTGTGGCATGTATATGCTCTGGGACTTAGCATCTGGGGTCTGTTCTGCTTTGCACCAGCGCCCATCATTATATCACTATTGCGTTTGTTAGTAAACCGGGGTCTAGAGCTCAAAGCCCAGTTCAGAATCATTTTGCCCCAACCCTGCCAGGGCAAGCCAGTAGTGTGCAAGGGTAGTGCCTCATTTCCCATATTTTCCAGAGGACGTTATAGATCCTGATTCTAGATGGAAGAAGTGATATGGGATATGGTAAGTGTTACACGAAATGGAGGGGAGGGACATTGAGAAACAAGAGTAATCGGGGGCCAGCAAAAACTATCACTCTATCCGAACAGTCTAAGCAGTCCAAGGCGATTAAAGCCTTCCGGGGGGGGGGGGGGGCGGTTGTCCGTGGTACAATGTCTGAAGAGTATATATTAAAATAGAGTACTCCTCATTTCTCTGAGTCAGGACTCTTTCGTCGTATAGTTCCTGTGTTTCCTGCAGCGTTTCTATGACAGTCTGTAGTTGTTGATATCGAGAGCTTGTAGGACAACTGTGTCCATGTTGGTTTCAGGTAGCAGGCACCTAGGGTTTCAGAGGGGATTGGGACTTGTCTCTGTCTGGCAGCTGTGTGTGCATCGCTACCGCCTGTAGGACTTGGCCCCTGTCATCAAATCTCTTTGTTAATCTCGCCAGGTCTCTGCCCCTGGTTTGGGGGTCTGTAGTAGGTCTTCTGTTGGTGTCCGGAGCAATTTCCGATTGGCCCATTCCCCTAGTTTGGTTCTGTGTGTCTTGGGGGGGGTTGGGTTGTTGATTCAATGGGTTGTGTCGGGTCATGAAGCCCCTCTATGAATGACTTCAGGTCCTCTGGGTCATAGAAGGTTCATGACTCTCCGTTCTTAGTTATCCACATCCTGGCTGGCTCGAACAGGCCGAATTTAACGTCCAGGTGGCGAAGGCGAGGGCGAAGGGAGAGAAAGGCTCTTCTTCGATCTGCTGTTTCTTTGGAGAAGTCTGCTGAAAGACGGATTTCGAGGGGACCGAGACGGAGTGGGCCTAGCCTTCAGGATAACTGTAACAGTTGGCGGACCTGCCCGTGCCGGAGTAAGCAGGCTATGATTGGGCGAGGACGATCTTTTCCATTTTGTCTCTTGAGACCAAGTCTGTGCGCTCTTTGAAATTCCAGAGGGGGGTTGAATGTTATGTCGACTAGTTTGGGAAGCGTGTCTCGCAGGTAAGAGAGGATATCTGTACCCTCAATGCCTTCCGGGAATCCAAGGAAGCGTATGTTGTTTCTGCGGCTTCGGTCCTCGAGGTCGGTTAACTTGCTACGAAGGTACAAGAGTTCCTGATCTCTGTCAGTCTGTAAGATCACTTGACTTTCCACAGCCGCTACTCGATGGTCCAGTCCGGAGATTTGTGTCTGGAAGCCCGCTATTTCCAGGCGCATGGATCTCGTTTCCGCTGTTAATGCTGACATGGCAGTGTCCATACCTTCCAGTTTGCGGCCTACTGCCGATATCTCCTGCAGTATACGATCCATTGATGCTCCTTGAGTGTCTTCTGACATGGTGTCATGTGAGGGGGGTGGAGAGTCTGTGGTAGCAGGGTGTTTCTGTTGGCGCAGGGCTTCAGAGAAGAGTAGTTGGCGAGCAGGTTTACACGGTACTTTACCCGCCATCTTGCTTCTGGGCATTGCAGGTTTCTCCATGCAGGTGAGGATCCAAGGGGGGTGCCTGTCCGTGTCTCACTGAGGCCGATCAGCGTGGGCGTGTGGGCAGCAGAGGAGAGAGGGTGGCGTAGGGGGTGTGAGGGGGGTTCAGAGTAGTTGGTGAGTTCAGGTGAGTACCTCTCCAAGTGGCCTCCTGGGGAAGGATGTCGTTGATGTATATATACGAGGGGAAGGATCTCGGTGTTGGCTCTATAGCGTTCAGCGTCCCACAGGGCTGTTCTGTGGGGAGAGGAGTTGTTTTGGAGCCGATGTTATTCCTGGCTCTCTTTGCTCTTCATACCTCGTTAGTTCTAGCTTTGTTGGAGGCTACATTGGCTCTTCATTTTTCCTGTTAGTGTGGTATTGCTTCTTTTGTTGTTATGTTTGTGTTGTTCGTTTTCCTTTCTCTATCTTTTTCTCCTCTTTTTTTTTCTTTTTTATTCCTTACTCCTTGCCCCCTCCTGTGCTTGCCCCTCTTTTTATTAGGTAGTGTTTGCTCCTTTGCTCTTTGACTTCTCCTCTTCCTGTCGCTTTCCTCCTCTCTCCACACGTTGTTATATTCCTCTCTCTCTCTCCTCACTCCTGGCCCCTCTCTCACTCATCCACCACCCGCATCTCCGTACTTCTCTCATCCTCTCTGACTCACCGGCTCGGCCCTCACCTCTCCGTCCTCTCCGGGGCTTCTGTCGTTTCTCAGGGGGCCTTCTCTGAAGCAGGTAAGGCTGGGGTGTGGGGGTAGCCGTCCGTTGCACTCCGCTGGTGGTGAGGCCTCTTGTCGCCGCTCCCGTCACCCCCGGCAGAAAGGGGAAGGTTGGAGAGGCACCAGGAGGCACGTCGTCGGCATCGGGCCACCTCCTGTTGTTGTTCTGGGCCGTGATGTTGGTTGGCTTTGTTCTCCCCCTCCGGCAGCGATTGATCGAGAGGAAGGGAGGGGGCAGGTGGCGTCTCGGCCTGTTGTCGGCTCCGGATGCCGCAGGTGAGCCGCCGTCAAGGTGCAGGTAGGGACGGAGGGAGTGCTCCCCCACCTCGGGTTTCAGCGAGGGACGCGTCTCTCTGTGTCGGGGTGATTCCTCACTCGAGGCCGCGGCTCAGAGGCCTCAAGCCTGCTCCCCTCGCTCCGCCCAGCGCTTCCGGAGAGGGCGCTCCCCCCGCGTCACAGATGTCGGCCGTTCATCGTCTCCAACTCCTATGTCAGCCCCCGCTGCGTTCGGGGGTCCCTGGAGCGCCTCCAGCGCCGCCGCCACCACCGCGTGGCCCGCCGCCGTGCAGAGCTCGGCTCTCAGGTGGCCATCATGGATTGCGGCCAGACCACGCCCCCCTCTCCGGTTCACTCTTCTTCCAAGTGCCTGTTCAGGTACTTCTGCGGGTGCTGCCTGCTTCTGTGAGGGCTCCCTGACTTGCTGGGCGCACCCTCTGTCTCCTCATCCAAGTGGCGACATCCTGGTCCCTCCTGGGCCACAGCAGCATCCAAAAACCCTACCCGCGACCCTTGCAGCTAGTAAGGGTTGTTTGCGGTCTTTCTGCGTGGGAACACCTCTGCAAGCTTCTTCACGACGTGGGACATCCATCCTCCAAAGGGGAAGTTCCTAGTCCTCTTCGTTCTTGCAGAACACCAAGCTTCATCTTCCAACCGGTGGCAGCTTCCTTGCACCCTCAGCTGGCATTTCCTGGGCTCCTGCCCACTCTCGACACTGTCGCGACTCTTGGACTTGGTCTCCTTGTCTTTCAGGTACTCAGGTCCGGAAATCCACTGTTGTTGCATTGCTGGTGTTGGTTTTTCTTGCAGAATCCCCCTATCACGACTTCTGTGCTCTCTGGGGGTTGTAGGTGCACTTTACACCTACCTTAAAGGGTCTTGGGTGGGCTATTTTTCTAACCCTCACTGTTTTCTTACAGTCCCAGCGACCCTCTACAAGCTTACATAGGTTTGGGGTCCAATCATGGTTCACATTCCACTTTTGGAGTATATGGTTTGTGTTGCCTCTGTACCTATGTGCTCCTATTGCAATCTACTGTAACTTTACATTGCTTGCATTACTTCCTTTGGCTATTTACTGCATAATTTTGGTTTGTGTACATATATCTTGTATATATTTCTCATCCTCATACTGAGGGTACTCATTGAGATACTTTTGGCATATTGTCATAAAAATAAAGTACCTTTATTTTTAGTACATCTGTGTATTGTGTTTTCTTATGATATTGTGCATATGACACCAGTGGTATAGTCGGAGCTTTACATGTCTCCTAGTTCAGCCTAAGCTGCTTTGCCATAGCTACCATCTATCAGCCTAAGCTGCTAGAAACACCTCTTCTACACTAATAAGGGATAACTGGACCTGGCACAAGGTGTAAGTACCTCTGGTACCCACTACAAGCCAGGCCAGCCTCCTACAGGTACACGTTGAAGGAAGGGTAGGGGTTGACCTTAAAGGTGTCCTCTGCAAAAGCTAACTAACTTGGCATGATTGCTGACTGGTTCTAGCCAGCCTGTCACCTCCAGACAGCCAATATACAAACCTTGGATTGTTCTTTTTGGATTCTTGCAACTGCGAGGTCAACTAGATAAGTGACCTTCAGTTTTCCTTCAAGTATGGGATAGGGCACAGACCGTTTGTCCTGGAGGGCCTTTGGAGCAACAGACTCCAATACCCAAACTTTCTGCCCTGGTTGGAACTCCACCATAGCCGTTTTCTGGTCATACCAGAGGTTTTGAAGATGGTATGGGGTGGTGAACTTATAGGTCACCTCACATTCCTGCCACTTGTGTTTCAAGTATGTAGACATGAAATTCTACCCTCTGTCTGATACTACCTTCTTAGTGAACCCTACCCCGGTAAAGATACCACGGAGGGCTTTGGCAACTGCAGGTGCATTAATGGTCCTAAGGGGTATAGCCTCAGGGTACCTAGTGGCATGATCCACTACTACTAGTATGTATCTGTGTCCTGATGTTTTTTGAGGGTGAAGGGGACCAAAAATGTTGACCCCTACCCTTTTCAAAGGGTACCCCAACCACTGGGAGTGGCATTAAGGGGGCCTTTAAGTGCCCACCTGCTTTGCCACTTGCCTGGCAGTTGGGGCAGGACTGACAAAAGTACTTCACCTTTTGTGACATTCCTGGCCAATAAAAGTGGTTAACTAACCTACTCCAAGTTTTGTTTTGGCCCAGATGCCCTGCTAGAGGGATATTCTGGGCTAGAGTGAGGAGGAATTCTCTGAACTGCTGGGGCACTACCCTGGGGCACTACCACCATGCTGGTTGCACCAGGCTTGAGGTCTCTGGCCTCAGTGTACAGGAGCTCCTTCTCCCAATAAACCCTATGGGTACCACTGATATTCCCTAACTCTTCCTGTACAGCTTGCTGCCACAGGCCTTCAAAATTGGGTCAGGTCCTCTCCCCCTGCACAGATCTTCCCTGGAGGGTCCTCCTTGGTCCAAGAGCTCTGGGTGATAAGGCCCAAGCTCTTCAGGCTCAATTCCCTCCAGGAAGGGTGAGTCCTCCTCCTGAGAGGAGGGGTCTGGATTTCGGATCTGTTTTGAAGTTCGTCCCCCCGTCTTCGTGCCTTTTCTCTTGGGAGGTCCACTATCTCAAGATCCAGCTCTCCTTTTCTTCTCTGACGTTTGCTTTGTGCCATTGCCTCAACACATGCCCACTCAGGGATGCCTAACATAGCTGCATGGGTCTTCAGTTCTACATCAGCCCAGGAGGACTGCTCCAGGTCATTTCCAAGCTGGCAATCTACAGGGATGGATGAGGACACAAACACTTCTTTCGGCCCTACTACTCCCCCAATGAAAGGTTACCATAGCCATGGGATGGAAGCTTGTCTCATTGTCAGCATTGGTGACAGGATAAGACTTCCCTACCAGGAACTGATTTGAGTGGACCAGGAGCTGTGTTACCATGGTGACACTAGCTCCTGTGTCCCTCAGTGCTTCTAATTTGTCCCTATTAATCACAGGGTGCTGCCTGTATTTTCGCATATTACTTGGCCAGGCAGCACAGGATAATTCTACTCCACCCTCAGTGACTAATGTTGCCTCTGTGGGGTCACTGACATGGTCAGGCCACACCTCTGGCCCCATCTGGATATTGGTGTAGGAGGCTGGACTGGCTTGTAGTGAGTACCAAGGGGTACTTGCACCTTGCACCAGGCCCAGTTATCCCTTATTAGTGTATAGGGTGTCTAGCAGCTTAGGCTGATAGATAATGGTAGCTTAGCAGAGCAGCTTAGGCTGAACTAGGAGACGTGTGAAGCTACTACAGTACCACAAGTGTCACTTGCACAATATCATAAGAAAACACAATACACAGTTATACTAAAAATAAAGGTACTTTATTTTTATGACAATATGCCAAAGTATCTTAGAGTGTACCCTCAGTGAGAGGATAGGAAATATACACAAGATATATGTACACAATACCAAACATATGCAATATAGTCTTAGAAAACAGTGCAAACAATGTATAGTTACAATAGGATGCAATGGCGACACATAGGGATAGGGGCAACACAAACCATATACTCCAAAAGTGGAATGCGAACCACGAATGGACCCCAAACCTATGTGACCTTGTAGAGGGTCGCTGGGACTATTAGAAAATAGTGAGAGTTAGAAAAATAACCCTCCCCAAGACCCTGAAAAGTGAGTGCAAAGTGCACTAAAGTTCCCCCAAGGACATAGAAGTCGTGATAGAGGAATAATGCAGGAAAGAAACAAACCAACAATGCAACAACGATGGATTTCCAATCTTGGGTACCTGTGGAACAAGGGGACGAAGTCCAAAAGTCACAAGCAAGTCGGAGATGGGCATATGCCCAGGAAATGCCAGCTGTGGGTGCAAAGAAGCTTCTACTGGACAGAAGAAGCTGATGTTTCTGCAGGAACAAAAAGGGCTAGAGACTTTTCCTTTGGTGAACGGATCCCTCTTGCCGTGTAGAGTCGTGCAGAAGTGTTTTCCCGCCAAAAGAACGCCAACAAGCCTTGCTAGCTGCAAATCGTGCGGTTAGCGTTTTTGGACGCTGCTGTAGTCCAGGAGGGACCAGGAGGTCGCAAATTGTATCAGGAGGTAGAGGGGACATCGAGCAAGACAAACAGCCCTGTCAGCAGCAGGTAGCACCCAGAGAAGTGCCAGAAACAGGCACTACGAGGATGTGTGAAATGGTGCTCACCCGAAGTTACACAAAGGAGTCCCACGTCGCCGGAGACCAACTTAGAAAGTCGTGCAATGCAGGTTAGAGTGCCGTGGACCCAGGCTTGGCTGTGCACAAAGGATTTCCGCCGGAAGTGCACAGGGGCCGGAGTAGCTGCAAAAGTCGCGGTTCCCAGCAATGCAGTCTAGCGAGGTGAGGCAAGGACTTAGGTCCACCAAACTTGGACTGCAGAGTCACTGGACTGTGGGAGTCACTTGGACAGAGTTGCTGGATTCGAGGGACCTCGCTCGTCGTGCTGTGAGGAGACCCAAGGGACCGGTAATGCAGCTTTTTGGTGCCTGCGGTTGCAGGGGGAAGATTCCGTCGACCCACGGGAGATTTCTTCGGAGCTTCTAGTGCAGAGAGGAGGCAGACTACCCCCACAGCATGCACCACCAGGAAAACAGTCGAGAAGGCGGCAGGATCAGCGTTACAGAGTTGCAGTAGTCGTCTTTGCTACTTTGTTGCAGTGTTGCAGGCTTCCAGCGCGGTCAGCAGTCGAATCCTTGGCAGAAGGTGAAGAGAGAGATGCAGAGGAACTCTGATGAGCTCTTGCATTCGTTATCTAAAGTTTCCCCAGAGACAGAGACCCTAAATAGCCAGAAAAGAGGGTTTGGCTACCTAGGAGAGAGGATAGGCTAGCAACACCTGAAGGAGCCTATCAGAAGGAGTCTCTGACGTCACCTGGTGGCACTGGCCACTCAGAGCAGTCCAGTGTGCCAGCAGCACCTCTGTTTCCAAGATGGCAGAGGTCTGGAGCACACTGGAGGAGATCTGGACACCTCCCAGGGGAGGTGCAGGTCAGGGGAGTGGTCACTCCCCTTTCCTTTGTCCAGTTTCGCGCCAGAGCAGGGCTAAGGGGTCCCCTGAACCGGTGTAGACTGGCTTATGCAGAATTGGGCACATCTGTGCCCAAGAAAGCATTTCCAGAGGCTGGGGGAGGCTACTCCTCCCCTGCCTTCACACCATTTTCCAAAGGGAGAGGGTGTAACACCCTCTCTCAGAGGAAGTCCTTTGTTCTGCCATCCTGGGACAAGCCTGGCTTGACCCCAGGGGGGCAGAAGCCTGTCTGAGGGGTTGGCAGCAGCAGCAGCTGCAGTGAAACCCCTGAAAAGGCAGTTTGGCAGTACCAGGGTCTATGCTACAGACCACTGGGATCATGGGATTGTGCCAATAATGCCAAGATGGCATAGAGGGGGGAATTCCATGATCTTAGACATGTTACATGGCCATATTCGGAGTTACCATTGTGAAGCTACATATAGGTAGTGACCTATATGTAGTGCACGCGTGTAATGGTGTCCCCGCACTCACAAAGTTCAGGGAATTGGCCCTGAACAATGTGGGGGCACCTTGGCTAGTGCCAGGGTGCCCTCACACTAAGTAACTTTGCACCTAACCTTTACCAGGTAAAGGTTAGACATATAGGTGACTTATAAGTTACTTAAGTGCAGTGTAAAATGGTTGTGAAATAACGTGGACGTTATTTCACTCAGGCTACAGTGGCAGGCCTGTGTAAGAATTGTCAGAGCTCCCTATGGGTGGCAAAAGAAATGCTGCAGCCCATAGGGATCTCCTGGAACCCCAATACCCTGGGTACCTCAGTACCATATACTAGGGAATTATAAGGGTGTTCCAGTAAGCCAATGTAAATTGGTAAAATTGGTCACTAGCCTGTTAGTGACAATTTGAAAGAAATGAGAGAGCATAACCACTGAGGTTCTGATTAGCAGAGCCTCAGTGAGACAGTTAGTCACTACACAGGTAACACATTCAGGCACACTTATGAGCACTGGGGCCCTGGTGAACAGGGTCCCAGTGACACATACAACTAAAACAACATATATACAGTGAAAAATGGGGGTAACATGCCAGGCAAGATGGTACTTTCCTACACAACCCCCCCCCCCCAAACGAAGGACAATAAGACTAGCCATGACCTGATGAGTCTTCATTGTCTAAGTGGAAATATCTGGAGAGTCCATCTGCATTGGAGTGGCTACTCCCAGGTCTATGTTCCACTGTATAGTCCATTCCCTGTAGGGATATGGACCACCTCAACAATTTAGGATTTTCACCTTTCATTTGTTTTAGCCAAAGTAGAGGTTTGTGGTCTGTCTGAACAATGAAGTGAGTGCCAAACAGGTATGGCCTCAACTTCTTCAGAGCCCAGACCACAGCAAAGGCCTCCCTCTCTATGGCAGACCAACGCTTTTCTCTAGGGGTCAACCTCCTACTAATAAAAGCTACAGGTTGATCCTGGCCCTCAGAATTAAGTTGTGATTGGACTGCCCCTACTCCTAATTCAGATGCATCAGTTTGGACATAGAATTTTTTAGAGTAACAAGGGCTTTTCAGGACAGGTGCAGAGCACATGGCATGCTTCAGCTCCTCAAAAGCTTTCTGACAGTTTGCTGTCCATAACACCTTTTTAGGCATTTTCTTGGATGTGAGGTCATTAAGAGGGGCTGCAATGAAGCCATAGTTCTTAATGAACCTCCTGTAATACCCAGTGAGGCCTAGGAAGGCTCTCACATGAGTCTGAGTGGTAGGGGGAACCCAATCAATAATTGTTTGGATTTTCCCCTGAAGTGGTGCAATATGTTCCAATCTGTTCCCCACCAACAAGGTGTCCCAGATAAACCACCTTACCCTGCCCTATCTGGCACTTTGAAGCCTTGATAGTGAGGCCTGCCTTTTGCAGGGCCTCCAAAACTTTCCATAGGTGGACCAGGTGATCATCCCAGCTGGAGCTAAAGACAGCTATATCGTCCAAATATGCTGCACTGAAAGCCTCCAGCCCTTGCAGGACTGTGTTCACCAACCTCTGAAAAGTGGCAGGTGCATTTTTATAACCAAAAGGCATTACAGTGAATTGGTAATGTCCTCCAATGGTTGAAAATGCTGTCTTAGGTTTAGCATCTTCTGATAATTTGATCTGCCAATACCCTGCAGTCAAATCAAAAGTGCTTAGATACTTGGCAGATGCCAGTGTATCTATGAGCTCATCTGCCCTGGGTATAGGGTGAGCATCAGTTTTGGTTACCAAGTTAAGACCTCTATAGTCTACACAAAACCGCATTTCCTTCTTTCCATCTTTGGAATGGGGTTTTGGTACAAGTACCACAGGAGAAGCCCATGGACTTTCAGAGTGCTCAACCACTCCTAGTTCTAACATTTTCTGGACCTCTTGCTTTATGCAGTCCCTGACCTGGTCAGGCTGCCTAAAGATCTTACTTTTGACAGGTAAACTGTCTCCAGTATCTATAGTGTGCTCACACCAAGAAGTGGTACCTGGCAAAGTAGAGAAGAGTTCAGAGAATTGATCTAGGAGATTTATGCAATGGTCTTTCTGCTCAGCAGTAAGACAATCAGCCAAAACTACACCTTCCACAAGAGCATCTTGTTCTGTGGAAGAGAAGAGATCAGGTAGAGGATCACTGTCTTCTTCCTGTCCCTCATCAGTTGCCATGAGCAGGGTGAGATCAGCCCTGTCATATTAGGGTTTCAGGTGGTTTACATGGAGTACCCTAAGGGGACTCCTTGCAGTGCCTAAGTCAACTAAATAGGTGACTTCACCCTTTTTCTCAACAATTGTGTGGGGTCCACTCCATTTATCTTGGAGTGCTCTTTGGGCCACAGGCTCCAAGACCCACACTTTCTGCCCTGGTTGGTACTGAACCAAAACAGCCTTCTGATCATGCCATTGCTTCTGGAGCTCTTGGCTGACCTGAAGGTTCTTACTGGCCTTTTTCATATACTCAGCCATCCTTGATCTGAGGCCAAGTACATAATCCACAATATCCTGCTTTGGAGCTTTTAAAGGTTGTTCCCAACCCTCCTTTACAAGTGTGAGTGGACCCCTAACAGGGTGTCCAAAAAGAAGTTCAAAGGGGCTGAAGCCCACTCCTTTCTGGGGTACCTCCCTGTAGGCAAAAAGGAGGCATGGTAAAAGGATATCCCATCTCCTGCGGAGTTTTTCTGGGAGACCCATAATCATGCCTTTGAGAGTTTTGTTAAATCTCTCCACCAGTCCATTTGTTTGTGGATGATAGGGTGTAGCGAACTTATAAGTCACACCACACTCCTTCCACATGGCCTTTAAGTATGCAGACATGAAATTGCTTCCCCTATCTGATACTACTTCCTTTGGGAAGCCCACCCTGGAAAATACTCCCAGGAGGGCCTTTGCCACTGCAGGAGCTGTAGTGGTCCTTAAAGGAATAGCTTCAGGATATCTTGTGGCATGGTCCACTACCACCAAGATAAACCTATTGCCTGAAGCAGTAGGAGGTTCAAGGGGGCCAACTATGTCAACCCCTACCCTTTCAAAGGGAACCCCAACCACAGGCAATGGAATAAGGAGTGCCTTTGGAGTGAAATCTGTCTTGCCACTGGCTTGACAGGTTTCACAGGAATTACAAAAATGTTTTGTGTCCTCAGACATCCTAGGCCAATGAAACAAGGGAACAAGCCTGTCCCAAGTTTTCATTTGTCCTAGATGTCCTGCTAGGGGAATGTCGTGAGCAAGAGTTAGGAGGAACTTTCTGTACTCCTGAGAGATCACTAATCTCCTGGCAGCTCCAGGTTTAGGATCCCTTGCCTCAGTGTGCAAGAGATTGTCCTCCCAGTAAACTCTGTGAGAGTCACTGACATCCCCATTAGCCTGTTTGACAGCTTGCTGTCTTAGACCCTCTAATGTGGGACAGGTTTGCTGTGCCACACTCAGCTCCTCCCTGGCAGGCCCCCCTTCACCCAAAAGCTCAGCAGTGTCTGCTTCAAGCTCCTCTGGTGTAGGTTCTGCACAGGGAGGGAATTCTTCTTCCTCAGAAGTAGAATCCACTGTAGAGGGAGGGATAGTAGGAAGTGGTTTGCTTCTACTAGCCCTAGCTTTAGGGAGCACTTGGTCCATTGTTCCAGGATCCAAGCTTCCCTGTCCTTTTTGCTTTTTGGCCTGAGCCCTGGTTAAAGCAAAAATATGCCCTGGGATGCCCAGCATTGCTGCATGGGCCTCCAACTCCACATCTGACCAAGCTGATGTCTCCAAATCATTTCCTAGTAGACAGTCTACAGGTAAATCTGTGGCTACCACAACTTTCTTTGGACCAGTAACCCCCCCCCATTTGAGATTTACAACAGCCATGGGGTGGCTAAGTGTGTTCTTGTGAGCATCGGTTACTTGGTACTGGTGACCAAGTAGGTGTTGTTCAGGGTGGACCAGTTTCTCTATGACCATAGTCACACTGGCACCAGTGTCCCTGTAGGCCTGAACCTCAACACCATTTATTAGGGGTAGCTGCTTGTACTTATCCATATTAAGGGGACAAGCAACTAAGGTGGCTAAATCAATAGCCCCCTCAGAGACTAACACAGCCTCTGTGGCCTCCCTAACAAGGCCAACCCCAACTAAGTTACCAATAGTGAGCCCAGCTACTCCCTTGGATTGGCTATTAGTAGGTTTGCTCCCACCACCACTGCTATTAGTATGGACTCTAGGTGTAGCAGTAGGGGTTGTAGTGGTAGGAGGCTTGGTGCTTTTCTTTGGACAACTGGGATCTGTTGTCCAATGGCCTTTTACTTTACATAAATAGCACCATGGTTTCTTTTCTTTGTTTTGATTAAAGGAGGATTTGGACCCACCACCCCCACCAGAGTGTTTTTGTGGGCCTGATGAAGACTCATTTTTAGATTTGTCCCCACCCTTGTCAGAAGACTTACCATCCTTCTTTTTGTTGCCATCTTTGTCACCCCTGTATGAACTTTTCTGTTCACTCTTGTTCTGACCCATTTGTCTGCCTTCTTTCCCAATTCTTGGGGAGAGGTCAGATCAGAGTCCACCAAGTACTGGTGCAACAAATCAGACACACAATTATTAAGAATATGCTCTCTCAGGATCAAGTTATACAGGCTTTCAAAGTCAGTAACCTTACTGCCATTTAACCACCCCTCCAAGGCCTTCACTGAATGGTCAATGAAATCAACACAGTCTTGTGAAGACTCCTTTTTGGTCTCTCTGAACTTTATCCTGTATTGTTCAGTGGTTAAGCCATAACCATCCAGGAGTGCATTCTTAAGTACTGTAAAATTATTGGCATCACTTTCTTTCACAGTAAGGAGCCTATCCCTACCTTTTCCACTAAATGATAGCCATAGGATAGCAGCCCACTGCCTTTCAGGGACATCCTGTACAACACAGGCCCTCTCAAGTGCAGCAAACCACTTGTTAATGTCATCCCCCTCCTTATAAGGGGGAACTATCTTGTGCAGATTCCTGGAATCATGCTCTTTTACAGGATGACTATGGGGAATACTGCTGCTGCCACCATGGGTTTCTAAACCCAACTTCTGTCTTTCCTTCTCTAGTTCTAAAGACTGTCTATCCAAATCCAGCTGTTGCTTTTTAAGCTTCAGTCTGGTTTGTTCCACCCTCAACTTATTGAGTTCCCTCTCTAACAATCTGTCATCAGGGTTGGTGGGAGGGACATTCCTAGACACAGAAGTATGATGGGAATGAACAGAAGGAGACCTGTCCCGTACAGAGGGCACCCTAACAGCTTGGCTGACAGTGTAATGTGAGAGCACATCATCTGTATGATGTGACTCCACCTCAGTACCAACTATGCTAGACTGTCTAGTAATGGGCAGGCTAAGAAGTTTCTTTCCTGAACCCTTTCCTGGGGGAGTCCCTGGATCAGATTGGGAACCATTAGCTACTTTTTCAACAGATGGGGCACTTTTAGCCTTATCTTGTTCTCTAAGCATGTTAAGTAACAATTCCAAGGAAGGATTCTTCCCTACACTCAAACCTCTCTCTATGCAGAGACTCCTTGCTCCTTTCCAGCTAAGGTGATCATATGCAATTTTGGACAGGTCAACATTTTGGCCTGTGCCAGACATTTTTAGAGAGAGTTAAAGTGATAGAAAAAGAGAAAAAAGTTTGTCAGAGCTTTTTAGAAAGACAGAGAAAACTTTTTAAACTTTTAAGAACTTTTTGAAAGTTTTAGAAGTACTTTTCAGCACTTTAGAAAAGAGTGAAAAGAGGAAATGCAAAACCTTTTAGCTATGTGTACACACACTGAACTTGTTTTGTATATTTTTCTCTTATGAAAAGTACAATGACAAGAGTGGTAAGTAGTCTCAAAGCACTTATCCCACTGCTGCACAACCAATGTAGGAGGCTGGACTGGCTTGTAGTGAGTACCAAGGGGTACTTGCACCTTGCACCAGGCCCAGTTATCCCTTATTAGTGTATAGGGTGTCTAGCAGCTTAGGCTGATAGATAATGGTAGCTTAGCAGAGCAGCTTAGGCTGAACTAGGAGACGTGTGAAGCTACTACAGTACCACAAGTGTCACTTGCACAATATCATAAGAAAACACAATACACAGTTATACTAAAAATAAAGGTACTTTATTTTTATGACAAAATGCCAAAGTATCTTAGAGTGTACCCTCAGTGAGAGGATAGGAAATATACACAAGATATATGTACACAATACCAAAAATATGCAATATAGTCTTTTTTGCCCTTTATATGCTGCACCTAGAGGGGCCTTTATTTTACCCACGTTACGTCTTTTTAGACCTATTCATTATAAGGAAGCCCTGCTATACCTTCAGAGATTGCCTAATATCCAAATTTGTCACCATGTATTAGACTTTGTCACAGCTTCTTTACGCATTAGGAAAAGGCCTACTCCTTTTTAAATATTTTATGTACGTATAGTATATCTTTTTAACGCTAACATTTGTACTTTTCTGACTTTGTGATTTTTAATCATGTCTAGTATATTTATCTATGTATGTCAAGGGGTTTCAGATTGGATGTTCATCTGGTGCTTCCAGTAATGGTTTTAAAGTTTTATTTTACTATTTATAGATTGGGAAATGTGTCTTGGTTTGTACTTTTATGGCAATTGCCGAATAAAGTTATTTGACTGACTGACTGACTGACACTTGCACAATATCATAAGAAAACACAATACACAGTTATACTAAAAATAAAGGTACTTTATTTTTATGACAATATGCCAAAGTATCTTAGAGTGTACCCTCAGTGAGAGGATAGGAAATATACACAAGATATATGTACACAATACCAAACATATGCAATATAGTCTTAGAAAACAGTGCAAACAATGTATAGTTACAATAGGATGCAATGGGGACACATAGGGATAGGGGCAACACAAACCATATACTCCAAAAGTGGAATGCGAACCACGAATGGATCCCAAACCTATGTGACCTTGTAGAGGGTCGCTGGGACTATTAGAAAATAGTGAGAGTTAGAAAAATAACCCTCCCCAAGACCCTGAAAAGTGAGTGCAAAGTGCACTAAAGTTCCCCCAAGGACATAGAAGCCGTGATAGAGGAATAATGCAGGAAAGACACAAACCAACAATGCAACAACGATGTATTTCAAATCTTGGGTACCTGTGGAACAAGGGGACCAAGTCCAAAAGTCACAAGCAAGTCAGAGATGGGCATATGCCCAGGAAATGCCAGCTGTGGGTGCAAAGAAGCTTCTACTGGACAGAAGAAGCTGAGGTTTCTGCAGGAACAAAAAAGGCTAGAGACTTCCCCTTTGGTGGACCGATCCCTCTCGCCGTGACGAGTCGTGCAGAAGTGTTTTTCCGCCGAAAGAACGCCAACAAGCCTTGCTAGTTGCAAATCGGCCGGTTAGCGTTTTTGGACACTGCTGTAGTCCAGGAGGGACCAGAAGGTCTCAAATTGGACCAGAAGGTAGAAGGGACATCGAGCAAGACAAGGAGCTCTCTCAGCAGCAGGTAGCACCCGGAGAAGTGCCAGAAACAGGCACTACGAGGATGCCTGAAATGGTGCTCACCCGAAGTTACACAAAGGAGTCCCACGTCGCCGGAGACCAACTTAGAAAGTCGTGCAATGCAGGTTACAGTGCTGTGGACCCAGGCTTCGCTGTGCACAAAGGATTTCCGCCGGACGTGCACAGGGGCCGGAGTAGCTGCAAAAGTCGCGGTTCCCAGCAATGCAGTCTAGCGAGGTGAGGCAAGGACTTACCTCCACCAAACTTGGACTGAAGAGTCACTGGACTGTGGGAGTCTCTTGGACAGAGTTGCTGGATTCGAGGGACCTCGCTCGTCGTGCTGAGAGGAGACCCAAGGGACCGGTAGTGCAGCTTTTTGGTGCCTGCGGTTGCAGGGGGAAGATTCCGTCGACCCACGGGAGATTTCTTCGGAGCTTCTAGTGCAGAGAGGAGGCAGACTACCCCCACAGCATGCACCACCAGGAAAACAGTCGAGAAGGCGGCAGGATCAGCGTTACAGAGTTGCAGTAGTCGTCTTTGCTACTTTGTTGTAGTGTTGCAGGCTTCCAGCGCGGTCAGCAGTCGATTCCTTGGCAGAAGGTGAAGAGAGAGATGCAGAGGAACTCTGATGAGCTCTTGCATTCGTTATCTAAAGTTTCCCCAGAGACAGAGACCCTAAATAGCCAGAAAAGAGGGTTTGGCTACCTAGGAGAGAGGATAGGCTAGCAACACCTGAAGGAGCCTATCAGAAGGAGTCTCTGACGTCACCTGGTGACACTGGCCACTCAGAGCAGTCAACTGTGCCAGCAGCAGCTCTGTTTCCAAGATGGCAGAGGTCTGGAGCACACTGGAGGAGCTCTGGACACCTCCCAGGGGAGGTGCAGGTCAGGGGAGTGGTCACTCCCCTTTCCTTTGTCCAGTTTCACGCCAGAGCAGGGCTAAGGGGTCCCCTGAACCGGTGTAGACTGGCTTATGCAGAATTGGGCACATCTGTGCCCAAGAAAGCATTTCCAGAGGCTGGGGGAGGCTACTCCTCCCCTGCCTTCACACCATTTTCCAAAGGGAGAGGGTGTAACACCCTCTCTCAGAGGAAGTCCTTTGTTCTGCCATCCTGGGACAAGCCTGGCTTGACCCCAGGGGGGCAGAAACCTGTCTGAGGGGTTGGCAGCAGCAGCAGCTGCAGTGAAAACCCTGAAAAGGCAGTTTGGCAGTTCCAGGGTCTGTGCTACAGACCACTGGGATCATGGGATTGTGCCAATAATGCCAGGATGGCATAGAGGGGGGAATTCCATGATCTTAGACATGTTACATGGCCATTTTCGGAGTTACCATTGTGAAGCTACATATAGGTAGTGACCTATATGAAGTGCACGCGTGTAATGGTGTCCCCGCACTCACAAAGTTCAGGGAATTGGCCCTGAACAATGTGGGGGCACCTTGGCTAGTGCCAGGGTGCCCTCACACTAAGTAACTTTGCACCTAACCTTTACCAGGTAAAGGTTAGACATAGAGGTGACTTATAAGTTACTTAAGTGCAGTGTAAAATGGCTGTGAAATAAGGTGGACGTTATTTCACTCAGGCTGCAGTGGCAGGCCTTTGTAAGAATTGTCAGAGCTCCCTATGGGTGGCAAAAGAAATGCTGCAGCCCATAGGGATCTCCTGGAACCCCAATACCCTGGGTACCTCAGTACCATATACTAGGGAATTATAAGGGTGTTCCAGTAAGCCAATGTAAATTGGTAAAATTGGTCACTAGCCTGTTAGTGACAATTTGAAAGAAATGAGAGAGCATAACCACTGAGGTTCTGATTAGCAGAGCCTCAGTGAGACAGTTAGTCACTACACAGGTAACACATTCAGGCACACTTATGAGCACTGGGGCCCTGGTGAACAGGGTCCCAGTGACACATACAAATAAAATAACATATATACAGTGAAAAATGGGGTTAACTGCCAGGCAAGATGGTACTTTCCTACAATTGGCAACTGCATTTACTGCAGGTTGACTGGAGGCATTCTCTTTGGTTTTACAGCCAGAGTCTCCATTTTGGTGCCCTTTAGTTTTGCAGTCATGGCACCAAGCCTTGCTGGGATCAAAGTGCCTCCCTTTGTACCCACCTCCGGACTGTGATCAGTCTCTGGCCCTCCCTCCTATGCAGGTTTTTGGGGGCATTGAGAAGACTCTTTGCTATTTTTGTTTTGGCTCCCATCTTTCCCTTGGCGCCGGTGGCTTTTTGGCCTCTTTCCATTGGTCTCCTCCATCAGTGCTAGTTTTGGTCACCCTTGTTTTGACCCAATGGTCTGCCTTCCTCCCCAGTTCTTGAGGTGAAAGTGGACTCAGCGCTACTAGATGTAGCCTATCATTGAAACAATTACTCAGCAGATGCTCTTTCATGAACAAGTTGTACAGCCATTCATAATCTTGTACCTTGTTTCCAGCTAACCAACCACTCAGCATTGTTTTTGAGTAGTCCACAAAATCTACCCAGGTTTGGCTCTCGGTTTTTCGAGCCTCACTTAACATTATTCTGTAATCGTCCGTTGTGCATCCAAATCCCTCAAGGTACCCTTCATGAATTCATAGGATTTCAAATCTGTCTCATTTAGGGTTCAGAGCCTGTCCCTGCTCTTCCCTGAGAATAACTCCCACAGCAATGTGCTCCAATGCTTTTTCTCAATTTGCTCCCCAATGATCGCTCTTTCAAAGACAGAAAACCGTTTAACTATATCATCCTTTTCAGTGAAGGGAGTGACAACTCCTTTTGGGAGTTTAATGTTGAACGATTTCTCCCTCAGCACTTGTATGCTGCCACTGGAGATGGGTCCTAGGCCCAAATCTTTTGTCTGTTTTTATATTTCCAAGAGCTGACTCTCTAAGGCCAGCCTCTTGGTCATCCTGGCAATGTCCAGATCTGTTTATGTGGGTGCACTAGAGCTTCTAGTGGAAGAAGAGCTACACTCATCCCCATTAACCACAGGATCTTCTTCACCCACCATAGATGCATCATCATTTCCATCATCTGGGGGATTATCATTTTCATACCGAGCAACCAGGAACTTAAGTTTTACTGCACTTGGGCTTTTTCCAGTGCAAATTTGGGACAGCCTGCAGAGTTTCCTTAATTGATCATAGCTATTTGCCTCATAAGATTCCAGGTCAAACTCCTGGGTCTAGGTCTCTGCATCTGTCATTTTTACTTTACTAAAGTTGGGACCTTTTTAAGAATTTAGAATCCCCTTTTTGGATAGGCTAACTAAAGTAAGAACTTTAAAAACTTTTCGCTAAAGTTGTAGGGACCTAGCCAGGGCCTTAACAATTATTTTAAAAAAGTTCAAAAAATGTGTAGTCAATTTAAAATTAAAAATAATTAACTAAAGGCTATTTGGAGAGTTATCCGTGTGCTCACAAAACTGACAAAGTGGTTTCAGCAAATATAAAGTTTTTAACCCACTGCTGATCCATCAAATGTAGAAGGCTGGCCCTCTATTTAGTGTGCAAAGCTAGGCACACTGTGCAGGAGATCCAGGCAACCACATGTTGGTTACAGAGGTAAAACCTAGATAACCTAATGCTCTAATTATTAAGATAGCTTGGTTGAGCAGTTAGTCCAATGTTGAAGAAGCATTTGTTGTATTCACAGTATCAACCATGCAACTCACACATTCAAAGGAATAACTCAAGACCAATTTAGAAAAATACTTTCGATTTTTATATACATTTTAAGACCAAGGTTATCAAAATTGGTTAAGTAATTTTGAAGATATGTTTTTTTGAAGTTTTAATAAATGCAGTCTTTCTGTGCATAATTAAGCACCATAGGAATCAATGGAAAGACACCTTTAAAAATTCACAGAGAATTATACAGTTGCTTTACCAATTTCTGCTTTTGCAGGTTGGTTGAGGTCATCGGTGGGCATACTGTGCCAGTGGGAGAAGTTCGGGCGTCTCCCGGTTCTGGCGGGAACAGTGGTGAAAATTCTCTTAGAGCTGGTGCAGGGCCACTGAGGGGGGACCACATGGAAGAGGTCAGCTCTGGTCAGGTTAAAGGTAGTTCCTTGGGGTCCCCTTGAGGTGTCAAGGTCCCAAGGGGTGAGGGACTCTTGGTGCACAGCAGGTTCTTCATGGCAGGGCACAGGGAGGCTGGATTCAGAGCAAGTTGATGATCCCTGAGCTGAGCACAAGGATGCCCTTTGGAGGTGGAGGTAAGTCAGTTTAAGGGTCGTTTGCAGGACAACAGGGGCACTCTGGTTGGAGGTCCAGGGTGTTCCTGAAGTCCCTCGACTAGGGCTTCCTCCTGGTCCTTTCTCAGTCCCAGGCAGGCTGGTTTTCCTGCTGTCTGGCATCAGTTGACCAGTAACCAGGTTATTGGTACGGTTCGACCACTATAGGGCCCAGTGTCACCAAACATGGTACACTTGCATGGTTCCTCCTCACAGTTGTTGGTGTTCTGTTGGGCTGCATTTTCCAGTTCAGGAGTTAGCAGCCAGTCATTGAAGTGACATTCACAGGATTGCTGGTTTCTTCTTTGTTGCAGAGTCGTACCTCCACTCTGGAGTGTGTTATTGGGTGATTGGCGAAGCCTGGAGGTCTTCTGAGGTTCTTGAGGTCAGTCCAGTTGTCCAGATGTTCAGATGCTCCTCAGTGGCGATTGGCAGGTCCTGGGTGCAGCAGGCAGGGTTTGGCACCTTTTCTTTGTGCAGCAGATCCACAATTCTTGTGCCTTGGATCTTCTTGATGATGGAGGAAAATTAAATGGAGTACCCACCTTGCAGGCAACACATTAGGGATGGTGCATTCCAGGTTGGCCCACTCCTCCTACCCTTTGTGTGGTTTCTGACCTTTGCTCCCGCCAAAAGTGGGTGTTTGCAAAGGAGTTGGCCATCTGCTCTAGCAGCAGTCCTGGGGGTCAAGTTTCAAAGGCAGTAAGCCCTTTGAAGCTCGCTGTCAGGACAGTGCTGATTCCTGAGGGAGGGGGTGTTAGCCAGGAAGGGCATTGTTCTACAAACCACAGAGACATGGCTCTCCCCCAAGGTTTGTAGATTGAGTGTCTGGAGGTGGCAGGCTGGGCAGAAACAGCCAGCAACCATGCCAAGGTAGTTAGCTTTAGTTTGCAGGGGGCACCTCTAAGGTGACCCCGGGGTACATTTAGAAATAAATCCAATACTGGTACCAGTTTGGATTTATCATTCTGAGTCGTTTGATACCAAACAACCCAGGGTTCAGGGTGGCCTTCATGTAGCTGGGAAACTCATGTTGACCAGTGTCCAGCACATGCATTAAAATGGCTGCTCTGTTCACTCACTAAGTGCCAGGTTTGGAAAGGACACAGTTGGAGTATATTGGTCATGCAGCAATGCCCTCACATATAGTATGGTGCACCCTGCCTTAGGGCTGAAAGGCCTGCCAGAGGGGTGTCTTATCCATAGTATATGCAGTGAATGGTGGACAGGGCACCCAGGCAGTGTGCCATGTCATGTTTGAGTTTTAGGTTTGCACCAGTACACCCAGCCTGCAATGGCAGTGCTGGGGGCATCAGGGTGCATGGCCCTAGAGAGTTGCATAATCAGTACTGCTGCCCTCGAGGGCCTACCCATAGTACCCCATGCACTGGTTACCTAAGTACCTTTTACTAGGAATTTATAGTTTCAGCGAAAGGTGTATCCAATTGTGTCAATGCGTCACAACAGTGTTAGGGAAAGAGCTCTATCCCAGGGAACCTGGTTAGCAGGGGCCCTGGGCACTACAATTTCTAGGCTACATCATACATCAGGCAAATAGTGGCGGCTAACCATGTCAAAAAGAGGCCTTTTCCACAGGCTGGAAGGTGGGAGGCTTGTTTTGTTACTGTGAGGGGTCAGTTTTGTAGCAGTGCAGCAGTTTTGAAAAAAGTGCAGAGTTCCTTGTATATCCAACAGTTTTCAGCAACAATAAATATGTCAAGATAACGCTGGTGCTTAATGAACCTCCAGGAGAGAGATCAGAGTTTTGTCTACTGGCAGTTTTTGACTCATCTAAGGTAGCGCAGAGGGCTAATATGCCTGCTGAAGAGAACTTGTACTACGCGGATCCCAGAACAGTATTTTATGTGCAATGCTCAGTAGGATACTGCTTTTGTCACAGAGATCCTTTCGTTACTATGCCATTCATAAGTTACCATCATAATCTAGCACAGTGAGCCATGAACTGCCACCAAAGAGCTGCAAGCAACCTTATTGTACAAGTTGGAAACTTATGTTTTTTTCTGAGTCTTTCATTATCCTAATGCTACTAAAAAGGGTTTTTTTGGGGTAAAAATGTATTCTTATTAGTGAAGTCAACCCTAACCACTGTGTTATGTTCTGAATCCTGAGTTTATGCTTTCTCAGACCAAGCACTCATAAAAATGCCTCCCAATGTGGATGACATGTGAATCCTACACCTTGTATTCCTTTTGTCTCATGTAACATTTTCTATACACTGATTTACACACATATGATTCATGGTCTGTTTGTGTGTGTGAGGTAAAGTGCCCTGACACCGTATGCTGGTAAGAGAGCCGCTATACAATAAATTAAATACGTGTGAGAGATGTGTTATGGAGAGATGAGAGGCACTGTTAGAGGGTGCTGGTGACAGAATCATTGAGTGTCGCGCAGGTTCTCATTATCCTACCTGTCGGCCTAATCCCGGTTTCCGGCCAACTAGCAGTGTCTCATCTCCACCAGAGAGCGGGGATGATTGTGGTGACCGGGCGCATGACAGAGAGGACTCCTCAGGGGAATTGTGGTCGATCACATCTCATCCCTTTCTCTCAGTTACATTAATCTCACACAGGCAAAGGCAAACAGAATCAGAATATAGTTCTATAAGGTTTATTGAGGTAACTGCATCTTAGATAATATGGCATGTATTGCTATAACTAGGAGGATAAAACACGCTAAAAGCAAAATGGTGATTAGGAGAGTGAAACACAGGAAAAATCCCACCATACTGTCACTAGGAGCAATATATATCTTTCCTACCTAAGCTATGTTAGAGCTCAGCTTGATAATCCCCAACCCGCCCTTCAGGTTTCCCCCGGGAGACATCATCCCCATACCTGAGCAAGGAAGCTTGTTGTCTGAAGAAGACACTGTCCCCATATAGGCCAGAGATTCTGCAGTCTAAGCAAGCAGCTGTAGCGAAGGCAATCAGCATGCAGTCGTGGTCATCTGGCTGGAATCTCCCTCTAACATGTATGGAACAGAGAAGTGTTTTTAGAATAAAACTACTGATGTTCTAAGAAAAGGTCCCCACGTAAGGATATGTATCTTTCTGTGAATGTTGAAGACACAGTGTACCACTTTTGCAGGCAATCCTATCTGACTGCAGCCTTGGGGAAACCACAAAGTGAAATGAATGCAGTGCTTACAATGTGATGCTTTACTAAGTGAAAGGACAACCAGATAAAGAAAATAAAACAACACTGCAAATGTGGCTAATGCTCGAAAAACAAAGCAACGCTGAATAAAATGTAACTGGGCTAAAGTGCACAACAGCAGGCCTAGTTTGCTAAAAGAACATGGAGCTGTGAGGCCAGGGCTGTGGGGGCCTTTGTTTAGCCACTGCTTTGACCCCCCTATTATGTCATCATCGCAGTCCTGTGACCCCATATTCCCTGATCCCTTAGTGCTGAAGCCCTTTGCCTCCCATGGTACCCCAGCGATGAAGACTTGGAACCCCCACAGTCCATCAGTGGAGCCCCGCCTTACTCTGTCTTCCCAGATCTTTGTGGCCCCCTAGAACGCCAAGCCACAAGGATGAAAGAAAGAGCCAACCCCAGAACATTCTCTTTTTCTTTTTTAGGATTTGCAATCCCAACTCACATGACAAGGAGGCTAAAATCCTTGCTTCATTACACGCAGCTTGGGCAACTTCTGATGTCACAATTGTGCTCTGTAACTTTAAAGTCCAGTAAAAGTCAAGCAATACTCCTCTGTCTGTTTGTACCTTGCTGCTGGGTGGAGTGAGCTTCCACCACCACATTCTAGAGGAGGGAGGAGAAAGCTTAATAACCAGGTCCCACCAGTCCAGCAGGAAGGTGGCAGTCACTCACTCCCTGGAAAAAGAAGGCACCTGGCTTCACCAACCCATCCAGGTGCCAACATCACCCGCTCTTCACCTGGAGGAACAAGGCCAGGGGGCAGCACCAGGAAAGGCACAGTACTTATTATATATTGCACCTGGCGCCTCAGACCTCGCTGAGCCGGATCATCCTGTGTCTCTAGCAGGAAGCTGGAAGCGCAGAGAAGGACCCAGGAGCCATGGGCCTGGGGTGGGGTTTATCTTGGTTCAATGGTTCCTTGGGATCGGTGAAGTCTGGAAGGAGGTAGAAAGGCCTCTCTTATAATTAATAAAGCCAGGAAGGGACCAAGGGGTGTTGGGTTTCTCCTCACACAGTGAGGCAAAGAGACTGCGTCACCTTCATTCTTCCACTCATATTTTATAAGCGCTATACTGCTTATAATGAGCCAGGAAGTAACTGTATGTGGCCTGCAGGTCACAGGTGAGAACTCTGCATGGCCAACTCAGACCTTCCTCTTTCCCACTTTGCTAATGTGGGTGTCATTGACTTGGGTAAGAGAAGCACTGGTTCTTAAGCACTGCAGGGCGGATTACAAGGTAGGACCCCGCAGTGGTAGATCACAAGAGATCGGTGTTTCCTGGATTTACCAAAAGCATCAACACCAGACTCAGGTATACCAACCGGTAAAGCCTGTGGATCAGGTAGGGGCTAAAGGCACAAGTGCAAACTGAGGCCAACCCGACCCCCTCCTACAGCACTGGGGTACATGCAGTGCACCCCTCTGCCAACCTACACGCTACCAGGCCCTCTGACACCCCACTTCCGGCCTGTATAGACCTCCTGCCCCCATTTAACACCAGCTAGGAGCGGGTTGTGAAAGTGAACATGGGTGTCATTAGAAAAGGACACTGGACCCTTTTCACAAAGATAAATTTGTCTGTTAAAGTAAGTTTAGGACCAAATTTGTCTCTGACATGTTAACGAGGAATTCACGAAGGGACTTATTTACGGGGGCCGAGTTCTCCACAACGTATGAGATCTCCACAAGCATAAATTCACCTGAAATTCTGGGACATGGGTTTGCCAAGGCTTGGTGTGCTTGGAGGTCTTTGACCGCCCACAAACATGGACATTTGTGGGCCTCACAATCTCTCCGTTGACTACTTTCCATCCTATAAAGGGTTGGAGACTTGTTTCAGCACAGAGCTGGAGTATCTCTGCTTCCAGGGTGGGGAGGGACATGAACCACCACTAACTGTGCCAGGGGTGTAGGTAAAGTGCTTTCGCTCTGTCGCGTGGGCTCTCATTATCCTAAATGAGACTACTGGATTTTTAGGTAGCAGGGTTGTTCCTGGTGTGGGGGACTGAGTCTGACCCACTTAGAAGGACCTCTGTCACCCTGAATCCGGTTTTGCTCCGGCTAACTAGCAGTGCCTCATCTCTCCCATGGGGAGGGGGTGATTGGGCAGCCGAGCGCATGACATCTTGGCAACTTCTCAGGGAAGTCGTGGTCACTCAGATCCAAACCAGTTCTCTCATTTACGTATGATCTCATATACAAATGACAAAGGCAGTTTGAGTTTTATAGATTGTTTTAATAACACTACTGTATTTTTTATATTAAGGCGTGAGCCGCAATAACCAGAACCATACAACACAGTAGGATTGAAATAGTCACGAGGAGAGTGAAACATAAGAATAACGCTATCATGGTGTTAATGATTTCTACTCTCTCTCTTCTAGTTCTATTTCAAGCACAGCATGTTAAGCTTCTAACTTGCCTTTTAGATTCCCTGGGAAGCCATCAACCCTCATACCTGAGCAAAGGCCTGTGATCTGGTTCAGCATCTGCAACGAGGCAGTCAGCGTCTAGTTGTGGTCCCCTGGTCGGAATCTCCCTCTTGCGTGTATTAGGACAAGGGAGAGTTTTTATAACTAACATGTCAGTGTGATCACAAAATGTCTCTACGCAAGAATGCCAAAGACTAAACTCCTACCACGTCTATCGACAATGTACCAGACTGTATCCTTGACTGAAGCACAGAGTGAACAAGAATGTGTTATTGAAAACTCCAGTGCTGAAGAAGGCTAAACGGTGTGATATAAAAAATAAAACAAGACCGTAGAACTGGCTATTTGAAAAATAACAGTACGAAGCTGAATAAAAAGCATTTAGAGCAAAGTGCACTGAGGCTCTATGCTGCGAGCAAAGGAATAAAATATATCCAGGGCAAAGTGAACAAAGGCCTAACGCCTGAACCTAACGCGCAAAGGATACATAAAACTGACCACACTACAGCTCTGGAGAAAATGTGTTTC
Organism: Pleurodeles waltl; assembly: GCF_031143425.1. NCBI lineage: Eukaryota > Metazoa > Chordata > Amphibia > Caudata > Salamandridae > Pleurodeles > Pleurodeles waltl. The sequence continues at coordinate 4,067,506 of NC_090448.1, read as the reverse complement.
TTTGCGGTGAGAAAAGTATGTATTTGCACGGAGAGCACTGTTCCCCGCTATGAAGTCCTCCACTGTGGAGAACTCTACAGATTGTGGATAGGATAGTCTCATTAAATATTTCTTGATTTGAAACTAATCCACAATGCCACTTCTGTGTAGTTTTATTCAAAATCCATCTTTATTTGAAATCAATCAATAATCAGTCATCTTTATTTGATCACTTAAAAGCAGGTCACATGATTGCTGATACCGGAATGGGGCAATCATTGATCTAATCATTAAAAAAGTGACTTGTGATATGAAATTTACATGGTGGTAATTACCTATACACAGTGTTTGAAGTGGGCGGTATCGGAGGGGCACAAGGTGCCCATACTTTTATTGTTTATGAAACACTGTGCCTCATACTTTTGTGAAAAGACAACCGTTCCGGGGCGGTTAATTCCAACAGTTTAAATGCTTCAGCTGAAGTGTCATTCAGGGAGTGTCCTGTGCTCTGAAGCCGAGGGCGGGGCAGGCAGCTAAACAAGCCTTTCTGCCAGGGTACTGCTGCCTGAAGGAAATGCAAATGTTCCCTGCCAGTTAATTTGCAAATGTAAAGGATGCTTGGGATCCAGTACTGGCTTTAACTCCAAGCTTTGTTATGACAAAGATTTTTTCATTTTTAGTGATAATGCAAAGAGTTAACAACTGAGCTAATGAAGAGCGTGCTTTTAATTGTATTTATAGCTTTATATCCCACTTACTACACCTGGAGGTGTTGCAGGGACAGTAATACAAATAAAATCCATTAGGTACACTTTGGGTGCTTGAATGTCACCCCTGAAGAAGCGGGTTTACCCATCAAAACACATGTTGCCCCCTGTGCAATGATTTCAAACAAAGATGGATTTTGTAGAAGAGTGCACAGAGGTGGCAATGTGGATTAATTTCAAACCAAGGAATATTTAATGAGGCTCTAGCATTTAAGGATTAAAGTTACCGCGTTCCTCATAGGTTGCACTTTAACTTGTGTAAGACTAGTGGGGTTGGTCTTGGTTACCCACTAACCCCGGTTTGTTTATATGTATTTTAGGAACAGGAGCCCTCAGGTAAAGTCACATGACCTTGCCAGTAGTACACCTGGAAACCTGCACCTGCCACAGCCTGTCACAGGTACTTTTGGGAATGGTTATGAATTTCCAAAACTTGTGGATCGCACTTAGATGAAAATCTGCGACTGCGGGTGTATGGTGTTGTGAATCGGGCCCCCAGTGTTCCCAGGCCCACACGGGTAACCATAATTCATGGCACCATCAATCATATTTGCATGGCGCAGTGATGCAATCAGCCGCCAGATTTTGTAACCCCAGACATGGTAATTGCAGCCCCCCCCTTGTTAGTATTGGGGTCTCATTACTTGGTCCCATGAGATCATTCGCACGGGATGTGTCTAAATGGGTAAAACATGTGAATACGTGTCACAGCACAGAGAAGGCAGGATGGTGAATTAAAATAAGAGGTGCCTGAAAATTAAGGCACTTTAAAGAAAGTAAAGCAAATAAATCAAAAAAACATAAAATACATTTATTGCTCAGTCTTGAACACTTATTATTAAACAGCTTTGTGTCAGGGGTAGCACAGGTGAGATCCTGCATTACCACACAGGGTACGTAACTAAACAGGTTTATCAGGGAGGAAGGGAGGAAGAGAGAGAGAGAGAGAGAAGGAAGGGAGGAAGAGAGAGAGAGAGAGAGAGAGAGAGAGAGAGAGAGAGAGAGAGAGAGAGAGAGAGAGAGAGAGAGAGAGAGAGAGAGAGAGAGAGAGAGAGAGAGAGAGAGAGAGAGAGAGAGAGAGAGAGAGAGAGAGAGAGAGAGAGAGAGAGAGAGAGAGAGAGATCTCACTAGTGCTTATTTTGAGCCGTGGTTTCTGGTGATCAGCACTGGTATTTAATTGTCAACACCTGCACTTATGACTATTTGCCACACGGTGGCACTGTTTGACAAAGTAGGGATGAGTATAACAGATTTTTATTGATTCAATATGCATTGAAATGACTGATACCTGCCACCCACGCCATTCTTATAGCTTTGGGGACCTGAATCGTCTCCACCGTAAGAGTGAGATGATTGGTTGTTGGGTTGGTACTCACTTTGGCAATGAGTGGTGTAAGATGTAGTGGCCTCTTGACGAGGGCCCTGGCTCTTATGTTTTTACCAATGAAGCACTGGACCTTCTGCATATATGAAAGTAGCACAAGCCATAGAGGCCCAGGGAGGGCGGAAGAGAGAGAGAGAGAGAGAACTTGCTGCAGAGCTAAGAGTAACACAAACAATACAAAGACATCCTCAGAGAAGCTCAGGCTTTGGCATTGAACCGCGGCCACTTGGTGATGAGGTTGTAGAAGCTGTTCCCAGGGCAGGTGGTGGCATTCAGATTACGATGACCCTTCACGATGTAGTCTTTCCGGATGTAGCCCTTGGTGACCCCACACTTGATGAGTTCCTGCACAGCCTTCAAGGCGGCCTGGCTTGGGTTTCTGCCTGAAATTAAACAAGTGAACAGGTAGCATATGTCAGTCAGTTAAGAGTTCACTGCAGCCAACTGCATGCATCCAGAAGACCAAGGAGTTAAACCCTGCAGGGCCAGCTCAGCCGTTTATGCTTTTTTGTCATCTTGTCGTTAATAAGTTTTAAGGACAGTTTTCATAGTAATGATAGTAATATCAACAAAGGACACAGAGCTAAACATAAACAATGCTAATATTACATGCAGTTTCCGTCATATCGCAGCATCCATGGCTTAACCAGTGCATCTAGGTAGGATACTCCTGTCTCATGGACATCAAGATACAAAAATACCATTGCCCAACCTAACCCCCCTCCAATAACCCGGGACAAAAGCACATGAGTGCAGTAGCTGAAGGGGCACCTGATGCACGGAAGCTGAGCGAAGCAGAAACAAGATGGAGAATCAGTCAAGGATTCATCGAGTGTGGCTACTCACCCATGAGGGTCTCAAGGTGCTGAACTGTAGGCAGAGGGAGATTACATGGTTTGCCCAGAATCACAGGAAGCTGAGCCCACACTGAGACTTGATCCTGGTTCCCCAAGTCCGAAGTCAGCAGCTCAAGTCGTTATGCCACATCTTATCGAGGCAAAGAACCTTCTACAATAGGCGTACACGCTGGTATCCTTTAACTTTAAATTTGAAAGAGATGGCCCCCCATATGAGTGGGACATGCAAGAAGTGGCAAGCCTGATAAAAGGAATGGTACTAAGGGGCCCCAAATATTTTCATAATATTTAAAGTTGTCTAGCAGAATATCAGCCATCCTCTCCATAGTGATGGCCTGCCAGAGCCTGGCATTCCACTGACACAGCGAGGGTGCTGCCCTCTTCTTCCACATTGTGGCCAGAGCCATCTTAGCTTAGCTGCCTAAGGCACAACCACAGTATCACCTGGGAACTAGAGGTTTGATGTTTAAGGGAATCATCCCGCAATCCCAGCAGGAAAATTCCCAGTGTATCCGGTGATGGTAAACCAGGATTTCTTTGATTTTGCCTAATATTTCCGCCAAAACAAGTGAATGATCGGGCAGTCCCACCATATATAATGAAAAACTTAAACTAGCCCACAGCTCACTGACAGAGATCTGATGTGGTCCAGAAGTTTTTTTCCAGTTTTGTATGCTATAGACAGTGGACTAAAAGTATTTTGTAGTGTGTCTCCTTCTTTCCCATTGAATGATTAAGTCTGGGGATATCTCTCCAAAGTTTGCTCCACATCCCTTCCGGAATCATTGTTTGCAAAAAACAACATGGCTAGGATTAGGGGAATTCATGGTGGTACAGGGAGTATAGAAATGATATACAAACCTTAAAGCCCCTCACCTGTCTAATAAACTTCCCAGCAGGAGAGAGGTCTCTAGCTGCGGCTTCCCGTAGATCCGGGTGGAGAACCCAAAGCCTCAACTGTGTGTAATGGTAGCACTCCGAGCTTGGGAGAGCGAAGTCTTGCTGGCAGTTATCGAAGGTGAGCAATTCCCACCCATGAAACAAGTCAGAGACAGTGAGATACCCCCTTCTCTCCAGAGGTCGAAGGGTTCCTGTGTAAGCGCAGGTGGAAAGGCCGATTAAAGTGTAAATCTGTAAAGGGGTAGGGGAATGTAGCCTACCCAGATGTTCGATTCACCGCATTCCACACCTTAAGAGTCATTCAAGTCGGTGTAATAAGATACGTATCATGGAGTCGATCCACTCTCTGTTTCCACAGGACACCCCATAACTATAGCCCATAACCGCCCTATTCATCTGAAGCCAGTGCTTGCCGGATTATCTTTGAGACCATTCAGAAATCACCCTTAACTGTGTAGCTCTATAATGCAGGTGAAAGTCCGGATAGCCCAAACCACAGGAGCCTTTCAGTAGCAACATAACTTGTATGGTAACTGGGCCCTGCAATCTTGCCAGATAAAGCGGGCTACTATAGAGCAAAGAGTGGGGAGAAAGTTGTGTTCTACCACAATGGGGGTACCTTGAAAGAGGTGTAATAGCTTTGGTAAGACAGTCATTTTGAATGCACGGATGCGGCCAAGCCATGAAATGTACATGGGTGCCCATCTCTTTAAAGTCAGCTCTTAATTGTTGTAAAAGTGGGGAGTAGTTTGCTCGATACAAGTTGGTCACTTTAGGGGTGATAAGGATACCCAGGTAAGTGGTGTCTTTTTTAGCCCAATAGAAAGGAGTGGAGCCTGCCAGGGCGTCCATCTCACAGGTGGGCCGTGTCAAATTCAATAGGAAGGATCTACATTGGTTGATGCATAAACCGGCCACCGTCTCATAACCTGCAAGTTCAATACTGAACGCAAGAAGGAGTGGGGAGAGGGGGCACCCCTGCCTCATCCCGCGTTCTAAGCTGAGGCGGTCTGAACCCACCCCATTGACCAGTACTTGCTACTGCAGATTGGCATTGTGGCATAGCTGGCCTGTACCATAGCTATGAATTGTTCACAGAAACCAAAGCAATGGAGCGTATGGAAGAGGAAGGGACAGTTCACCTGGTTGAATGCCTTTTCGGCGGCCAGAACTAATAGTATTGCTGGAATACATTTTTTAGTAGTTTTTTCGACCAGGTGGACCACCATTTATAAGTTGTCATGTGTTTTCCTGCCTTTAATAGAACTGAACTGATCAGGGTGGTCCAGCATGATATAGTCCAATCTAGTGGCTAAGGTCTTAGAGTAGAGATTGGTGTCTAGGTTTAATACTGTGATGGGCCTATATGAACTACAAGAATGTGGGTCTTTCCAGGTTAATGCTTCACCCATCGAGGGGGTGATAGTGTGAGCTACAGTAATGTAGTTAAACAGGGCCATGAGATGGGGCACCAGTTTGGAGCTGAAGGTTTTATAGAACGGGTCATAAACCTATCAGGCCCTGGCAATTTGTAGAACTTTAGGGCATTGATAGTTCCCTGGAGCTCATCATTCCTTCTTGGTCCTCTTAGAGTCTTGTCGTGGTCAGCTGTAACTTGAGGAAGGTCTACTCCAGCTAGGTAATCCAGTTGCACTTTTTCATTGGTGGGGTCAGAGGAGTAAAGATTTTTATAGAACGCATTGCAAGTCCTTTCCTTATCTTCTTCAGATACAGCCGGAGGACTGGATTCCCAGTTAAGGTGTCCAATGTATTCCTTCTCTTGTTTGGCCCTGATTTGCTGCGCCAGCTGAGAACTCACCTTATTACCCAGTCATATGCTATTTTTTGAAGGCGTAACAAAGTGAACTCTAATCTATTGTTATAAATTGCACTGAGTTTTCTCCTCAGAGCTGTAACTTTCCATTGTAGTGCTAAAGAAGGGTTTCCTTTATGGGATTGTTCTGCACCCCTGAAGTTTGGCCTCAAGCATTCGTCTTTCTTCAGATTTCTGCTTGTTCAGGGTAGAAAAGTACCTTGAAGATATACATTTCACCACAGTACGTATATGAGGAGCTGTGCTTAATTTGAGATGTTGGTTTCCAGTACAGGGCACCGGCAATAATTTTTTAGGGCTGGCACTTACTTTTCTGCCTCAGCATTTACTACGAGCAAAAGACACATGAAAAAGATGGAGGAAAAGAAAACAAAAAAGCATCCTAAAGGGAGAAAGCAGAACGTTGCAAGTGTGAGCTGAAGGAGCAGGGAGTGTCTCTAAATGGATTAAAGAGGTCTGAGATGGCTTCAGGATTATGCTTCCTCAGTATTCCATGCTCTCACATTTAAATGCAGCATCCAAGTGTTTCAGAGGTGAGCTTTCATCACCGGCACATTTTTACCTGCAAATTAACCACTGGTGTGGAGTTAGGTGTAGAAAATCTATACTTACTAACTAACCTTTCAATATTTATGATTCAGTATTTTGTCCTCGATATTTGCATCCCTCGATATTCTGTATTTAATATTCAGGGTGCACACCTGTATCAATACTTGTGGGATCCTAGCAGAAGCCTCCGCTCATTTGAATGTATCTGCACTTCCTTGGGTGCCCTTTAGCAGTGGATGTGGGGCACTGGAGACAGCCTAGTTGCATCAGCATCCTTTATGACTGCTTCTGATTGGTCAGGTGAGTGGACCATGTGCTTGAGATCAGGTGGACTGTGGTGCCTGGGGGACCCTTGCTTGGGCAGTCCCAGGGAGTACCCTAGAACTGAACAGAGGAGGGCTAACCTTCCCTGAGAGGCCGGAGGTCAGCACACTGGGTCCTAAACCTATTGCTTTTGAAGGATGAGAGATGACCTTGATCTGTAGCCGCTGCCAAAGAGAAGGAGGCCTCCAGGAGTAGAGGTGAGTAACATGCAGGAACCACCACGATTAGTAACCCATGGGTGCGTTGTGCACTCAGGAGAAGTTGAAGCTTAGGATATAAGTTTCTGCTAACCCCAGAGGGATCTCCGGCCATCCTTTCTAACCAGCCTCAGCACAGGGATAGTGATAGCCCAAAGTACTCACAGTCTTCTAGAAGTGAGGGAGAATCAATAACACTGAGTTCCAAGCCCCTATTGTGTGTGTGTGTGTGTGTGCTTGGGAGGGTGTGCTTCTTGGGATTGTTTGTCAGATGCAGTTTTGTAAACTCCTACCAGGAAGGGGGACTCAACCGGTGGTCGACAGCCAAGCTTTGCCTGAAGTGTGTCCTACCCCACAGTGTGAGTATGGAATAATATATCTTCATACTATCGTGAGGAGTCAGAGGAAGAATTATCTTTGAGTTTTGTGTTTCTTTTTCAATTAAATGTAGGCGCTCATCCCTACTGTTAATCTCTCAGGCTGGGTGAACCAGACTGGTGGGCCAATGCTGCCCTGTTTTGAGGGTGCTGATTGGGCGGCCATTGGAGGTGTGATGTGGAAAGCGCTGATCAAGGGCCTTTCAAGAGCAAGCTTTCCTCACAACGCACTTACATTTAAAACATGGCGGACATGATTTTGGGATCCTTGTAATTTGGAGCAGGCTGGTCAGTAAAGGCAACTTGCAGAGTCACAGGGCCACATCTCACTCTGAGAGATCCTATACATATGTATGTACGTATGTATGTATATATGTATATAATAGGCCTGGGTGGAGTTCATGGAGTCCAACTCTGCGGAATTCTGTGAAGTTGAATAAAAACTCTGTGGAATTCCATGGAGGCGGAGTTCTGTGGCCCCGGAGTCCTGAATGCGCCAGATTTCAGAAGGGCTGAGCGAGGTCGGACCTGGTTAACTTTCAGGAAAGGGCCATAGGCAGTGAAAGCTGCTGTTTCTGGCCTCTTGTGCACCTGTCCTGTGTGCAGTACACACGGGGCAGGTATTGCACTAGAGGCCTGAAACAGCAGCTTTTTTTTGCTGCTTACGGCCCTGTCTGAATTCAGACCAGGGCCATAGGCAGCGAAAGATGCCAGGCCTGTTGTGCACTGGCCTGCCCACGTGGAGCTCCCAGCACACCCCTAGTGTATAAGTGGTATATATATATATAGGAGGACTATCCGAAGTGCAGCTGAAGGTGAACAGGGTCAAAGCCAGAGATGCAATCAACTTGTAACATTGATGCCAAGTTTGCCAGGTCCATGTGTGATGAGCTGCTCCAGCCCCGGTCTATTCTTTGAATTCTGGGACTTGTAGTCTTGGTTTTTTGAGTGAAAGAAACAAGAACTACAAGTTCTGGAATTCAAAGAAAATACCTGGACTGGAGAAGCTCATCACACATGGATGGGCGAAGCTCGGCAGGGCTCCTGTGATCAGAGGGGAGCTGTGTTCTTAGAGTGGAGGTGAACTGTTACTTCACCAGTCTTTAGTTTTATTTTCCAGAAGTGCATATTGAGCTGTATTTAACGAAAAAAAGGTACACTGTTCCAAGACTAAAGAATAAGAGCGAACCTAATTCTACAGGAGCGAGAACCCTCATGCATCACACTGGATGCATATTGAGCTGTACTCACACAGCTGAGAAGAGGAGTGTTCCAGGGTCCCAATCTTGGAGAAGTTCCCTTCTGTGGAGAAGAGGAATGTGTGCCCCAATCCTACAGAATATAAGGGAACCTCTGACGCTTTCACATACCATGAATTGTATTCCAGCAACACCGGTTCTTCTTTCAGGCTGGTGCCATCCAAGACCTTTTGTGTTTACTAAAGTTACAAATAGGCACCTTCTTCAATCATTGGTCTGTTATTCTGTCATTCATATTTGTTTTCAACCACTACAGCATAGATTATTGGCGAAATGGTTCGCCACTTCAGCCATTGGCCAACTTCACTGTGAGTGACGGCATTCTGCTGTATCTCAAGGAGCAAACACACACACGGCCCAGCTCCACTGAGTGCCAGAAACTACTACATATATGTGTGCTTTTTAGATCAAAAAAGGTGTTTTTGCTTTTAGCCAATGTCGTACTTTTACATTGACGAGGACTCTGAGAGTTTCCTGACAATAAACGTTTGCAAGAACCATGACAAGATTAAACAAGCTCTTACAAAGCCAAAAGGCTTGTAGCTAACCCCAATCTATTGCCTTTTCCAGTGATTCTTTCAGAAAAGCAGTCACGTGTTTGTGAGTTACAGGTCAGTTGGGTATAGGTACAGAGTCAAAGATCTCTTCAGTAGGGTCATGAGTCACTTTGGTATGGTTAGAGGGTCAGATCACCTTCACTGCAAGGTCACCGGTCAGCTCAGTATGACTTCAATGGCAGAGGTCAGTTCAAGGTGGCCCTAGGGTCCTGGAAGTTCTGTGCCACTGTGGAACCTACACAGAGCACCGGTGGCTGTGAAGGGCTCCCTCATGGGCATCTGGGGGCAGGTAGGCAGCTTTGCCTTGGGTAATGCTTTTTAAGGAGCCCTACTCCTGCTACAAAATATATTATCCTATGAGGCATCATGGTGGTGTCACCGGTGGGCGGCACACAATGCTGGAGCTATCTGGTGAACTCTCTTCTCAAATATCATTTTTCCTTTACATAATGGGGTGCTTCTCATGTGTGAGTGCGGTGCTGCAGGAAGTTTGTGACTCAGGCCTCACAAAGGTTTCTGAGAGGCTTGTGGCTGGGTATCCACACGGCTGTTTCAGCTGCTCCTGGTGCAGGAGGTAGACCTCCTAGAGGGCAGTCACAACCTACATGTCCTGTGTGGTCAGCTGAGCCCCCTGGTGTACATCAGGTGTTGGGTTGATACACACCTTGCACAGATGCTGACTGTTTCTATGGGTGTTTCCTGTAAACCCCCCGCCTTAACTGAACTCCTTGACTAGTGACTGCAAACACCACTTACTCATGAAGTTCCCCATCACGCTGATCCCGATGGACTTGGTGTTCATGCCCGGGGCATGAGAGCCAACTTTGTTCCATCCGCGGCCTTCGTAGACGTTGCCATCTTCACCAACCAGGAAGCTGCAAATTGAGAGTAGAAATAAAAAATTGTGTGCACAGAATAAAATTACTCCTACTTAGTTAAGCTTATAGACCATACAGTGTGAGGAAGGGTGGGGACTGCACAATTATGCACATAAATAGTTTAAGGGGCCTCTCTTCTATAAAGGGTGGGTAGTTGGACTACAGCAGAGAAGCCACTGAAACCAAAAGGCCTCAAACTGTTGCCGTGAAAGTCTTCTCTTGTGAAGCCAGCAGTTTAACTGTAAGTCCAAGACTGTACAGGTTCCGGCTGCACAAGGCTCAGGGGGCTGAAATCTCAGAGATGCTTGGTGGGTGAAGCATTTTCAGTGATGCCTGAGCCGCTGCGCGACCCCCGGAAGGTCAAGAATGAGACCCATCTCCCCTCGCTAGCTAAGGTTACTTGTGTGGAGTCAGAGCAGGGGCTGTGTTAATGTCTGGTAGGTTTCGGATTAGTTCACCAAGGCCTTTGGAACTCAATGGATCTTGGGTTAATCCCTGGTATTGTACAAGGACTGGTCTTGTCTCTGGAACCAGAGACTCCAAATACTACAGCAGCTCACTCAAGTATTTCCTTCTAAGTCTTTGCCTGTCTGGGCACAGTGAGGTTCAACAGCTGCACCCTACTCTTGGAGGTTGGTGAGACCCAGAATGTCTAGTTCACACACATCACTCACAATTTACATTTTGTCCAAACACTGTGAATAGCATTGTTTTTTTAAAGAAACATTACTAATGTGTTTTTCAAGGTAAGTAATATGTTTAATAACTCCAGGACCTGTAGCATATGATATGTTGAGCAAATATTAGATACTTCTCTTAATTTTAGTCAGTAATGTCACAGATTCTGTCCAAGGGATCCAATTACAGCCTCAAATGTTAACTTAATAGCCAAGCGTCAGTGCCTGGTGTAGTAGGCCGATTCTCCCTGTCTAGTATATCGGGCAGAAGCTGTCAGTGTGCTTCATACTGCCCTCTTGAAGATCTGAAGCTCTGTGAGTGGTCCAACAGCCAAAGCCGTGGACCTTCAAGCATGGCTGCCACCACCCACAGGGGCTAAAGACAGGGTAGGGGAAGTGGCACATGGTGGCTCATGGGTTCTTATGCACAGGCTGCCACCACCCACAGGGGCTAAAGACAGGGTATGGGAAGTGGCACATGGTGGCTCATGAGTTCTCATGCACAGGCTGGCACCACCCACAGGGGCTAAAGACAGGGTAGGGGAAGTGGCACATGGTGGCTCATGGGTTCTCATGCACAGGCAGGCACCACCCACAGGGGCTAAAGACAGGGTAGGGGAAGTGGTACATGGTGGCTCATGGGTTCTAATGCACAGGCTGGCACCATCCGCAGGGGCTAAAGATAGGACAGGGGAAGTGGCACACAGTGGCTCGAAGGTTCTCACACAAAGGTTGGCACCACCTGCACGGGTTAAAGACAGGACAGGGGAAGTGGCACACAGAGGTTAGTGGGTTCTCACACAAAGGTTGGCACCACCCCAGGGGCTAACATCAGGACAGGTAAGGGGCACAAGGTGGTTCATGGATTCTCACGCACAGGTTGGCACCACCGTGGGCACAATAGATATACAGCAGCAATGGTGCATGTCTGAGGAGCCCTGGCCCTTGCTGCCACAGATGCCTCTTACATTGGACAGAGCTGAGGAGAGGTTGCGAGTGATCAACATTGTGATCTCCTTCTCTGACAGCGTCTTCTCTCTCTCTTCTCACTGAGGGTCACTCAAGGGTGTCAGCATGCCCGGACTAGGCAGGGGGCATAGACCCCCTGTCTTGGCAGTCTCTGATTATCTACCTCGTCCGTATTCCTTCTTCTAGACCTAAAAACACTTGAGTCTCAGCCACAGAATTCACCCATACACAGCGAAAATATACTTATATGCTGCTTAATATGGTCGACCCCACTGGATGTAAGTGACACTTGCCCCATGTAGGTGAGGCGACCACAAGGTAAGGGACACTTGTCCCATGTAGGTGAGGCGACCACAAGGTAAGTGACACTTGTCCCATGTAGGTGAAGCAGCCACACTGGAGGTAAGTGACACTTGTCCCATGTAGGTGAGGCGACCCCACTGGATGTGAGTGACACTTGTCCCATGTAGGTGAGGCGGCCACACTGGAGGTAAGTGACACTTGTCCCATGTAGGTGAGGCGACCCCACTGGATGTGAGTGACACTTGTCCCATGTAGGTGAGGCAGCTGCACTGGAGGTGTCACTTGTCCCATGTAGATGAGGCGGCCACACTGGAGGTAAGTGACACTTGTCCCATGTAGGTGAGGTGATCACACTGGAGGTAAGTGACACTTGTCCCATGTAGGTGAGGCAACCACACGGGAGGTAAGTGACACTTGTCCCATGTAGATGAGGTGGCCACACTGGAGGTAAGTGACACTTGTCCCATGTAGGTGAAGCAGCCACACTGGAGGTAAGTGACACTTGTCCCATGTAGGTGAGGTGGCCACACTGGAGGTAAGTGACACTTGTCCCATGTAGGTGAGGTGACCACACTGGAGGTAAGTGACACTTGTCCCATGTAGGTGAGGCAACCACACGGGAGGTAAGTGACACTTGTCCCATGTAGGTGAGGCGGCCACACTGGAGGTAAGTGACACTTGTCCCATGTAGGTGAAGCAGCCACACTGGAGGTAAGTGACACTTGTCCCATGTAGGTGAGGCGACCCCACTGGATGTGAGTGACACTTGTCCTATGTAGATGAGGTGGCCACACTGGAGGTAAGTGACACTTGTCCCATGTAGGTGAGGTGGCCACACTGGAGGTAAGTGACACTTGTCCCATGTAGGTGAGGCGACCCCACTGGATGTGAGTGACACTTGTCCCATGTAGATGAGGCAGCTGCACTGGAGGTGTCACTTGTCCCATGTAGATGAGGCGGCCACACTGGAGGTAAGTGACACTTGTCCATGTAGGTGAGGTGGCCACACTGGAGGTAAGTGACACTTGTCCCATGTAGGTGAGGCGACCACACTGAAGGTAAGTGTAACTTGTCCCACAAAGGGCAATGTTGTTTCTGAAGACGCCTCCCCTTCTGACGCGTGGATAGGAAGGTGTATGGGGCTATCAAGAGGGCTTATGCAGTGGGCAATTTTGCATTACGGGCAAACGCATATTCCATTTACACTGAGCAATCCTTGCTCAAGGATTTCCAGTCCTTGTTGGACAACATGGTTGAGGGGTTAGACTGTCAACAGCAAGTATGTTTTCTTTCTGACATTTCCTTTGCTAATTTGTGTTCCTCTGCAGTGGCCTCAGGGGCAGCTGTTTCAGCCCGCTGTCACTTGTGGATGCGTACCTGGTGGGCTGATACCTTGCAGAAAGCAGTCTTGTTGAAGCTTCCTTTTGATGGCGTTAAATTGTCAGGGTAGCAATCGAAAGACATGGTTAAAAAGACTGCTGAAAACAAGACGTTGGGTGGACCTTTAAAAGCCTTCACTAGGAGTAAATATTTTGCCTACAAGTGTGCTTTTCCTTTTTCATCCTACAGGGGGAATTCTCAGCCCTTTCTGGATCATGGCCACAGTTGGGGGGCCCCTCATACTGACAAATCCCACTCCAGCCCTCGGCAGCCAGTCCCTCAGGTGCTATCCAGCAAAGGTCCTAACTACCTGCTGGATGTTCCAGTTGGGACTCGGCGTTGACATTTCAGAAGGACTTGGGCTTCCACCATTTCAGGTGTTTGGGTGGTTCAAGTAGTCTCCAGGGGTTATTGTTTGGAGCTCTCTAACGTTCCAGAGAATGTTTTACAAAGCAACCCTGGGAGCCCTTCAAATGGCAGGCTCTGGTGGAAGGGGTGCAGACGTTGCTACAAAAGAAGGCTATTGTTCGGTTACTCAATCAGACTGCATTCGGGGGTTTTATTCCATTCTGTTCATTGTGCAAAAACCTTCGGGGACTTTTGTTGAGTTCTGGACTTGAAGGTCTTGAACGAGTTCTTGGTTCACCAGACATTCAAAATGACAACCTTGAAGAGCATTTTCCCATTGCTCAGACAGGGGGAACTTCTGGCCTCTCTGGATATGCTGAATGCCAACCTTCATGTGCCAATCTTCCTCGAGCATCAGAGGTTTCTCTGCTTCACTCTGGGGGATCACCATTCCCAATTTCAAGTCCTACCATTTGGGTTGACTTCAACTCCAAGAGTTTTTACCAAGCTCTTGGCTCCCTTCTTGGGCATTTTGCATTCAGTTGGTATGCAGGCGTTACCATATTTAGATGACTGGTTAATTAGTTCTCCTTTTTCTAAGGCCAAAGCCGATGCCATGGAGGTGTGTCACATTCTACAGAGCCATGGCTTCCTGTTAAATCTGCCCAAGTTCAATCTACATCCAGTCCAGTCGCTCCAGTTCATCGTGTCACGCCGCGGCTGCAGGCTCGGGTCGCCGCGGCGCAGCATTTGTTTCATACCGCGGCCTGTGTGCGGGCCGCAGGAGAAGTCGCGGCTTGCACACAGGCCACGGGAGAAGCCACGGCTTGCACACAAGCCGCGGGAGAAGCCGCAAGCCTGGTCAGGGGTTGCGGCACTCGCCACGCCCCCTTCTTTCAGTTCTGCCGCAAAGGCACACGCGGCAGGGCTTGAGACCCCGAGTGGGTTTCAGACCTGACCGCGCATAGCGCATTTAGTGCGCTTTAAATTTCAGACCAATCTATATAAACATCTGCTCACCACTTACCAGTGTCTACAGGCAAAAGCCGAATACTTGCACATGGTGATGTTTTTATGCCTGCCTTTTCCCTTTCCCAGCATGCTGCCCTCTTCCTCTCTTCCCAGCATGCATTGTTTCTCTTTGTTTGGACGCATGTACTTTATTCACTATTATACTCTTTTCCCCAATCCAAGATGGTGGTATTTCTACTTCCTGTTTCCTACTTCCTGTCTAAGGGGATAAAAGGGGAATTCAGCTGCTTGTTCATTGCGTTGCAACACTCCTTTGGTGGTAGTCACGCTCCGGCTGGTTTCTTCTTGTAATCCAGTATTTCCTGACCTGTCTTCATCTCCAGTCTTCCTGTACCCTCGGATCTTCAGCTCTAACGCCTTGGTGTCCTCCTTCTGTTTCAGGGAGTTCCTGTTGGAGGTTTTTTAAATGTAAATTAGCACTTGTATAGCACACTACTCACCCGTTAGGGTCTCAAGGCGCTGTACTCATACCGCTATGGAACCCCTCCTGGCTTTTCCCTGTGAGGCGCCCACTCCTGAGCACCCCCAGGGTGAAGCCAGGCATCCAAGCGCTGTTGGGGCCGTTGTGGAGATTAAGCAAGCTATTGCCCAGAGTTGCAGAGTGGGACCCATGAATTAGATTAGGCACCGAGGCGAGAATTATCTGGTCAAGGGGAATTGAGCCCAAGACCTGCCGAAGCGGGACTTGAACCCTGGTCTTGAGCCAGATCTCTGCTTCAGGGTCTGCCGCTCTAACCATTGAGCCACACTTCTCCATTACCCTATTGTGGTTTTTCCTGTGGGACTCCTTCTGGAGGGCACGGACTGTATTGGCTTGCTATTGTCAAACAGCACCGTGACTACCGGAAGGGGTCGCCCCTACCTCGGCCAGAGCAGAACCTGACGGAACCGGGGTCATTCCCCAACCCTCATCAACTTCGACGGTAAGCCCATTGAAAACCGTGACACATCGGGCCCTGTTTTGTATGAATGAGGGGGTGGTGTTTCCCCAGACAGGGCTTCCACGCTGGTGGCTCATCTTTTGGACCTGCTGCAGTATCCCCAAGCCTCAGCCCGCCTGTGGTTACGCAATCACGGGGAAATGGCTTCCGCCCTGGGCCTGGTTCCTTGGAGCCGTTTGCATCTTTATCCTTTAGTGCACCATTTGTTGTGCATGTGGAGTCCCCTCTCCGAAGGCTTCGAGGCTATGGTTCCCGTTTCTTCTCAGATCAGGACAGAGTTACACTGGTGGTTGGTTCTGGAAAACTTGTGGAGAGGGTTCCAGCTGGGTCAGACCATTCCTCTGAATATCACTACAGATGGCTGCAAAGTGGGTTCGGGTGCAGTTTTTGGGGACCTCAAAACCCAGGGCTAGTGGTGCAGGCTGGAGGTGCTCAATTCATCTAAATGGAGGGAATTGGTGGCTGTGAGGGAGGCACTCCTGTAGTTCCATCCTCTGATACAGGGACGTCCAGTATGTGTTCAAACAGGCAACTAGATTGTCAGAGCTTATATCAACAGGCAGGGGGAATAGTTTCCTCCCTTTACCTGTTGGCCAGGGAGATTATTGCTTGGGCAGAGCTCAACCTTCTCTCTCTCTCCGAAAAGTTTATCTTCCGGGAAAGGAGAATGGGCTTGCCAATCCATTGAGCCGGTCTTTCCCGTCTTCTATCTCCCTCCGTCTCTCTCTTCTGTTTTTTTGGGAAATCACTCATAGGTTCTGCCTCCCATGGTTGGAATTATTTGCCACAAAAGAGAATTCACTCCTTATTTTGCTCTCTGATTCCAGCCCGGGAGCACACAGTTCACAGAAGTCACTCTCAAGTCGCCTTCCTTTCAGTGGTTCAAAACTTTTGGGTCCCCAGCTTAATGATCTTGTTAAGAAGTCCGTTCTGGATCACAAACTACTGGGTTTTAGATGTTGCAGTGCCTTTGGTCAAGCATCTACCAAGAGGGGTACAAAGCAGCCCATTTGTGGCAGGGGACATTGCTGTTGTACTCCTGTCATTGGTAATACTGGCAACAGCCCTCAGTATCCTCAGCCCCTCTGTCCAGTCTCCAAGCATGATCATCTAGATAAAGTGGGAGAAAACATCAAGGTTTTCTATTCAGCAAAGGAATCAGATGTTTTAGACGCCTCGGTCCTTCAAGTGGTAAAGGAAGGCTACAAGATAGACTGTTCTGCTCCTCCCATGGATGCTTTCATCACAACTCCCACTTCAATTCAAACAGGCTCCAAGTCCTCATCAAGGTGATTCAGGATCACTCAAGGAAACGGGGCATCCTCTCAGTACCAGAGGAAGGGAAGCAAAAGGGATATTACTCTCTCATGTTCTTAGTGCACAAGCGCTCTGGAGAGTGTTGTGTGTCCTAGATCTAAAGACTGTTGATCTATACATTAATTGCCAAAGATTCAAGATGGTGACTCTAAAGCAATGTTTGCCTCTGGTCCCTTCTGACATTTTTTTGGGATCTATTGACCTTTTGGATGCTTACTTTCATATCCCTAGACACCCTGATATCTGATGTTTTTTACCCTGGGTCATCATTTCCAATTCTGGGCCTGTTTTAGAGTTCGGTGGGTGGAGTTACTCTGTCACAAACATGACGGATATCCCGTCCGCCATATTACAATCTCATTATATCTTATGGGAATCATAATACTGCGGACAGGATATCTGTCATGTTCATGATAGAGTAACCCCCTCTGGCAAACTCTAAATCAGGCCCTCTGTGTCCTTTCTCTGGCCAGGATTCTGCTCAAACCGCTTTTACTGAAGCTCTGGCACCATCGATGGGCAACCTTCGCTCCTTTGGTTTGCTGTTTTTTTCCTTATAGGTACGACTGGCTAATATGTGCTTCTTTTCTTAAGGCTCAAGAAGCTGTCCTAATGGTATGTGAGAGCCTGGAAAACCATGGTTTCATTCTCAATTCAAGCAAGTTGCATCTGATTCTTCCTCAAGGACTCCAATTCATTGGTGCCTTGTTCAAGACCAACATGGGAGAGTCTATCCTCCTCCTATGACAGCAGAAGTCAATTAGCCGCCTGTGGATTCTCCTGAATTTGCAAAAAGCCCTGGTGAGACAGTGGTAGAGAGTGAAGGGGGACATGGCTGTGGCCTTTTTTCCAGCACCCTGGGCTCAAATGCACCGATACCATCTGGACTGCCACCCTCTGTCATTCTGCATCCTAATCTTTCAAGAATGCAAAGCCTTACACCCAATTCTAGATCCGGTAATTCAGAAATGGCAGTGGCATCCCCTCAAATCTGGACAGAGGGGTATTAATGGCTTCTCCCCTTTCCTTGACTAGAACAATATATGCCAGCAGTATCGAATGGGGTATCAAAAGGCCCAGGTCTTTGACGTTTGCGGAGTTCAGGACATCTTCAAACTGGAAGGAGTTGGCTGCCTTCAAAGCCCTGTTGTCATTGGCGTCATGCAACAAGGGCAAAGCAGTCCAGAGCAGGACAGACAACCAGGTCTTGAGGACCAGCAGAAACCACAAGGTGGCACCAGGGTCCCTATGATAGTCCTCATAGCAGAGCAGGGTAGGGTCTTGGCAGAGTTGAACCTTTTGCTGGTGGCAATTTATCTGTGGGGAGGGAGAATGGGGATGCAAACAGTCTCAGCCAGACATCCCCCTCCTCTGTCTCCATGTCCCTGTGCTCTCAGTTACTTCAGGAGAATGTAAACAGGTTCCAGCCTCTGTGGCTGAATCTGTTTGCATTTCTTCAGGATGCTCTCCTTCCCAGATACTGGTCCCTCTTGTCATGTCGGCAGGGTAGGCACAATCAGTTTCAGGTAGCCTTTAGGTCTCTTCTTCAATTTCCCTCCCTTTCGTCTCATCAGGAGAGGCTTGTCCAAAATCAGAAGGGAGCAGCTAGCGGTAGTGGTGACCACCTGGAGACTTCTTCCCTGGTTCCTACTGCTGTGTCATATATCGATCTTACCTCTGTGGATCTTGTCTGCAGTGCCATCTCCTCTTAGGGTTCATGTCCTACCAGAGAGGTCTGTAAAGCAGCTCTCCCTGGGGATCTAGAGATTGAAAGGTAAAGGCTAGAGGCATTAGGATGTTCCTCAGAGAGGAGACTAAAAATATACAAGAGGCATTGCAATTCTTTTCTAGATGGTGCTCTTGAAGGGTTTAGTTTCTGTTTCTAGTGATGGGAAAAATGTTTTGGAGTTTCTTGGGGATGGATTTCTCTTTCTACCTACATTTCACAGCCAATGGGCAGCATTCAAGGCCATCAGGGATCCGGTTTGATCCACTCGGCTCTGGATTGATCAGAAGATTACATTTGAGGTTACAAGAGGTTTATTGTTAATTCTTCAGTTCCTTCTTGGGATTTGCCTCTGGTACTGAGTTTTTTTGCAGGAATCTCATTTTAAGCCTCTGCCCACTGTTTCTTTGAAATATTTGAAATATTTCATAATATAGCTCTTTTTTTCTTGTAGCCATTACTTCAGACTGCAAGTTGCGGGAAACTGAGACCATGCTTTTTCACAATCCCTTCTTAAACTACTTTCATGACAAGGTAATTCTAATACCAGACCCTACTTTCTTACCAAAGATATCATCTTCATTTCATCTTTCCCAGGATATAGTTCTTCCTGCCTTCTTTGCCTCTCCATCTTCAGAACAGGAAACCTTCTGGTATTCCCTAGATCTTCTAGTAGCCCTTTCTGTCTATTTAGAGAGAACCTCCTCTTTTAGAAAGGTGGATTCTGGTGGATTTTCTTTTTGTTACATTTGGTAATAAGATCCTTCATCCTACGACTTCAACGTTGAGTCTTTGGATTAGAATTGTTATGTTGTTAGGTTACCAAAAATCTGAGGTTTCTCTTCCCTCCGCTATCCAAGGACATTCTACTAGAGGAATGTCTTCATGTGGCAGCTTTTAAAGGTGCTTCTTTCAAAGACATCTGCACTGCAGCCACGTGGTCCTCCTGTCACGCCTTCATTTCCCATTAGAGATGAAGGATGGGGATGATTTTGGGACCGCAGTTGGCTCAGAAGTACACTGAAAGATATATTCCTGAGCACTTCTCCTTAATAAATTCATCTGCATGTTGCATCAACTTGTAGGCTTGTGTTATCAGTTTTTTCACAAATAACTTGGGTATACGTTCACTATATTAGGACTGGGACAAGGTGATGTAGGTAATGACGCAGATACTTACCGGTAATCTTCATTACTCTTAGTCATAGTCTTACTCATCCCAGTCCTAGATTCCTTCCCTCCATACCCTGAGAAAAGGGGAAGATTGGTACTTGGTAATTATGGTTTGGTATTTTCAGGAAGCACTCTCACAGTCGCACCACATATATGGCTCACGTCTTAGTGTCGTGGCCAAACAATGTTGGGCATAAGAATATTTTAAATGAGTATGGGTGAATTCAGTGCGTGAGACACTGCTAATGTTTGTAGGACTGGGGCGAGGAGACTATGACTCAGAGTAATGAAGGTTACCAGTAAGTAACTGAGTTAGTCACCAAGCTCTTCACAGCTTTGCACTGGATTTCTGGACTCAGGCTCTGGTAAGAAGTAATTTGGATCCCCTACATTTCAAGGCAGTCTGTCACATTCTCCTCTTCAGGGTCCAACGCAACAAAGTATTTTTCTCCGGCCCGTCTTATATATTCTTTCTTCAATGATTAGGTTAGCGGAACTGCGGTGGAGGACAGTTGGACATTTTGCCAAACACAGCTTGGACTACCGATTTTGGGAATTATTGAGTAAAGAAATTGCTGCATGCACTACATGTACGAAACTTTGTGACCATCGAATTTCTGAGATGATTCGATCCTTGTACTTCATGAGTGTTACCCATGGATGGTTGTTGCTTTATTTACGCTTACCATACTAATTCTGAAGGACCTATTGTGATATGGAAATTTTACAAAATCTATGCCCTGATAAAGCTCTATTTTGGGCAAAACGTGTTTGCTGCACTCTTGTTCCTGTATGAAGATGAATAAAGAATTTAATATAATAAAAAAAATTATTCGATCAATTTTGTGAATCTGATTGACTGTGTACATTACTTTGTGTGTTGCCGCTCTAATATAAAAAAAATGCCTTTATCTTGGGTCATTTGGTAGCTAAATAATAGAGGTGGACGGCTAGTGAGCAGACTTAGTGGAACTCACAGGTGGTGCAGTACATTGGTCCTTAGCTACCTCCTTTTCTTTTGTAAGTAACTCACTTTCAAGCTTGTCCCCTCTGCTATGGTAGTGGACCTGACCTGACAGCTTTGTCCTGTGTATCCCTCCGCTGACACCATCTGTAGAGCTGGGATTCTGTACTTTGAGCACTTGACTTTCAGGTTATAATCCTGTTCCCGCCTCATCTCACCTGTAGCCGATGTCACACCATTTGTTCTTGTTGATGTGTAAGTTCTGCACTGCCTTCGCTTCTGCCACACACTTCGCTCTGGTGTTACAGGCTGTTCCAGCCGTGTGATGAATGACAACATAAGGTACCGGGGTCTTCATCGGTTTGAGGCAGGTCACCTTGCGGGCCCCCCACCCTGAGCGGGTGATGATGTTGGGGCACCCTGTTCAAGAGAGTGAAGAAGAGGTTGCATTACATTTACTTTGCTTATTTTACAGTTGTTTTTTTTCTTCAGAAAACAGGATTTGAGAAGGACCAATGTGGCTGTTTCTTTCTTTTTTGGCATTTAGTGGCGCTGTGCGCACACTACACAATGCAGTAAACAGCAAATAATAAATGTTCACATTATGGCACAGGTACAGTACAGAATTACAGTCACTCAGTTTGCTGTTGTCATATAGTGGGCCCCCCAGCTGGAGATGGAGGGGCCAGAGCTTTCTCCACCGTGCATAGTGTGGTCAGCATGTGTGTGGCTCAGCAGGAAAACGTTCAAGAATGAGCAGACCACCATCACCCCCAACAAGCAGGGCCAGCTTTAGCACTGGTGACACCCTGTGCGACAAACTTTGTTGGCACCCTGCTCCATGACATCCTCATTGGATTCCCTCACTACCACTGGAAAAAAGTGCCCCTCATCTCTCCAAAGCTCATCTCTCACATACATTTCATTTGTTTTAAAGCATTGGTAAAGGCTGGATGTACTAATAAGAATGTATATCTACCAAAACAAACCCTTTTTGTCAACATTAGGAATAGAGAATGAAATACTGGGGGGGGGAACATAGGGGCTGATTTAAGAAAAGTGGTGCTTCCCCCAGTACAGCTCCACTTTCCTTTCGCCCCTTAATGCCCCCTATCGCCACAATGAGAAGCTACCAGCTCAGGCTGAGCAGGTGCCTGACTAATCAATGGTTCTTGGGGGGCAAGCTGGGATTCACCAGTTCCAATAGTGGAGTTCTTCCCTAACGGAGTAGAAACCCCTTTGCTCTCTGGTGCCTTAGTTGAAGGTTGCCCACCTTTAATTTCCTTTTTCTTTTTCTTCAGGGGCCTACTTGCACTCACTGCAAGGGCAGAACCTCCAGAATACTTGGGAGAGGTCTGGCAATTGTCCAGTTCCACTTTTGAGCTCTGACCAACCTCTGGGTGGTCATTTCGAAGGAGACAGTGAAGGGGGAGGTCTGTACTGACTACCACCCTTCTCCAGCTAAGGGACCCAAGTATCTGTATAGGTACTACAGCTACTGGCCTATCAGTGACTATCCCTGGGATAACCCTTACCCTGGCAGTCTCTCCTGGTATATACTGGTTTGAGAGCACCAGCCTGTCATGCACAATTGTGTGACTGGCACAGGTGTCTCTCAGGGCAGTAGTTGGGATTCCATTCACCAGTAGGAGATGGGAGGTTATACTCCCCTCTGGAATCTCTAACTCACCTGTGGGGCCCACTTTCCAGTTAATGGCAATGGCAATCCTAATCTGATGAGTCATCCCCAGTGGCTACACTGGGTGACCCTGGGGGCTTACTAGTGGCTCTGTTTTTGGGACAAGAAGTGTCCTGGGTGTGGTGCCCTGTCTTTTGACAGTTGTGGCACCGTGCCTTAGTGGCATCCCAGTTTTTACCCTGGTACCCACCTTTGGTTTGTGAGGTGTCTTTGGGCCCAGCCTCCTGGACAACTTTTTGGGGGCCTAAGGTCTCCTTTTTTTTATTTCTATGGTGCTCCCCCTTTTTCTCTTGTTGGGTCCTCCCTGACTCTTTCTTTCGGTCACCCTCTCCAGTTCTAGTTTTGGACACTCTAGTTTTCACCCAATGATCAGCCTTCCTCCCAAACTCTTGGGGGGAAACTGGCCCCAAATCTATAGATACTGGTGCAACTTGTCTTGGACCCAATTACTCCAAAGGTGTTCTTTCATTATTAAATTGTACAGCCCTTCATAATCATGTACCTTGTTGCCTTCTAACCAACCACCTAGCATTTTTACTGAGAAGTCCACAAACTCTACACAGGACTTACTCTAGGATTTATGAGTCCCCTGAATTTTATGCAGCATTCCTCAGTGCTAACTCCAAAGCCCTCAATCAGGGTCCCCTTCATGAAGTCATAGGATTTCGCATCTGTTTCACTCAGTGTTAGGAGCCTATCCCTGTACTTTCATGAGAACAATTTCCATAACAGAGTGCTCCAGTGCTTCTTTTGGACAACCCTCCCAATGCAGGCTCTCTCAAAGGCAATGAACCATTTCTGAATATCATCTTCTTCTTGGTAGGGGGGGACAACTCATTTTGGGAGTCTTAGGTTGAAAGGTTTCTCTTCCTCCCTATTTATTAGTATGCTGCCACCAGAGATGGGTCCTGGGCCCAACTCTTTTCTTTGTTTCTCTGTTTCCAAGACCTGCCTCTCTAAGGCCAGTCTCTTGGTCAGCCTGGCAATGTCCAGGTCTGTTTCTGTGCATGCTCTAGAGCTTCTGGTAGATGAGCTACCCTCATCTCCATTGTCCACATTGTCTTCACCCACCACAGATGCATCATCATCTATTTCATCCGAGCGGGTTTATCTTTTTCATGCTGGGCCACCGGAAACATAAGTTTCTCTGCTTTGGGGCTCTTTCCGGTATGAAATTTGTATAGTCTGCAGAGTCTCCTTCATTGGGCATAGCTATATGCCTCATAATGTTCCAGGTCGAGCTCCTGGGTTCTGGTCTCTGTATCAGACATGTATTCTTTACCAAAGCTGCGACCTTTTGAAGAATTTGAAATCCCCTTTTTGGAAGGCCAACTGAAGTAAAGACTTTTAAAACTTTTTTCTGAAGATGTAGGGACCTAACCAGGGCCCTGACGATTATTTTAAACATTTGCAAAAAATGTTTAGTCATTTAAAAATCAGAAATAATGAACTAAAGGCAATTTGGAGAGTTATCCGTTTGCTCACAAAATTGACAAAGTGGTATCAGCAAATGCAGTCTTTATCCCACCGCTGGTCCACCAAATGTAGGAGGCTGGCCCTCTATATAGTGTACAAAGCAAAGCACACTGTGCAGGGGGTCCATGCAACCACGTGTTGGTTTAGAGAGGTAAAAATCTGACCACCTACTGCTCTAATTTTGAAGGTAGCAGGTCGAGCAGTTAGGCTAAACCAGGAGATGTGCTAAGTATTTGCTGTATTGACAAATCCTATCACGCACACACAAACTCAATGAATAACTCAAGACCCCCTACTTTCAGCGACTATGCCCACAGCTCACCATACGTGAGGGCACACAGTGCCGATAGAAGCACCACCACACGGAGCATCCTTGCCACGTCCGGAATATTCTTTCAGGAGCAAACAGCACAGCAGCACCTGCAAGGCAGAAACAGAAGGGGTACAGTCAGAGGAGAGTGGGGCAGAGCAGCACACAAAGAGTGACAAGTGTAGGCCAAAGTTGGTGCACACAAGACCATGAGGACACCAGGGATAAACACAACAGTCTGCACACTCGGGCACTGTTCTCACACACAGAGACAGGAACACCCCTTTGGCTATCCAGTGATAGCCGCGTACTTAATTCAAACCCCAATAAAGTTGAGAATATCAGATGCAGTCAATTGTGGTGGCTGCGGAGCGAGGACCACAAACATGACCGGCGGGGGCATCTGGGATTTTAGCCCAAATAACAGGCCCCATCTTGGCACCCCCCCACCGCCTTAGGCTGACACACAGACGCAATGGTGTAGCCAGAGTGCCAAGGGCCATAGTGCAAGGAGGAAATGGGTGCCCCAGCCGCTGTTTAAATGGTGAAATACAGAAATAATCAGGGTTCAGTGGGCACCTCAGGCCTCTGGGGCCCGGTGCCACAGCGCCTGCTGCACCCATACAATTACACGCCTGCTGAAACATAACATTCTCCTTCTCCCTCCCGGCTCACCACACAAGAGGCAAAGAGAGCTGCCACTAGGGCATCTTACAGGGTACAGGTGTCAGGTCACTATGACAGCAGGCAGGGACGAACCAGGAGGACTCAAGGCAAGGATAAGAATGAAGACCACAAGCAAACAAGGCAGGAACTAAATAAAAGAAGGCAAGGGACCAAGGCAGGAATAAAACACAAGGCAGGGATGTAACACAAGGCAGGGATAAAAGACAAGACCCCAAGGGAACAAGACAGGGATAAAACACAAGACCCGAAGGGAACAAGGCAGGGGTAAAACACAAGAACCCAAGGAGACAAGGCAGGGATAACACACAAGACCCCCAAGGGAACAAAGCAGGGTTAAAATACAAGAACCCAAGGAGACAAGGCAGGGATAACACACAAGACCCCCAAGGGAACAAGGCAGGGTTAAAACACAAGGCAGGGATAAAACACAAGGCAGGGATATAACACAAGGCAGGGATGAAATAGAAGGCCTCAAGGCATGGATAAGACACAAGAACACAAGCAAACAAAACAAGAACTAAATACAAGAAGGCAAGAGAACAAGGCAGTGATACAACACAAGGCAGGGATAAACCACAAGACCAAAGGGAACAAGGCAGGGACAAAACACAAGAACCCAAGGGGATAAGGCATGGATAAAACACAAGACTCCAAGGGAACAAGGCAGGGATAAAACACAAGGCAGGGACAAAACAGAAGGACTCAAGGCAGGGATAAACACAAGACCCCAAGGGAACAAGGCATGGATAAAGCACAAGTCAGGGACAAAACTGAAGGACTCAAGGCAGGGATAAGACACAAGAACACGAGCAAACAAGGAAGGGGTAAAACACCAGACCCTAAGGGAACAAGGCAGGGATAAAACACAAGGCACGTTTACAACACAAGGCAGGGACAAAACAGAAGGGTTTAAGGCAGGGGTAAGACCCAAGCAAACAAGGCAGGAACTAAATACAAGAAGGCAAGGGGACAAGGCAGAGATACAACACAACGCAGGGATATAACACAAGATAGGGATAAAATACAAGACCCCAAGGGAACAAGGCAGGGATAAAACACAAGACACCAAGAGAACAAGGCAGGGATAAAACACAAGACACCAAGAGAACAAGGCAGGGATAAAACACAAGACCCCAAGGGAACAAGGCAGGGATAAAACACAAGACCCCAAGGGAACAAGGCAGGGATAAAACACAAGACCCCAAGGGAACAATGCAGGGATCAAACACAAGACCCCAAGGGAACAAGGCAGGGATAAAACACAAGACCCCAAGGGAACAAGGCAGGGGTAAACACAAGACCCCAAGGGAACAAGGCAGGGATAAAACACAAGACCCCAAGGGAACAAGGCAGGGGTAAACACAAGATCCCAAGGGAACAAGTCAGGGGTAAAACAGAAGGCTGGGATAAGAACACAAGACCCCAAGGGAACAAGGCAGGGGTAAAACACAAGACCCTAAGGGAACAAGGCAGGGATAAAACACGATGCAGGGTCAAAACACAAGGACTCAAGGCAGGGATAAGACACAGGAGCACAAGCAAACAAGGCAGGAACTAAATACAAGAAGGCAAGGGGCAGAGGCAGGGATATAACACAATGCGAGGATACAACACAAGGCAGGGATACAACACAAGGCAGGGATAAAACACAAGGCGAGGATACAACACAAGTCAGGTATACAACACAAGGCAGGGATAAAACACAAGGCGGGGATACAACACAAGGCAGGGGTACAACACAAAGCAGGAATAAAACACAAGCCAGGGATAAAACACAAGATCCCAAGGGAACAAGGCACGGATAAAACACATGACCCCAAGGGAACAAATCAGGGATAAACACAAGGCTGGGATAACACAAGGTAGGGCACAGCAAAAACAGAAGAAAACATTGGCAGGGTTGAGGCACACTAGGCAGGGATAAAACACAAGGCAGTGATATAACACAAGATGGGGATACAACACAAGGCAGGGATATAACACAAGGCAGGGATAAAACACAAGACACCAAGAGAACAAGGCAGGGATAAAACACAAGACCCCAAGGGAAAAAGGCAGGGGTAAAACAGAAGGAAACCAGGCAGGGTTAAGACACAGGCACATTAGGCAGGGGTAAAACACAAAACCACAAGGGCATAAGATGAAAGAAAGACACAAGGTCACAAGACGGGAATGAAACGAGGACACTAGGCAGTAATAAAAGACAAATGCCCAAGGTGGAGATAAAACTGTTCTGAACACACCTGATGGTCACATACTTCCTCGAGCCTGAGGTTTTACTTCTGCACATTACAGCTGCACATGTCTCCTGATCCCGGGAGCACAGCTCTCCAGTGTAGATCAGGGTGGATGGCCCTCGGTGTGATCTGTGGACTACTGGGGAGAGTGGATCAATCGATCTATTCTCTGGTAGATCGCAGAGGTTCTCTGAGAGAAGAGGCGGCCATGTGATAGAGCAGTGAAGATGGACTGAGGTTCTTGGTGGGACCAGGAAAGAGTGTGTCTTCTAAGGTGACAGATTTACATCTGTGGTTTTATTTAAGTGTTAGAGAAAGAGCCTTCTCTGTAGGAGCTCAGAGATGTCAGTGATGTGTGAATGAAAAGTATGTTCGAGTTGTCATAACCTTAGAGCTGAGACCTCCAGGCCTCTCCTCCACCGGTGACACTTAAGGATGCCCTCAGCTATGGAAACAAACCTTGTGTGGTCACAGCTACACCACCCACTGCTGACACCTGCTGATGCTGTAGAGGGGTCCTAGGTAAAACCAGGGGAAGTCTCCTCATCCTGCACCCCCACCCCGAGGTCACCTCTCCACCCCCACCTGCGACTACTGCCAGCTACTTATGTTCAGGAAGGAACTCAAGACCCACCCCCCAAACCACTGGCACCTGCTCACAAGAGTGAACCAGCCAATCCGCACAGAATTTATGAAGGCATCACCGGACGTCCCGCCCACCGGCTCGTGCCCTGTGAATGTGTGACTCCTCCGCTGATCCCAGACTCTGCTGGTTCATTAGACCGGTTTGATGCAGTCCAGCAGCATGTGGCCCCAACACATGATCATCATCACATGACACATGTTGAATGTGAAGCCCTGTGATGGACTAGGAATGTGGACCTTGTTATATGAAAACTCCACATGATAAATGAAACCAGCAATAAGTGTCCCTGCTTGAGTTGAACTCACCTGACTCTTCCTTCTCCAGACGGGTCCTGGATGTTCGTCTGAGCCAGGGACTCCCTTTTATACTCACAGTGGCCGGTCCTCCTGTAGTCCGCGAAGCTGCCCTCACGCTCACACCTCAGGGTGGCACTGCCCAGTGACTAATGGTGCCAGCTTGAGCTGTAATTAGAGATCTTTGACTCACATGTTTGCACAATCCTGGAATTTTGCCATTTGTGAAAGTATTTCACAATTTCACGATTTCACGACGTATTTATGCAGTTTTAGGGAGGGCGTATATCACCAGGGGTGGTTACATCAGGAATAGGATATTACATAAGTAATGTAAATAACAATTATGATGAATATTGCGAAACAAGATGTTTGCACACACAAGTACTCAGTATAGATTCTGAAGGGAGACAGGCAAACTTCAGGCGAGAAACAGCAGAGACTCTGAGCGCACCAGTTTTTGTAGAATGAAGGAAACATGGATTTAAATATCCCAGTTCAGTTTTAAAGATTGTCAGTGAGACAGTGTGGCTAGGCACAGGGTACAGAGTCTATCAGTGAGGCAGTGTGGCTATGCCCAGGGTCTATCAGTGAGGCAATGGGGCTATACCTGGGTACAGAGTCTGTCAGTGAGACACTGGGGCTATACTTGGGTACGGAGTCTGTCAGTGAGGCAGTGGTGCTCTACCCAGGGGTGCAGAGTCTGTCAGAGAGACAGTGGGGCTATGCCCAGGGTACGGAGTCTGTAAGTGAGACACTGATGCTATGCCCAGGGTACAGAGGCTGTCAGTGAGGCAGTGGGACTATGCCCAGGGTACAGAGGCTGTCAGTGAGACATTGGTGCTATGCCTTGGAGTACAGAGTCTTTAAGTGAGACACTGGTGCTATGCCCAGGGTACAGAGGCTGTCAGTGAGACATTGGTGCTATGCCCTGGAGTACAAAGTCTGTCAGTGAGACATTGGTGCTATGCCCTAGAGTACAGAATCTGTCAGTGAGACAGTGGGGCTATGCCCAGGGTACAGAGTCTGTAAGTTAGACACTGGTGCTATGCCCAGGGTACAGAGGCTGTCGGTGAGATAGTGGGGCTATGCTCAGGGGTACAGAGTCTCTCATTGGAAAAGTGATGCTATGCCCTGGGGTACAGAGTCTGTCAGTAACACATTGGGGATATGCCCGGGGGTACAGAATAGGTCAGTGACACAGTGGGGCTATGCCCAGAGTACAGCATCTGTTCGTGAGACAGTGAGGCTATGCCCTGGGGTACAGAGTCTGTCATTGAGACACTGGTGCTATGCCCTGGGGTGCAGAGTCTGTCAATGAGACACTGGTGCTATGCCCTGGGGTACAGAGTCTGTCAATGAGACAGTAAGGGTATGCTCAGGGGTACAGAGTCTGTCAGTGAGAAAGTGATGCTATGCCCTGGGTTACAGGATCAGTCAGAGAGACAGTGGGGCGATGCCCATACTACAGAGTCTGTCAGTGAGACAGTAGGGGTATGCTCATGTGTACAGTGTCTGTCAGAGAGGCACTGGGACTGTGCCCAGGGGCATAGAGTCTGTCACTAAGACAGTGATGCTATGCCCAGGGGCATAGAGACTGTCGGGGAGACAGTGGGGTTATGCCCCTGCATACAGAGTCTGTCAGTGAGACAGTGATGCTATGCCTGGTCTACAGAGTCTGCCAGTGAGACACTGGGGCTATGCCTGGGGGTACAGAATATGTCAGTGAGACAGTGGGGCTATGCCCAGGGGTATAGAATCTGTCAGTGAGACAGTGGGCTACAGAGTCTGTCAGTGAGACATCGGGGCTATCCCCAGGGGTACAGAGTCTCTCAGTGAGACAGTAATGCTATGCCCATGGGGATAGAGTCCTTAGTAGCCAAACCTCCTTTTCCTAAGACCTATTAGGGTCTCTGCTTTGGGGAATTCTTCAGATAACGAATGCACTAGCTCATCAGAGTTCCTCTGCATCTCCCTCTTCACCTTCTACCAAGGATCGACCACTGACGCTCCAGGACGCCTGCAAAACCACAACAAAGTAGCAAGACGACTACCAGCAACATTGCAGCGCCTAATCCTGCCAGCTTTCTCGACTTTTTCCTGGTGGTGCATGCTCTGGGGGTAGCCTGCCTTCACCCTGCACCAGAAGCTCCGAAGAAATCTCCCGTGGGTCGACGGAATCTTCCACCTGCTAACGCAGGCACCAAAAGACTGCAACCCTGGTCCTCTGGGTCCCATCTCATCCAGATGAGCGTGGTCCCTGGAACACAGCGACTCTGTCCAAGTGACTCCCACAGTCCAGTGACTCTTCAGTCCAAGTTTGGTGGAGGTAA
Organism: Pleurodeles waltl; assembly: GCF_031143425.1. Taxonomy (NCBI): domain Eukaryota; kingdom Metazoa; phylum Chordata; class Amphibia; order Caudata; family Salamandridae; genus Pleurodeles; species Pleurodeles waltl. The sequence continues at coordinate 4,037,133 of NC_090448.1, read as the reverse complement.
GTCCTTGTCTCCCCACGCTAGACTGCAAAGCTGTGTACCGCGTGATTTGCAACTGCTCCGGCTCCTGTGCACTCTTCCAGGATTTCCTTTGTGCACAGCCAACCCTGGGTCCCCAGCACTCCGTACTGCAGTGCACAACCTTCTGAGTAGTCCTCTGGCGTCGTGGGACTCCCTTTTGTGGCTTTGTGTGGACTCCGGTTCACTTTTCTTCTAAGTGCTTGTTGGGGTACTTCTGCAGGTGCTGCCTGCTTCTGTGAGGGCTCTCTGAGTTGCTGAGCGCCTGTAGGAGGCTGGCCTGGCTTGTAGTGGGTACCAAGGGGTACTTACAATCTTTACCAGGTCCAGTTATCCCTTATTAGTGTAGAAGAGGTGCTTCTAGCAGCTTAGGCTGATAGAAGGTAGCTATAGCAGAGCAGCTTAGGCTGAACTAGGAGACATGCAAAGCTCCTACTATACCACTGGTGTCATATGCACATTATCATAAGAAAACACAGATATACTAAAAATAAAGGTACTTCATTTTTATGACAATATGCCAAAATTGTCTCAGTGAGTACCCTCAGTAGGAGGATGCCAAATATACACAAGATATATGTACACAATACCAAAAATATGCAGTAATAGCAAAAGGAAGTAATGCAAGCAATGTAAAGTTACAGTAGATTGCAATAGGAGCACATAGGTATAGGGGCAACACAAACCATGTACTCCAAAAGTGGAATGCGAACCACGAATGGACCCCAAACCTATGTGGGCTTATAGAGGGTCGCTGGGACTGTAAGAAAACAGTGAGGGTTAGAAAAATAGCCCACCCCAAGACCCTGAAAGGTAGGTGTAAAGTGCACCTACAACCCCCAGAGAACACAGAAGTCGTGATAGGGGGATTCTGCAAGGAAGGCCAACACCAGCAATGCAACAACAGTGGATTTCTGGACCTGAGTACCTGTAAGAAAGGGGACCAAGTCCAAGAGTCGCGACAGTGTCGAGAGGGGGCAGATGCCCAGGAAATGCCAGCTGAGGGTGCAAGGAAGCTGCCAACGGATGGAAGAACTTTTGTGTTCTACGAGAACGGAGAGGACTAGGAACTTCCCCTTTTGAGGATGGATGTCCCACGTCGTGAAGAAGCTTTCAGAGTTGTTCCCACACACAAAGACCGCAAACAAGCCTTGCTAGCTTCAAGGGTCAAGGTTAGGGTTTTTGGATGCTGCTGTGGCCCAGGAGAGACCGGGATGTCGCCACTTGGATGAGGAGACAGAGGAGGCGCCCAGCAAGTCAGGGAGCCCTCACAGAAGCAGGCAGCACCCGCAGAAGTACCAGATCAGGCACTTAGAAGAGGAGTGAACCAGAGTCCACCCAAAGTCAGAAAAGGGAGTCCCACGACACCGGACGACAACTCCGAAGGTTGTGCACTGCAGGTTAGAGTGTCGGGACCCAGGCTTGGCTGTGCACAAAGGAAATCCTGGAAGAGTGCACAGGAGCCGGAGCAGCTGCAAATCACGCGGTACCCAGCAATGCAGTCTAGTGTGGGGAGGCAAGGACTTACCTCCACCAAACTTGGACTGAAGAGTCACTGGACTGTGGGAGTCACTTGGACAGAGTTGCTGAGTTCCAGGGCCCACGCTCAACATGCTGAGAGGGGGCCCAGAGGACCGGTGATGCAGTCTTTTGTTGCCTGCTGTTGCAGGGGGAAGATTTTGTCGACCCATGGGATATTTCTTCAGAGGCCTGGGGCAGAAAGAAGGCAGGCTACCCCCAGAGCATGCACCACCAGGAAACAGTCGAGAAAGCCGGCAGGATGAAGCGATACAAGGTTGCAGTAGTCGTCTTTGCTACTTTGTTGCGGTTTTGCAGGCGTCCTAAGCAGTCAGCAGTCGATCCTTTGGCAGAAGGCGAAGAGGGAGATGCAGAGGAACTCTGGTGAGCTCTTGCATTCGTTATATGAAGAATTCCCCAAAGCAGAGACCCTAAATAGCCAGAAAAGGAGGTATGGCTACCTAGGAAGGAGTGGTCACTCCCCTTTCCTTTGTCCAGTTTCGCGCCGGAGCAGGGCTGGGGGATCCCACAACCGGTGTAGACTGGCTTATGCAGAGATGGGCAGCATCTGTGCCCATCAAAGCATTTCCAGAGGCTGGGGGAGGCTACTCCTCCCCAGCCCTGACACCTTTTTCCAAAGGGAGAGGGTGTAACACCCTCTCTCTGAGGAAGTCCTTTGTTCTGCCTTCCTGGGCCAGGCCTGGCTGTACCCCAGGAGGGCAGAGACCTGTCTGAGGGGTTGGCAGCAGCAGCAGCAGCTGCAGTGAAACCCCGGGAAAGGTAGTTTGGCAGTACCCGGGTCTGTGCCAGAGACCCGGGGGATCATGGAATTGTCTACCCAGTGCCAGAATGGCATTGGAGTGACAATTCCATGATCTTAGACATGTTACATGGCCATGTTCGGAGTTACCATTTGTGACGCTATACATCGGTAGTGACCTATGTATAGTGCACGCGTGAAATGGTGTCCCCGCACTCAAAAAGTCCGGGGAATTTGCCCTGAACGATGTGGGGGGTACCTTGGCTAGTGCCAGGGTGCCCACACACTAAGTAACTTTGAACCCAACCCTCACCAGGTGAAAGTTAGACATATAGGTGATTTATAAGTTACTTATGTGCAGTGTAAAATGGCTGTGAAATAATGTGGGCATTATTTCACTCAGGCGGCAGTGGCAGGCCTGTGTAAGAATTGTCAGAGCTCCCTATGGGTGGCAAAAGAAATGCTGCAACCGATAGGGATCTCCTGGAACCCCAATACCCTGGGTACCTGTGAGAAGGTAGCCTCTTTCTAGCCTTGTTACCCCCACTTTTGGCCTGTTTGTGAGTGTATGTCAGGGTGTTTGTCACTGTTTTCACTGTCTCACTGGGATCCTGATAGCCAGGCCTCAGTGCTCATAGTGAAAACACCATGTTTTCAGTATGGTTGTTATGTGTCACTGGGATCCTGCTGGTCAGGACCCCAGTGCTCATAGGTTTGTGGCCTATATGTATGTGTCACTGGGACCCTGTCACACAGGGCCCCAGTGCTCATAGGTGTGCATGTATATGTTCCCTGTGTGGTGCCTAACTGTCTCACTGAGGCTCTGCTAACCAGAACCTCAGTGGTTATGCTCTCTCATTACTTTCAAATTGTCACTAACAGGCTAGTGACCATTTTGACCAATTTACATTGGCTTACTGGAACACCCTTATAATTCCCTAGTATATGGTACTGAGGTACCCAGGGTATTGGGGTTCCAGGAGATCCCTATGGACTGCAGCATTCCTTTTGCCACCCATAGGGAGCTCTGACAATTCTTACACAGGCCTGCCACTGCAGCCTGAGTGAAATAACGTCCATGTTATTTCACAGCCATTTTACACTGCACTTAAGTAACTTATAAGTCACCTATATGTCTAACCTTTACCTGGTAAAGGTTAGGTGCAAAGTTACTTAGTGTGAGGGCACCCTGGCACTAGCCAAGGTGCCCCCACATTGTTCAGAGCCAATTCACTGAACTTTGTGAGTGCGGGGACACCATTACACGCGTGCACTACATATAGGTCACTACCTATATGTAGCTTCACCATGGTAACTCCGAATATGGCCATGTAACATGTCTATGATCATGGAATTGCCCCCTCTATGCCATCCTGGCATTGTTGGTACAATTCCATGATCCCAGTGGTCTGTAGCACAGACCCTGTTACTGCCAGACTGCCCTTCCTGGGGTTTCTCTGCAGCTGCTGCTGCTGCCAACCCCTCAGACAGGTAGCTGCCCTCCTGGGGTCCAGCCAGGCCTGGCCCAGGATGGCAGAACAAAGAACTTCCTCTGAGAGAGGGTGTGACACCCTCTCCCTTTGGAAAATGGTGTGAAGGCAGGGGAGGAGTAGCCTCCCCCAGCCTCTGGAAATGCTTTGTTGGGCACAGAGGTGCCCAATTCTGCATAAGCCAGTCTACACCGGTTCAGGGACCCCTTAGCCCCTGCTCTGGCGCGAAACTGGACAAAGGAAAGGGGAGTGACCACTCCCCTGACCTGCACCTCCCCTGGGAGGTGTCCAGAGCTCCTCCAGTGTGCTCCAGACCTCTGCCATCTTGGAAACAGAGGTGCTGCTGGCACACTGGACTGCTCTGAGTGGCCAGTGCCACCAGGTGACGTCAGAGACTCCTTGTGATAGGCTCCTTCAGGTGTTAGTAGCCTTTCCTCTCTCCTAGGTAGCCAAACCCTCTTTTCTGGCTATTTAGGGTCTCTGTCTCTGGGGAAACTTTAGATAACGAATGCATGAGCTCAGCCGAGTTCCTCTGCATCTCCCTCTTCACCTTCTGATAAGGAATCGACCGCTGACCGCGCTGGAAGCCTGCAAACCTGCAACATAGTAGCAAAGACGACTACTGCAACTCTGTAACGCTGATCCTGCCGCCTTCTCGACTGTTTTCCTGCTTGTGCATGCTGTGGGGGTAGTCTGCCTCCTCTCTGCACCAGAAGCTCCGAAGAAATCTCCCGTGGGTCGACGGAATCTTCCCCCTGCAACCGCAGGCACCAAAAAGCTGCATTACCGGTCCCTTGGGTCTCCTCTCAGCACGACGCGCGAGGTCCCTCGAATCCAGCGACACCGTCCAAGTGACCCCCACAGTCCAGTGACTCTTCAGCCCAAGTTTGGTGGAGGTAAGTCCTTGCCTCACCTCGCTGGGCTGCATTGCTGGGAACCGTGACTTTGCAAGCTACTCCGGCCCCTGTGCACTTCCGGCGGAAATCCTTCGTGCACAGCCAAGCCTGGGTCCACGGCACTCTAACCTGCATTGCACGACTTTCTAAGTTGGTCTCCGGCGACGTGGGACTCCTTTGTGCAACTTCGGCGAGCACTGTTTCACGCATCCTCGTAGTGCCTGTTTCTGGCACTTCTCCGGGTGCTACCTGCTTCAGTGAAGGCTCTTTGTCTTGCTCGACGTCCCCTCTCTCTGCAGGTCCAATTTGCGACCTCCTGGTCCCTCCTGGGCCCCAGCAGCGTCCAAAAACGCCAAACGCACGATTTGCGTGTAGCAAGGCTTGTTGGCATCCATCCGGCGGGAAAACACTTCTGCACGACTCTCCAAGGCGTGGGGGATCCATCCTCCAAAGGGGAAGTCTCTAGCCCTTGTCGTTCCTGCAGTATTCACAGTTCTTCAGCCTAGTAAGAGCTTCTTTGCACCAACCGCTGGCATTTCTTGGGCATCTGCCCATCTCCGAGCTGCTTGTGACTTTTGGACTTGGTCCCCTTGTTCCACAGGTACCCTCAGACAGGAATCCATCGTTGTTGCATTGCTGATTTGTGTTTTCCTTGCATTCTCCCTCTAACACGACTATTTTGTCCTTAGGGGAACTTTGGTGCACTTTGCACTCACTTTTCAGGGTCTTGGGGAGGGTTATTTTTCTAACTCTCACTATTTTCTAATAGTCCCAGCGACCCTCTACAAGGTCACATAGGTTTGGGGTCCATTCGTGGTTCGCATTCCACTTCTGGAGTATATGGTTTGTGTTGCCCCTATCCCTATGTTTCCCCATTGCATCCTATTGTAACAATACATTGTTTGCTCTGTTTTCTAAGACTATACTGCATATTTTTGCTATTGTGTATATATATCTTGTGTATATTTCCTATCCTCTCACTGAGGGTACACTCTAAGATACTTTGGCATATTGTCATAAAAATAAAGTACCTTTATTTTTAGTATAACTGTGTATTGTGTTTTCTTATGATATTGTGCATATGACACTAAGTGGTACTGTAGTAGCTTCACACGTCTCCTAGTTCAGCCTAAGCTGCTCTGCTAAGCTACCATTATCTATCAGCCTAAGCTGCTAGACACCCTATACACTAATAAGGGATAACTGGGCCTGGTGCAAGGTGCAAGTACCCCTTGGTACTCACTACAAGGCAGTCCAGCCTCCTACAGTACCTCAGTACCATATACTAGGGAATTATAAGGGTGTTCCAGTATGCCAATGTGAATTGGTAAAATTTGTCACTAGCCTGTTAGTGACAATTTGTAAAGCAGAGAGAGCATAACCACTGAGGTTGTGGTTAGCAGAGCCTCAGCGAGACAGTTAAGCATCACACAGGGAACACATACATATAGGCCACAAACGTATGAGCACTGGGGTCCTGGCTAGCAGGGTCCCAGTGGCACATAAAAAACATACTGACAACATAGGGTTTTCACTATGAGCACTTGGCCCTGGCTAGCAGGATCCCAGTGAGACAGTAAAAACACCCTGACATATACTCACAAACAGGCCAAAAGTGGGGGTAACAAGGCTAGAAAGAGGCTACATTCTCACACAACCCCACCCCCCCAAACGAAGGACAGTAAGGCTAATCTTGGCCAGTTGAGACTTTATTGTCTAAGTGGTGATAAGTGGAGAGTAGCTCTGCAATAGTCTGGTTACTCCCTTTATCATCCACTATATGGTTTCTTCCCTGTGGGGATGTAAACCACCCTGTTTGAAGTTTTTTAGCTAAGCAACAATGTGAAGATATATTTTCAGAGTTTCTATCACTAAGTTTTAGTTTAGAGCAGTGGGAATTGTCCACTGGACCTATTTCTAGTGAGGAGAATGCCAGACAGGGATGCTGTCTCAGTAAAGCCATAGCTGGGCAAAAACTTTGTCCATATGGCTGTAAGAGAGAACAGGGATGCTGTTTCTCTTGATTTGGAGCAGGGCAGGGATGCTGTCCTATGAGCTCCACACTAGGGCAGGGTTGCTGTCCTAAGTGTTGTGAGGCAGTGCAGGGTTTCTGCACTAAAGTTTCTCTGGGAGGGTTGGAGGGATGCTCCATGTTAACTAAAATGGTGCTCTTTTTCTCACCAATATTAGTTATCCCACAGAGAGGTACTTCCACCTCAGGGAGTACAGCTATGCCAGCTATTGATTCCCTTGGTATAGGTGCCACCCCAGGAGAGGTTTCTCCCACCACATGAATGGTATCCTGAATGGTAGGGTGGTTAGGGGATACTGTGATGCCCTTTTTACCTGTTGTTGGAGAGGGATCCTGAGTTTTCAGGCCTTTTTCTCTCCTTCGCTTTTTCATTTCAGTAGAAATGAGAGGGAACAATTCCCCAGGGATACCCAGCATGGTTGCATGGGTATAAAACTCTACCTCAGCCCAACCTGAGGTCTCTAGGTCATTACCTAAGAGACAGTTTACAGGTAAGCTAGGTGATACTACCACCTGCTTAGGGCCAGTAACTCCACCCCAGCTAAGCTGAACTATAGCTAAGGGAAGAAACTTAGTGGAGTTATGGACATCAATAATCTTGTGCTGTTATCCAATGGTGTGTTGTTCAGGAGACACTAGGTTTTCTGTCACCAAAGTGATACTGGCACCTGTGTCCCTGTAGGCCTGGGCCTCAACACCATTTATTGAAACTGTCTGCCTGTACTTATCCATTGTAAGGGGACAAGCAGCCAGTGTGGCAAGTCCAATGCCTCTAGGTGTGAGAGAAACTGTCTTGGGACTGACTATCCCAGTTTCTATGATGGACCCATAAGTGAACCCAACTACACCCTTAGTTTGACTGTTGCCAGCAGTCCCACCACTATTACCACTACTGCTAGGGGCACTAGAGTTTGATGTATTAGTAGTGGTAGGCTCAGGGGGTTTACCTGGACAGGACTTATCCCCTGGCCTATGGCCTTTATTTTTACACACAAAGCACCAAGGCTTTTTAATGTGTGTATGTTGTGAAGGAGAGTAATCATTTTATTTATCCTCACCCCCTGAAGAGTGTTTAGGATTTGAAGAAGGATCTTTGCTTTTACCCTTATCCCCATGCTTATCCTGAGATTTCTCACCATCTTTCTTATTGCCATCCTTGTCACCCCCTGTATGAACTTTTCTGTTCACTCTTGTTCTGACCCATTTGTCTGCCTTCTTTCCCAATTCTTGGGGAGAGGTCAGATCTAAGTCCACGAGATATTGGTGTAACAAATCAGACACACAGTTATTCAGAATATGCTCTCTCAGGATTAGATTGTACAGGCTTTCATAGTCAGAAACTTTACTGCCATGTAACCACCCCTCCAAGGCCTTCAATGAATAGTCAACAAAGTCTACCCAGTCTTGTGAGGACTCTTTTCTGGTTTCTCTGAACTTAATCCTGTATTGTTCAGTGGTTAACCCAAATCCATCCAAGAGTGCATTCTTCAAAACTGTAAAATTATTGGCATCACTTTCTCTAACAGTAAGGAGCCTATCCCTACCCTTTCCACTGAAAGATAGCATAGGATAGCAGCCCACTGCCTTTGAGGGACCCCCTGCACCATACAGGCCCTCTCAAGTGCAGAAAACCACTTGTTAATGTCATCCCCTCCTTGTAAGGGGGAACTATCTTGTGCAGATTCCTGGAATCATGCTCTCTAACAGGATTACTATCAGGAATACTGCTGCTGCCACCATGGGGTCCAAACCCCAACCTCTGTCTCTCCTTGTGTAAGTCTAGGGATTCCCTGTCTAGAGCCAGCTGTTGCTGTTTAAGCTTCAGCCTGGTCTCTTCCACTCTCAACTTATTGAGTTCCTTTTCTAACATTTTGTCATCAGGGTGGGTGGGTTGGGAATGTTTTGACACAGAAGAACTATTGGAATGAGCAGAGGGAGACCTGTCCCTAACAGTTGGCACTCTAACAACCTGGCCTTCAGGAACAAAAACTTCCCTACTATGATGGGAGCTTCTATTACTACCAGTAATGCTAGGTGGTCTGCTAAGGGGCAGATTAGGAAGAGAACCCTGTACACCTCCCTCAAGAGGTTCCCCTGAGTCAGAGTGTGAGCTATCTATCAACTTTTCAGATGAAGTGCCACCCTGGGCCTTATCATTTTCAATAAGCATATTAGACCAAAATTCTCTTGTAGGGTTCTTTCCTACCACTAAACCTCTATCAACGCAGAGACTCCTTAGGCTCTTAAAGTTAAGGTGGTCATAAGTTGTATTGACCAAATTAAGAGGAGTTCCTACACCAGACATGATAGAAGAAGGTTTAGAGACAGATAAAAGAGAGTAAAAGTTTCAGGACTTTTCAAAGAACAGGAAAAAAAAACTTTTTCAACTTTTTGAAACTTTTAGAAAGTTTTGAAGTACTTTTCAGCACTTAGCAGATAGTGTAAGAGAAGAAAAGCAAAACTTTTTGGTTAGGTGTACATACACTGAACTTGTTTTGTATATTATTCTCTTATGAAATGTACACAATGACAAAGTGGTAAGTAGTTGCAAGTACTTATCCCACCGCTGCACAACCTATGTAGGACGCTGGCCTGGCTTGTAGTGGGTACCAAGGGGTACTTACACTCTGTACCAGGTCCAGTTATCCCTTATTAGTGTAGAAGAGGTGTTTCTAGCAGCTTAGGCTGATAGAAGGTAGCTATAGCAGGGCAGCTTAGGCTGATCTAGGAGACATGCAAAGCTCCTACTATACCACTGGTGTCATATGCACAATATCATAAGAAAACACAATACACAGATATACTAAAAATAAAGTTACTTTATTTTTATGACAATATGCCAAAAGTGTCTCAGTGAGTACCCTCAGTATGAGGATGCCAAATATACACAAGATGTATGTACACAATACCAAAAATATGCAGTAATAGCAAAAGAAAGTAATGCAAGCAATGTAATGTTACAGTACATTGCAATAGGAGCACATAGGTATAGGGGCAACACAAACCATATACTCCAAAAGTGGAATGCGAACCACAAATGGACCCCAAACCTATGTGAGCTGGTAGAGGGTCGCTGGGACTGTAAGAAAACAGTGAGGGTTAGAAAAATTACCGACTCCCAAATTGTGAATGAGCATCGCAATCGGCACTTTGCATGGCGCAAACTGCGATTTTCGCAGTTTGCACCATGCAAAGTGCTTGCTACATTTGGCCCTCTGTGTATTTAGTTTTCTTATGATATTGTCGATATGATATAAGTGGTATAGTAGGAACTTTTCATGTCTCCTAGTTCAGCCTAACCTGCTTGGCCATAGCTACCTTCTATCAGCCTAAGCTGCTAGAAATACCTCTTCTACACTAATAAGGGATAACTGGACCTGGCACAAGGTGTAAATACCTCTGGTACCCACTACAAGCCAGGCCAGCCTCCTACATTGGGCATCAGTAAACATAGAAGAAGGCAGAAAGTGGGACCCAGATCTGTGAAATGGAAATCCAAAATGACATATCAGGGTCCATACACAGAGGTAAAAAGGCAGATTCATGCAATGTCCAACAGTTTGATATGAGAGGAGCAGTGCCAGTCCCTTACCTGTGTCTCACTGGAAGTATTGCATGATGATGTTGTTTCGGTTGTCTATATCTTCTTCTTCTGCCTCCTCTTCTTCACTGTCCACAGGCTCCAGAGCTGCCACAAGACCAACATCAGGCCCATCCTCCTGTAGAAAAGGCACCTGGCGTTGCAAAGCCAGGTTGTGCAACATACAGCATGTCACGCTGATCTGGCACACCTTCTTGGCTGAGTAGTATAGGGAGCCACCTGTCAGATGAAGGCACCGGAACCTGGCCTTCAGGAGGCCGAAAGTCCGCTCAATTATCCTCCTAGTTTGCCCATGGGCCTCATTGTAGCGTTCCTCTGCCCTTGTCCTGGGATTCCTCACTGGGGTCAGTAGCCATGACAGGTTGGGGTAACCAGAGTCACCTGCAAATATCGAGGGACAACTGTTAGACATACACCATTCCTTAGGGACTCTCCCATTCCCAGACACCTATGTCAACTAGGTTGGGACCTTGCGATCATCTATTAGCCACACACAGTGCCTCTGGAGTTGCCCCATCACATAAGGGGTACTGCTATTGATCAAAATGTAAGCGTCATGCACCGAGCCAGGATACTTGGCATTCACATGAGTAATGTACTGGTCTGCCAAACACACCATCTGCACATTCATGGAATGGTAGCTTTTGTGGTTTCTGTACACCTTTTCATTCCTGTGAAGGGGGGACAAATGCCACATGTGTCCCATCAATGGCACCAATTATGTTGGGGATATGTCCCAGGGCATAGAAGTCACCTTTCACTGTAGGCAAATCCACCACCTGAGGGACAACGATGTAGCTGCGCATGTGTTTCAGCAGGGCAGACAACACTCTGGACAACACGTTGGAAAACATAGGCTGGGACATCCCTGATGCCATGGCCACTGTTGTTTGAAACGGCCCACTAGCAAGGAAATGGAGTACTGACAGGACCTGCACTAGAGGGGGGATTCCTGTGGGATGGCGGATAGCAGACATCAGGTCTGGCACCAACTGGGCACACAGTTCATGGATTGTGGCACGATCAAGTCTGAAGGTGATAATGATGTGTCTGTCTTCCATTGTCGACAGGTCCACCAGGGGTCTGTATACCGGAGGATGACGCCATCTCATCATCTGCCCCAGTGGACGTGCCCGATGGAGGAGAAGGGTGAGCAGAGGGTCATACACCACATCGGTTTCACAAGGGTGTTTAGAACAATCGTGATGTAATCTGTGTGTTGCGCTGTCTGTCCTAATTCCTGGCCAAAAGTGCTGTGACGCAGTTAGTTGCTCTGCCATGTGCCCCCCTGAAATGACAGCTGGCTGACCTGTAAGGATGGACAAGGGGAAATGAGGTAACTGCGCTGGCATTGTGCATTGTGCTGCATTGTGCTGCGTCGCTGTAGGCGCAAATCAGCATTAGTTATCATTGGGCCCTATGGGTTCCAGGGGCCAATGACGATGTACGCCGGTGGTGATGGAATGTACTGCCGCAGACGTGACCGCCATTTTCTATCTGTTCACGCACTTGATACCTGACCTTCAACAGGAGTGGACCTACACTGCAAGTGCTGCTGTGACCTGTGTCTGGAAGCGACAATGGCACCAGTGTCTGGGGAAAGGGCCCCTGCCTTTCACCGCGGAGGAGTTGGACAACCTGGTGGCTGGGGTCCTCCCCATGAAAAGGCTACTCTACGGTCCTCCAGACAAACAGGTGAGTACACTGTGAGCATGATGGATGGGACATGACTGTATGGAGTGGCGTGGATGGAAGATACAGGGGTGGGGGGCAGAGGCCAGCATGTGAGGATGGTCAGTGTATGTGTTTTTGGGCCAGGGTGGGGGGTTTGTGGCCAATGAGTAAGAAGAACCAGATGGGGGAGTAAAATCCATTCTTACTTCACTTTTCCTCTAGGTCAGCGCCCACCAGAAGAAGGGTATTTGGCGTGCCATTGCCAAGGAAGTGCGTACCCTGGGGGTCTATCATAAACGGAGCACCCACTGCTGCAAAAGATGGGAGGACCTGCGCTGCTGGAGCAAGAAGACGGCGGAGGCCCAGCTGGGGATGGCCTCCCAACGTGGATTGGGTGCCTGTCGCACCTTGACCCCCCTGATGTACCGGATCCTGGCGGTGGCATATCCTGAGTTGGATGGGCGATTGAGGGCGTCACAGCAGCACAATGGGGTGAGTACAGTCTCATTCAGCTGACTCTGCAGGCCTTATGAGGTTCCTGGGTGGGGGAAGTGGGCTGTGGGTTCCCCTAGGCCAGGGCAAACGTGCCAGGGTAGATCCATTGTTAGGCAGGCTCAGTGGCACTCCAAACCCAAAAGTGGTAATGGCCCTCTACACCTAGTCAGGCTCCTGTGGGTTCCAAGTGTGCATCAAATGGGTCTAGGCAGAGTCCCCCATGGGCATGTGATTTTCCCCTGAACTGTTAGTGCATGGGCTAGTACATAGGGCTGCTCCCTGTGTGGTGTGTCCGCCAACGGTGGTGTTGTTGCAGGCATTGACCATGTCTCTCTTCTGTCTTTCCTCCCCTTTTTGTTTTGTCACCCTGTCCTTGTGTGCATTAGCATCATCTGGCGGAGGAGTATTGGTACCGGAGCAGGAGGGAGCTGCAACCCACATGGTCCAGGAGGGTGAATATACGGAGTCTGAAAGCACCAGTGAGACGGAGGGTGATGGGAGCTCCACGACGGGGACAGGAGGAGGCACCAGCGACAGCGACTCCTCCTCTGATGGGAGCTCCCTTGCAGTGGCGGGCACCTCTGTGCCCAACGCATCAACAAGTACAGCCGCCACCCAACCTACAAGCACCGCCCTACCAGCAGCCCCTCAGTGTGGTTCCCGTGCCCGCTCACCCAGGAGGGTGGGCATCTCCTTTGCCCCAGGCACCTCAGGCCCTGCCCCAGTCAGCCCTGCTTCCGAAAGTGAGGAGGCTATTGACCTCCTGAGAACCCTCACTGTTGGGCAATCAACCATTTTGAATGCCATCCAGGGTGTCAAGAGGCATTGTCAGCAAACAAATGCATACCTGGAGGGGATTCATTCTGGCGTGGCATTTCAGGCTCTGGCCTCAGCACTGATGGCAGCCATTGTCCCTGTGTCCAGCCTCCCCCCTCCAACTTTCACTACCCAGACACAATCCTCTCTTCCTCAGCCTATCCCAAGCACACCATCAGACCAGCATGCACACTCATCAACACACAAGAGTGGACATGGCAAACATAAGCACCACACATCCCAGAGGCACTCACACAAGCACCATCCCCATGCAGACACGCCAACATCCACTGCCTCCACTGTGTCCCCCTCCTCCACGTCCCCCTCCTCCCTCCCAGTCTTGTCTCCACTCACACCTGCATGCACTACATCCTCAGCCACTACCTCCATCACCAGCATGCCTATCACCACACACTGCTCATGTGCAATCACTACCCCCACTACCATTCACATGACCCCTCTGTCCTCTCCCAGTGTGTCTGTGAGCGCTCCTCCCAAACTACACAAACGCAGGCACACACCCACTCAACAGCCATCCACCTCACAACAGCCTCCAGCCCATGCACCCTCACCCAAACTCAGCAGACGTACACCTCCTACAACCACTACCTCTTCCTCCACTCCCAAACCCCCTCCATCTTCCCGTCCCAGTGTGTCTAAAAAACTTTTCCTGGCTAACATTGACCTCTTCCCTACACCCCCCCCATCCTTCCCCTAGGGCCAAGATGTCCGGATCCCATCCCAGCACCTCAGCCACAAAATCCTCGAGCACTGTGGTCCCTGAAAGCCCAGTAACATTGCGGGTGGCACCCATCATGGCTGCCAGTGTGCCACCAAGTGAGGCCAAGGATCACCCTATTCCGCCACCTGCGAAGGTGAAGAAGGGGCCCACATGCCGTAGGGAAAAGCCGCACCAAGCACCCAGCAAGGCCTCATCCAAGACAAAAGAGGACAGTGCTGAGGTCCCAGAAGCGTCTTCCAAGGTGGGGAACGGATACAAGGCTAAAGGGAAGTCAGCTCAGGGCACAGAGCCTCCGGGTGAGGGACTGTTGTCACCCCTTCTGCCAAACAGAACAGCAACCTGTACGGCGGTGGCCAACGCCGCAACCACCGCCATCTGCACCGCCACCTGCACGTCTGCTGCCTCTGCAACAGTCCCCAGCATTATCCCCAGGGGGCAGCCATCCGAGGCTGCAGGAGATGTCCTGCTGTCTCCCTCCACAGGTGCTGACACATGCACCACCGGCATGAGCTCCACCACAGACACTGCCGCAACTACCGCCACCTGCCCCGCGACGTGCACAGACAGTGCCACCACAGCTGACATGAACAACATTCCCAGTGGGCAGCCGTTCAAGGCTGCAGGAGACATCCAGAGCCCTGCACAGACTACATGAGGCACCACAACCAGCACTGTTAGTACTAACAGTTGGCAGGCAAAGTCGCCGCAGGGTGGAGTGTGTCTCTGCCTCCATGGAGTATCATGCTACCTGTTCCCAGAAAATCTCATGGCACACACACCCAGATGAGGGAATGGGAACTGCCACACTCCATGTGAAGCACTCTGGGCACCATACCCCCTCCAGAACCAGTGGAGAAAAGCATCCACTACCCCATTCCTTGGCAGGATGAAGCACTCTGGGCACCATGCCCCCTCCAGAACCAGTGGAGAAAAGCATCCACTACCCCAGTCCTTGGCAGGATGAAGCACTCTGGGCACAAAGCCCTCTAAAGAACCAGTGGAGGAAAGCATCCGCTACCCCAGTCCTTTGCAGGATGAAGCACTCTGGGCACAAAGCCCCCTTTAGAACCAGTGGAGAAAAGCATCCACTACCCCAGTCGTTGGCAGGATGAAGCCCTCTGGGCACCTTGCCCCCTCCAGAGCATGTGGGCATACCACCCGCTTGAGAGACTTGTGAGACTGTGGCTTTGCACTCCCCAGGACCAATCAGTGGGCAAACCACCCACTTGAGAGACTTGTGAGACTGTGGCTTTGCATTCCCCAGGACCAATCAGTGGGCAAACCACCCACTTGAGAGACTTGTGAGACTGTGGCTTTGCACTCCCCAGGACCAATCTGTGGGCATGGAGCCCCCTCATGATGCAGTGGCGTCATCCCTTCATCCGGATGAGGTGCCCCCCCTTCCCTTCCCCCTGAGGTGCCTGTTTATTTTCGACCTGATCCCCCTGCATTTTGGGACCACTGGTCCACGGACAATGAATGGAACACTATCTGGACTTGTGTAGTTCCTGTACATATTTGTATGTTTTGTTCTTTTACAGACCTGTTTCTCTATCTGGATTTTCGATGATTACACTTGTTACAATAATTTCATTTGGTCCTTGCGTTCTTCCAGGGGGTGACGGGGTGAAAAATGTAATGTTGATGCATGTATTTGTGTGTATGGTGTTGGCGGTGAGGGTAGGGGTGGGTATGTTGCATGTGTGTGTAACTCTCTTTTTCCTTCCCCTCTCCCCTGTGTGCTAGGTGCAGTACTCACCGTGGTTGTCGCCGCCGTCTTTGATGTTCCTGGTAGAAGAGGAGGTAAACCAACATTGGTAACACCTGTAACTCGGGCTCCATTGCGTCCTGGTTCCTCAATGGGTGTCGAGAGGTGAGTGGTTTCCGTTCCACAGACTGTTTCCGCCCTGCTTTTGATGGCGTTGGTACCAGCCCAGAAAAGCTGGCAGATTGGTGCCTTGTAATACAGTGGGCGAACATTGTCTTCCGCCTGTCTGTTGGCGGTTGCCACTGCAGTGTTTGTTTCTACCGCTATGGCGGTCGGAGTTGTTAAAGTGGCTGTCTGTGTTGGCGGTTTCCGCCATGGTCGTGATCCCATTTTTTTTACCGCGGCCTGTTGGCGGTATTACCGCCCCTTTAACACCGACCACCAGGGTTGTAATGAGGGCCTTAGTCTTTGAGTGAGACCGTGGGGCAATTCCAGGGGTACAGAGTCCGTCAGTGAGACAGTGGGGTCATGCCTGGGGTAAAGCGTCTGTCATTGAGTCAGTGGGGCTCTGCCAGGGGGTACAGAGAATGTCAGTGAGACAGTGGGGCTATGTCCCGGGGGTACAGAATCTGTCAGTAAGAAAGTGGGCCTATGCCTTGGATATAGAGTATGTCAGTAAGACAGTGGGGTACAGAGTCTGTCAGTGAGACATCAGAGCTATCCCCAGGGGTACAGAGACTATCAGTGTGACAGTGGGGCTATTCCCAGGGGGTACAGAGTCAGTCAGCGAAACAGTGGTACTATGAACAAAGGTTCAGAGTCTGTCAGTGAGACAGGGGTGGTATGCCCAGGTTACAAATTCTGTCAGTGAGACAGTGAGGTTATGCCCTGGTGTACAGTCTGTCAGTTAGACACTGGGGCCATGCCTGGGGGTACAGAGTCTGTCAGTGAGACAGTGGTGCTATGCCCAGGGGTACAGAGTCTGTTAGTGAGACAGTGGGTCTATGCCTGGGGGTACAGAGTCAGTCAGTGAGACAGTGGTACTATGCCCAAAGGTTCAGAGTCTGTCAGTGAGACAGTGGTGCTATGCCTAGTGGTGCAGTCTGTCAGTGGGACACTGGGGCTATGCCTGGGGGTACAGCAGTGCTTTAAATGGAAAAATAGAAGTGCAGGTACTCTGTGATAGAGTACCTGCTTGTTTCCGAGAAGTGCCGGTACTCTCCAATTAAAAGTATTACGTTTATCTTGAGATATGCCGGTACTCTCCCTCTCAAAATAAAAAAGTGCCGGTACTCAGTACCGGAGAGTACCGGCCCATGTCAAGCACTGGGGTACAGAGTCTATCAGTGAGACAGTGGTGCTATGCCCAGGGGTACAAAGTCTGTCAGTGAGACAATGGGTCTATGCCAAGGTTACAGAGTCTGTCAGTGAGACAGTGAGGCCATGCCCGGGGGTACACATTCTGTCAGTGAGACACTGGGGCTATGCCTGGGGGTACCGAGTCTGTCAGTGATACAGTGGGGCTATGCCCAGGGGTAATTAGTCTGTGAGTGAGACAGTGGGGCAATTCCAGGGGTACAGAGTCTGTCAGTGAGACAGTGGGGTCATGCCCGGGGTAAAGCGTCTGTCAGTGAGTCAGTTGGGCTATGCCAGGGGCTACAGAGTATGTCAGTGAGACAGTGGGGCTATGCCCAGAGGTATAGAGTCTGTCAGTAAGAAAGTGGGCCTATGCCTTGGATATAGAGTATGTTAGTAAGACAGTGGTGTACAGAGTCTGGCAGTGAGACATCAGGGCTATCCCCAGGAGTACAGAGACTATCAGTGAGACAGTGGGGCTATTCCCAGGGGGTACGGATTCTGTCAGTGAGATAGTGGGGCTATGCGCAGGGTACTGTGTCTATAAGTGAGACAGTGGGGCTATGCCTGGGGTACAGAGTCTGTCAATGAGACAGTGCTGCTATGCCCAGGGGCACAGACTGTCAGCGAGTCAATGGGGCTAAGCCCAGGGGTACAGAGTCTGTTAGTGAGTCAGTGGGTCTATACCTGGGGGTACAGAGTCAGTCAATGAGACAGTGGCACTATGCCCAAAGGTTCAGAGTCTGTCAGTGAGACAGTGGTGCTATGCCCAGGGGTACAATGTCTGTCAGTGAGACAATGGGGCTATGCCAAGGTTACAGAGTCTGTCAGTGAGACAGTGAGGCTATGCCCGAGGGTACAAATTCTGTCAGTGAGACACTGGGGCTATGCCTGGGGGTACAGAGTCTGTCAGTGAGACAGTGGGGCAATTCCAGGGGTACAGAGTCTGTCAGTGAGACAGTGGGGCTATGCCCAGGGGTACTTAGTCTGTGAGTGAGACAGTGGGGAAATTCCAGGGGTACAGAGTCCTATCAGTGAGACAGTGGGGCCATGCCCGGGGTAAAGCACCTGTCAGTGAGTCAGTTGGGCTATGCCAGGGGGTACAGAGTATGTCAGTGAGACAGTGGGGCTTTGCCCAGAGGTATAGAGTCTGTCAGTAAGAAAGTGGGCCTATGCCATGGATATAGAGTATGTCAGTATGACAGTGGTGTACAGAGTCTGTCAGTGAGACATCAGGGCTATCCCCACGAGTACAGAGACTATCAGTGAGACAGTGGGGATATTCCCAGGGAGTACGGAGTCTGTCAGTGAGCCAGTGGGGCTATGCGTAGGGTACTGTGTCTATTAGTGAGACAGTGGGGCTATGCCTGGGGTACAGAGTCTGTCAGTGAGACAATGGGGCTGTGCCCGGAGGTATGGAGTCTGTCAGTGAGGCAGTAGGGGCTATGCCCAGGGTACAGACTCTGCCAGTGAGACAGTGAGGCTGTTCCCAGGGATACAGAGAGGGTCATTCTGACCCTGGCGGGCGGCGGGAGCCGCCCGCCCGGCGGGAACCGCCAAATGGCCGCTCTGCGGTCAGAATACCGCGGATGCCATTCTGGCTTTCCCGCTGGGCCGGCGGGCGACCGCCAAAAGAGCGCCCGCCGGCCCAGCGGGAAAGGCCCTGCAACAAGGAAGCCGGCTCCGAATGGAGCCGGCGGAGTTGCAGGGGTGCGACGGGTGCAGTTGCACCCGTCGCGATTTGAAAATCTTTATGGGCACCTGTTAGGGGGCCCCTGCACTGCCCATGCCAGTGGCATGGGCAGTGCAGGGGCCCCCAGGGGCCCCACGACACCTGTTCCCACCAGAAACAGGATGGCGGGAAGAGGGTCGGAATCTTAATGGCCGCCATGGAGATTCAGCCCATGCAGGGGAAATCCGGCGGAAAACCGCCGGATCCCCTTTTCTGACCGCGGCGTCAGAATGGGCTGGGAAGCACCGCCAGCCTGTTGGCGGTGCTTCCGTGGTCCCCGGCCCTGGCGGTCTTGGACCGCCAGGGTCGGAATGACCCCCAGAGTCTGTTATCCAGTCATTGAGACAATGGTGGTCTGCTTGTGGATACATAGTCCCAGACCCTCGTCCTACTCCCTGAGAAGTATTCAGTTGTGAATCCTTCTGTGTTAGAGGTCTGAGTTCTAGAAACAGATATGCAGAACTTTGTGATGTTCCAGATCCCCCAGGTGACTTGACCTTGACAGTCAGGTGATGTGGAGTGAAGGTGTGAAGGCCCATTGAGTGATACAGGTCATCTTGTAAACTGCCTGGGGTCAATCAATCAATCAATCTGTAATTTTTTAAGCGCCCTACTCACCCGGTATGGTCTCAAGGCGCTGGGGTTGGGGGTGAGGTGGAGTGCTACTGCTCGAAAAGTCAGGTCTTGAGATGCTTCCTGAAGGTCAGGAGGTCCTGGGTCAGGCGTAGTGTAGGAAAGTACCATCTTGCCTGGCATGTTACCCCCATTTTTCACTGTATATATGTTGTTTTAGTTGTATGTGTCACTGGGACCCTGTTCACCAGGGCCCCAGTGCTCATAAGTGTGCCTGAATGTGTTACCTGTGTAGTGACTAACTGTCTCACTGAGGCTCTGCTGATCAGAACCTCAGTGGTTATGCTCTCTCATTTCTTTCAAATTGTCACTAACAGGCTAGTGACCAATTTTACCAATTTACATTGGCTTACTGGAACACCCTTATAATTCCCTAGTATATGGTACTGAGGTACCCAGGGCATTGGGGTTCCAGGAGATCCCTATGGGCTGCAGCATTTCTTTTGCCACCCATAGGGAGCTCTGACAATTCTTACACAGGCCTGCCACTGCAGCCTGAGTGAAATACCGTCCACGTTATTTCACAGCCATTTTACACTGCACTTAAGTAACTTATAAGTCACCTATATGTCTAACCTTTACCTGGTAAAGGTTAGGTGCAAAGTTACTTAGTGTGAGGGCACCCTGGCACTAGCCAAGGTGCCCCCACATTGTTCAGAGCCAATTCCCTGAACTTTGTGAGTGCGGGGACACCATTACACGTGTGTACTACATATAGGTCACTACCTATGTGTAGCTTCACAATGGTAACTCCGAATATGGCCATGTAACATGTCTAACATCATGGAATTGCCCCCTCTATGCCATCCTGGCATTGTTGGCACAATTCCATGGTCCCAGTGGTCTGTAGCACAGACCCTGGTACTGCCAAACTGCCTTTCCTGGGGTTTCACTGCAGCTGCTGCCAACCCCTCAGACAGGTTTCTGCCCCCATGGGGTCAAGCCAGGCTTGTCCCAGGATGGCAGAACAAAGGACTTCCTCTGAGAGAGGGTGTTACACCCTCTCCCTTTGGAAAATGGTGTGAAGGCAGGGGAGGGGTAGCCTCCCCCAGCCTCTGGAAATGCTTTCTTGGGCACAGATGTGCCCAATTCTGCATAAGCCAGTCTACACCGGTTCAGGGACCCCTTAGACCTGCTCTGGCGTGAAACTGGACAAAGGAAAGGGGAGTGACCACTCCCCTGACCTGCACCTCCCCTGGGAGGTGTCCAGAGCTCCTCCAGTGTGCTCCAGACCTCTGCCATCTTGGAAACAGAGGTGCTGCTGGCACACTGGACTGCTCTGAGTGGCCAGCGCCACCAGGTGACGTCAGAGACTCCTTCTGATAGGCTCCTTCAGGTGTTAGTAGCCTATCCTCTCTCCTAGGTAGCCAAACCCTCTTTTCTGGCTATTTAGGGTCTCTGGGGAAACTTTAGATAACGAATGCAAGAGCTCATCAGAGTTCCTCTGCATCTCTCTCTTCACCTTCTGCCAAGGAATCGACTGCTGACCGTGCTGGAAGCCTGCAAAACTGCAACATAGTAGCAAAGACGACTACTGCAACTCTGTAACGCTGATCCTGCCGCTTTCTCGACTGTTTTCCTGGTGGTGCATGCTGTGGGGGTAGTCTGCCTCCTCTCTGCACTAGAAGCTCCAAAGAAATCTCCCGTGGGTCGACGGAATCTTCCCCCTGCAACCGCAGGCACCAAAAAGCTGCATTACCGGTCCCTTGGGTCTCCTCTCAGCACGACGAGCGA
The DNA here is from genome assembly GCF_031143425.1 of Pleurodeles waltl. NCBI lineage: Eukaryota > Metazoa > Chordata > Amphibia > Caudata > Salamandridae > Pleurodeles > Pleurodeles waltl. The sequence continues at coordinate 4,015,931 of NC_090448.1, read as the reverse complement.
GGTCCCTTGAATCCAGCAACTCTGTCCAAGTGACTCCCACAGTCCAGTGACTCTTCAGTCCAAGTTTGGTGGAGGTAAGTCCTTGCCTCCCCACGCCAGACTGCATTGTTGGTAACCGCGACTTTTGCAACTTCTCCGGCCCCTGTGCACTTCCGGTGGAAATCCTTTGTGCACAGCCAAGCCTGGGTCCACAGCACTCTAACCTGCATTGCACGACTTTCTAAGTTGGTCTCCGGCGACGTGGGACTCCTTTGTGTAACTTCAGGTGAGCACTGTTTCACGCATCCTTGTAGTGCCTGTTTCTGGCACTTCTCCGGGTGCTACCTGCTGCTAAGAGGGCTCCTTGTCTTGCTCGATGTCCCCTCTACCTCCTGGTCCAATTTGCGACCTCCTGGTCTCTCCTGGCCTACAGCAGCATCCAAAAACGCTAACCGCACGATTTGCAGCTAGCAAGGCTTGTTGGCGTTTGTTCGGCGGGAAAATACTTTTGCACGACTCTCCACGGCGAGAGGGATTCGTCCACCAAAGGGGAAGTCTCTAGCCCTTTTCGTTCTTGCAGAAACCTCAGCTTCTTCTGTCCAGTAGAAGCTTCTTTGCACCCACAGCTGGCATTTCCTGGGCATATGCCCATCTCCGACTTGCTTGTGACTTTTGGACTTGGTCCCCTTGTTCCACAGGTACCCTAGATTGGAAATCCATCGTTGTTGCATTGTTGGTTTGTGTCTTTCCTGCATTATTCCTCTATCACGACTTCTGTGTCTTTTGGGGAACTTTAGTGCACTTTGCACTCACTTTTCAGGGTCTTGGGGAGGGCTAATTTTCGAACTCTCACTATTTTCTAATAGTCCCAGCGACCCTATACAAGGTCACATAGGTTTGGGGTCCATTCGTGGTTCGCATTCCACTTTTGGAGTATATGGTTTGTGTTGCCCCTATCCCTATGTGTCCCCATTGCATCCTATTGTAACTATACATTGTTTGCACTGTTTTCTAAGACTATACTGCATATTTTTGGTATTGTGTACATATATCTTGTGTATATTTCCTATCCTCTCACTGAGGGTACACTCTAAGATACTTTGGCATATTGTCATAAAAATAAAGTACCTTTATTTTTAGTATAACTGTGTATTGTGTTTTCTTATGGTATTGTGCAAGTGACACTTGTGGTACTGTAGTAGCTTCACACGTCTCCTAGTTCAGCCTAAGCAGCTCTGCTAAGCTACCATTATCTATCAGCCTAAGCTGCTAGACACCCTATACACTAATAAGGGATACCTGGGCCTGGTGCAAGGTGTAAGTACCCCTTGGTACTCACTACAAGCCAGTCCAGCCTCCTACATTGGTTGTGCAGCGGTGGGATAAGTGCTTTGAGACTACTTACCACTCTTGCCATTGTACTTTTCATAAGAGAAAAATATACAAAACAAGTTCAGTGTGTGTACACATAGCTAAAAAGTTTTGCATTTCCTCTTTTCACTCTTTTCTAAAGTGCTGAAAAGTACTTCTAAACTTTCAAAAAGTTCTTAAAAGTTTAAAAAGTTTTTTTTCTGTCTTTCTAAAAAGTTCTGAAAACTTTTTTCTCTTTTTCTATCACTTTAACTCTCTCTAAAAAAGTCTGGCACAGGCCAAAATGTTGATCTGTCCAAACTTGCATATGATCACCTTAGCTGGAAAGGAGCAAGGAGTCTCTGCATAGAGAGAGGTTTGAGTGTAGGGAAGAATCCTTCCTTGGAATTGTTGCTTAATATGCTTAGAGAACAAGATAAGGCCAAAGGGGCCACATCTGTTGAAAAAGTAGCAAATGGTTCCCAATCTGATCCAGGGACTCCCCCAGGAAAAGATTTAGGAAAGAAAGTTCCTAGCCTGCCCATTACTAGACAGTCTAGCATAGTTGTTACTGAGGTGGAGTCACATCATACAGATGATGTGCTCTCACATTACACTGTCAGCCAAGCTGTTAGGGTGGCCTCTGTAAGGGACAGGTCTCCTTCTGTTCATTCCCATCATACCTCTGTATCTAGAAACGTCCCTCCCACCAACCCTGATGACAGATTGTTAGAAAGGGAACTCAATAAGTTGAGGGTGGAACAAACCAGACTGAAGCTTAAAAAGCAACAGCTGGATTTGGATAGACAGTCTTTAGAAATAGAGAAGGAAAGACAGAAGTTGGGTTTAGATACCCATGGTGGCAGCAGCAGTATTCCCCATAGTCATCCTGTAAAAGAGCATGATTCCAGGAATCTGCACAAGATAGTTCCCCCTTATAAGGAGGGGGATGACATTAACAAGTGGTTTGCTGCACTTGAGAGGGCCTGTGTTGTACAGGATGTCCCTCAAAGGCAGTGGGCTGCTATCCTATGGCTATCATTTAGTGGAAAAGGTAGGGATAGGCTCCTTACTGTGAAAGAAAATTATGCCAATAATTTTACAGTACTTAAGAATGCACTCCTGGATGGTTATGGCTTAACCACTGAACAATACAGGATAAAGTTCAGAGAGACCAAAAAGGAGTCTTCACAAGACTGGGTTGATTTCATTGACCATTCAGTGAAGGCCTTGGAGGGGTGGTTACATGGCAGTAAAGTTACTGATTATGACAGCCTGTATAACTTGATCCTGAGAGAGCATATTCTTAATAATTGTGTGTCTGATTTGTTGCACCAGTACTTGGTGGACTCTGATCTGACCTCTCCCCAAGAATTGGGAAAGAAGGCAGACAAATGGGTCAGAACAAGGGTGAACAGAAACGTTCATACAGGGGGTGACAAAGATGGCAACAAAAAGAAGGATGGTAAGTCTTCTGACAAGGGTGGGGACAAATCTAAAAATGAGTCTTCATCAGGCCCACAAAAACACTCTGGTGGGGGTGGTGGGCCCAAATCCTCTTTTAATCAAAACAAAGAAAAGAAACCATGGTGCTATTTATGTAAAGTAAAAGGCCATTGGACAACAGATCCCAGTTGTCCAAAGAAAAGCACCAAGCCTCCTACCACTACAACCCCTACTGCTACACCTAGTGTCCCTACTAATAGCAGTGGTGGTGGGAGCAAACCTACTAATAGCCAATCCAAGGGAGTAGCTGGGCTCACTATTGGTAACTTAGTTGGGGTTGGCCTTGTTAGGGAGGCCACAGAGGCTGTGTTAGTCTCTGAGGGGGCTATTGATTTAGCCACCTTAGTTGCTTGTCCCCTTAATATGGATAAGTACAAGCAGCTACCCCTAATAAATGGTGTTGAGGTTCAGGCCTACAGGGACACTGGTGCCAGTGTGACTATGGTCATAGAGAAACTGGTACACCCTGAACAACACCTACTTGGTCACCAGTACCAAGTAACCGATGCTCACAACAACACACTTAGCCACCCCATGGCTGTTGTAAATCTCAACTGGGGGGGGGGTTACTGGTCCAAAGAAAGTTGTGGTAGCCACAGATTTACCTGTAGACTGTCTACTAGGAAATGATTTGGAGACATCAGCTTGGTCAGATGTGGAGTTGGAGGCCCATGCAGCAATGCTGGGCATCCCAGGGCATATTTTTGCTTTAACCAGGGCTCAGGCCAAAAAGCAAAAAGGACAGGGAAGCTTGGATCCTGGAACAATGGACCAAGTGCTCCCTAAAGCTAGGGCTAGTAGAAGCAAACCACTTCCTACTATCCCTCCCTCTACAGTGGATTCAACTTCAGAGGAAGAAGAATTCCCTCCCTGTGCAGAACCTACACCAGAGGAGCTTGAAGCAGATACTGCTGAGCTTTTGGGTGAAGGGGGGCCTGCCAGAGAGGAGCTGAGTGGGGCACAGCAAACCTGTCCCACATTAGAGGGTTTAAGACAGCAAGCTGTCAAACAGGCTAATGGGGATGTCAGTGACTCTCACAGAGTTTACTGGGAGGACAACCTCTTGTACACTGAGCATAGGGATCCTAAACCTGGAGCTGCCAGGAGATTAGTGATTCCTCAGGAGTACAGAAAGTTCCTCCTAACTCTTGCCCACGACATTCCCCTAGCTGGGCATCTGGGACAAATGAAAACTTGGGACAGGCTTGTTCCCTTGTTTCATTGGCCTAGGATGTCTGAGGACACAAAAGATTTTTGTAAGTCCTGTGAAACCTGTCAAGCCAGTGGCAAGACAGGTGGCACCCCAAAGGCACCCCTTATTCCACTACCTGTGGTTGGGGTTCCCTTTGAAAAGGTAGGGGTTGACATAGTTGGCCCCCTCGACCCTCCTACTGCTTCAGGCAATAGATTCATCTTGGTGGTAGTGGACCATGCCACAAGATATCCTGAAGCTATTCCTTGCAGGACCACTACAGCTCCTGCAGTGGCAAAGGCCCTCCTGGGAATATTTTCCAGAGTGGGCTTCCCAAAGTAAGTAGTATCAGACAGGGGAAGCAATTTCATGTCAGAATACTTAAAGGCCATGTGGAAGGAGTGTGGTGTAACTTATAAGTTCACTACACCCTATCATCCACAAACAAATGGACTGGTGGAGAGATTTAACAAAACTCTCAAAGGCATGATTATGGGTCTCCCTGAAAAACTCCGCAGGAGATGGGATATCCTTTTACCATGCCTCCTTTTTGCCTACAGGGAGGTACCCCAGAAAGGAGTGGGCTTCAGCCCCTTTGAACTTCTTTTTGGACACCCTGTTAGGGGTCCACTCACACTTGTAAAGGAGGGTTGGGAACAACCTTTAAAAGCTCCTAAGCAGGATATTGTGGATTATGTACTTGGCCTCAGATCAAGGATGGCTGAGTACATGAAAAAGGCCAGCAAAAACCTTCAGGCCAGCCAAGAGCTCCAGAAGTAATGGCATGATCAGAAGGCTGTTTTGGTTCAGTACCAACCAGGGCAGAAAGTGTGGGTCTTGGAGCCTGTGGCCCCAAGAGCACTCCAAGATAAATGGAGTGGTCCCCACACAATTGTTGAGAAAAAGGGTGAAGTCACCTATTTAGTTGACTTAGGCACTGCAAGGAGTCCCCTTAGGGTACTCCATGTAAACCGCCTGAAACCCTACTATGACAGGGCTGATCTCACCCTGCTCATGGCAACTGATGAGGGACAGGAAGAAGACAGTGATCCTCTACCTGATCTCTTCTCTTCTACAGAACAAGATGCTCTTGTGGAAGGTGTAGTTTTGGCTGATTGTCTTACTGCTGAGCAGAAAGACCATTGCATAAATCTCCTAGATCAATTCTCTGAACTCTTCTCTACTGTGCCAGGCACCACTTCTTGGTGTGAGCACACTATAGATACTGGAGACAGCTTGCCTGTCAAAAGTAAGATCTATAGGCAGCCTGACCATGTCAGGGACTGCATAAAGCAAGAGGTCCAGAAAATGTTAGAACTAGAAGTGGTTGAGCACTCTGAAAGTCCATGGGCTTCTCCTGTGGTACTGGTACCAAAACCCCATTCCAAAGACGGAAAGAAGGAAATGCGGTTTTGTGTAGACTATAGAGGTCTCAACTTGGTAACCAAAACTGATGCTCACCCTATACCCAGGGCAGATGAGCTCATAGATACACTGGCATCTGCCAAGTATCTAAGCACTTTTGACTTGACTGCAGGGTATTGGCAGATCAAATTGTCAGAAGATGCAAAACCTAAAACTGCCTTTTCAACCATTGGAGGACATTACCAGTTCACTGTAATGCCTTTTGGTTTGAAAAATGCACCTGCCACTTTTCAGAGGTTGGTGAACACAGTCCTGCAAGGGCTGGAGGCTTTCAGTGCAGCATATTTGGACGATATAGCTGTCTTTAGCTCCAGCTGGGATGATCACCTGGTCCACATATGGAAAGTTTTGGAGGCTCTGCAAAAGGCAGGCCTCACTATCAAGGCTTCAATGTGCCAGATAGGGCAGGGTAAGGTGGTTTATCTGGGACACCTTGTTGGTGGGGAACAGATTGCACCACTTCAGGGGAAAATCCAAACAATTATTGATTGGGTTCCCCCTACCACTCAGACTCAGGTGAGAGCCTTCCTAGGCCTCACTGGGTATTACAGGAGGTTCATTAAGAACTATGGCTCCATTGCAGCCCCTCTTAATGACCTCACATCCAAGAAAATGCCTAAAAAGGTATTATGGACAGCAAACTGTCAGAAAGCTTTTGAGGAGCTGAAGCAGGCCATGTGTTCTGCACCTGTCCTGAAAAGCCCTTGTTACTCTAAAAAATTCTATGTCCAAACTGATGCATCTGAATTAGGAGTAGGGGCAGTCCTATCACAACTTAATTCTGAGGGCCAGGATCAACCTGTTGCTTTTATTACTAGGAGGTTGACCCCTAGAGAAAAGCGTTGGTCTGCCATAGAGAGGGAGGCCTTTGCTGTGGTCTGGGCTCTGAAGAAGTTGAGGCCATACCTGTTTGGCACTCACTTCATTGTTCAGACAGACCACAAACCTCTACTTTTGCTAAAACAAATGAAAGGTGAAAATCCTAAATTGTTGAGGTGGTCCATATCCCTACAGGGAATGGACTATACAGTGGAAAATAGACCTGGGAGTAGCCACTCCAATGCAGATGGACTCTCCAGATATTTCCACTTAGAAAATGAAGACTCATCAGGTCATGGCTAGTCTTATTGTCCTTCGTTTGGGGGGGGAGGGGGTTGTGTAGGAATGTACCATCTTGCCTGGCATGTTACCCCCATTTTTCACTGCATATATGTTGTTTTAGTTGTATGTGTCACTGGGACCCTGTTCACCAGGGCCCCAGTGCTCATAAGTGTGCCTGAATGTGTTACCTGTGTAGTGACTAACTGTCTCACTGAGGCTCTGCTGATCAGAACCTCAGTGGTTATGCTCTCTCATTTCTTTCAAATTGTCACTAACAGGCTAGTGACCAATTTTACCAATTTACATTGGCTTACTGGAACACCCTTATAATTCCCTAGTATATGGTACTGAGGTACCCAGGGTATTGGGGTTCCAGGAGATCCCTATGGGCTGCAGCATTTCTTTAGCCACCCATAGGGAGCTCTGACAATTCTTACACAGGCCTGCCACTGCAGCCTGAGTGAAATAACGTCCACGTTATTTCACAGCCATTTTACACTGCACTTAAGTAACTTATAAGTCATCTATATGTCTAACCTTTACCTGGTAAAGGTTAGGTGCAAAGTTACTTAGTGTGAGGGCACCCTGGCACTAGCCAAGGTGCCCCCACATTGTTCAGAGCCAATTCCCTGAACTTTGTGAGTGCGGGGACACCATTACACGCGTGTACTACATATAGGTCACTACCTATATGTAGCTTCACAATGGTAACTCAGAATATGGCCATGTAACATGTCTAAGATCATGGAATTGCCCCCTCTATGCCATCCTGGCATTGTTGCCACAATTCCATGGTCCCAGTGGTCTGTAGCACACACCCTGGTACTGCCAAACTGCCTTTCCTGGGGTTTCACTGCAGCTGCTGCTGCTGCCAACCCCTCAGACAGGTTTCTGCCCCCCTGGGGTCAAGCCAGGCTTGTCCCAGGATGGCAGAACAAAGGACTTCCTCTGAGAGAGGGTGTTACACCCTCTCCCTTTGGAAAATGGTGTGAAGGCAGCGGAGGGGTAGCCTCCCCCAGCCTCTGGAAATGCTTTCTTGGGCACAAATGTGCCCAATTCTGCATAAGCCAGTCTACACCGGTTCAGGGACCCCTTAGCCCTGCTCTGGCGTGAAACTGGACAAAGGAAAGGGGAGTGACCACTCCCCTGCACCTCCCTTGGGAGGTGTCCAGAGCTCCTCCAGTGTGCTCCAGACCTCTGCCATCTTGGAAACAGAGGTGCTGCTGGCACACTGGACTGCTCTGAGTGGCCAGCGCCACCAGATGACGTCAGAGACTCCTTCTGATAGGCTCCTTCAGGTGTTAGTAGCCTATCCTCTCTCCTAGGTAGCCAAACCCTCTTTTCTGGCTATTTAGGGTCTCTGTCTCTGGGGAAACTTTAGATAACGAATGCAAGAGCTCATCAGAGTTCCTCTGCATCTCTCTCTTCACCTTCTGCCAAGGAATCGACTGCTGACCGCGCTGGAAGCCTGCAAAACTGCAACATAGTAGCAAAGACGACTACTGCAACTCTGTAACGCTGATCCTGCCGCCTTCTCGACTGTTTTCCTGGTGGTGCATGCTGTGGGGGTAGTCTGCCTCCTCTCTGCACTAGAAGCTCTGAAGAAATCTCCAGTGGGTCGACGGAATCTTCCCCCTGCAACTGCAGGCACCAAAAAGCTGCATTACCGGTCCCTTGGGTCTCCTCTCAGCACGACGAGCGAGGTCCCTTGAATCCAGCAACTCTGTCCAAGTGACTCCCAGAGTCCAGTGACTCTTCAGTCCAAGTTTGGTGGAGGTAAGTCCTTGCCTCCCCACGCCAGACTGCATTGTTGGTAACCGCGACTTTTGCAACTTCTCCGGCCCCTGTGCAGTTCCGGTGGAAATCCTTTGTGCACAGCCAAGCCTGGGTCCACGGCACTCTAACCTGCATTGCACGACTTTCTAAGTTGGTCTCCGGCGACGTGGGACTCCTTTGTGTAACTTCGGGTGAGCACCATTTCATGCATCCTTGTAGTGCCTGTTTCTGGCACTTCTCCGGGTGCTACCTGCTGCTAAGAGGGCTCCTTGTTTTGCTCGACGCCCCCTCTACCTTCTGCTCCAATTTGCGACCTCCTGGTCACTCCTGGCGTACAGCAGCATCCAAAAACGCTAACTACACGATTTGCAGCTAGCAAGGCTTGTTAGCGTTTGTTCGGCAGGAAAATACTTCTGTACAACTCTCCACGGCGAGTGGGATCCGTCCACCAAAGGGGAAGCCTCTAGCCTTTTTCGTTCCTGCAGAAACCTCAGCTTCTTCTGTCCAATAGAAGCTTCTTTGCACCCACAGCTGGCATTTCCTGGGCATATGCCCATCTCCGACTTGCTTGTGACTTTTGGACTTGGTCTCCTTGTTCCACAGGTACCATAGATTGGAAATCCATCGTTGTTGCACTGTTGGTTTGTGTCTTTCCTGCATTATTCCTCTATCACGACTTCTGTGTCTTTTGGGGAACTTTAGTGCACTTTGCACTCACTTTTCAGGGTCTTGGGGAGGGCTAATTTTCTAACTCTCACTATTTTCTAATAGTCCCAGCGACCCTCTACAAGGTCACATAGGTTTGGGGTCCATTCGTGGTTCGCATTCCACTTTTGGAGTATATGGTTTGTGTTGCCCCTATCCCTATGTGTCCCCATTGCATCCTATTGTAACTATACATTGTTTGCACTGTTTTCTAAGACTATACTGCATATTTTTGGTATTGTGTACATATATCTTGTGTATATTTCCCATCCTCTCACTGAGGGTACACTCTAAGATACTTTGGCATATTGTCATAAAAATAAAGTACCTTTATTTTTAGTATAACTGTGTATTGTGTTTTCTTATGGTATTGTGCAAGTGACACTTGTGATACTGTAGTAGCTTCACACGTCTCCTAGTTCAGCCTAAGCTGCTCTGCTAAGCTACCATTATCTATAAGCCTAAGCTGCTAGACACCCTATACACTAATAAGGGATACCTGGGCCTGGTGCAAGGTGTAAGTACCCCTTGGTACTCACTACAAGCCAGTCCAGCCTCTTACACGTAGGCTGACGGGGAGGGAGTTCCAGGTCTTGGCGGCAAGGAGGGAGAAGGATCTGCCACCGGCTGTGGTACCGTGGACGAGGGGGACGGTGGCAAAGGTGAGGTTGGCGGAGCGGAGCTGGCCAGTCGGGGTGGAGAAGTTGAGGTGCTCAATGAGGTAGGCAGGTCCGGCATCGTGGAGAGCTTTGTGGATGTGGATCAGGAGTTTGAAGGTGATCCTTTTGTTGACGGGGAGCCAGTGGAGGTCTCTGAGGTGGGCTGAGATGTGTTCGTGGCGAGGGAGGTTGAGGTTGAGGATGAGTCATGCTGAGGTGTTACGCTGAAGTTTTCTCTGGAGCTTGGTGGTTGTTCCCGCGTAGAGTGCATTACAGTAGTCCAGTCTGCTGCTGATGAGGGCCTGGGTGACCGTTCTTCTGGTTTAGATGGGAATCCATCTAAAGGTCCTGCGACGCATGCAAAGGGTGTTAAAGCATGAGGATGAGAGGGCATTGACTTGCTGGGTCAAAGTGAGCAATGAGTCCAGTATGAAGCCGATGTTGCATGTGTGGCTGGTGGGCGTTCGGGCAATTCCCAAAGTGGCAGGCCACCAGGAGTTGTCCCATGCTGCTTTTTTGGAGCTGAAGATGATGATCTCGGTCTTCTCCGAGTTTAGTTTGAGGTGGCTTGCTTCCATCCAGTTGGCGATGGCGTGGATTCCAGTGTGGAGGTTGGTCTTGGCGGTTGCTAGGTCTTTCGTGAGTGAGAGGATCAACTGAGTGTCGTCCCCGTAGGAGATGATGTTGAGGCTATTGGATCGGACGATGTTGGTGAGCGGAGCTATGTAGACATTGAAGAGGGTGGGACTGAGTGAGGATCCCTGGGGGACTCTGCCGAATGTCTTAGTGGCTTTTGATAGGAACAGTGGGAGGCGGACTCTTTGGGTTCTGCCCGAGAGTAAGGATGTGAGCCAGTTCAGGGCTTTGTGGCAGATTCCATCGTCGTGGAGGCGTGTGCAAAGTGTGTGGTGACAGACGGTCTCGAAGGCTGCGGAATGGTCAAGGAGGATGAGGGCACCTTTGTCTTGCCTGCTCCTGATGTCATCGGTGGCAGCGATCAGGGAGGTTTCGGTGTTGTGGTTCTTGCAGAAGCCGGACTGGGAGATGTCGAGTAGGTTGTTGTCCTCCAGGAAACGAGATAGCTGGCTGTTAACTATCTTCTCGATGACCTTGGCAGGGAAGGGAGTAGGGAGATGGGCCGGTAGTTTTTGAGGTCTTCAGGGTTGGCTTTGGGCTTTTTGAGCAGGGCATTGACTTTGGCATGTTTCCAGCTCTCTGGAAAAATGGGGTCAGGGGGACGTCAGCAGAGCGTTAAGAGTTCCAGTGAGATATGGTCTTTCTTTTTGGCCTCAGAGACAAAATAACCTGCTGTGTGTACAATTGCTGCCAGTGGAGCATGCTGTGTTTTTAGGGTGAGATGAGAGTTGCAGTAACCACCTCTCTACAGAACCAGTGCTTGTACTAGAGTTTTGATATATTGTTGTGGGCCGAAGTTATGAATTTCCACAAACAGGCACATTTTTTTGGGCATGATCTTCACTTGTTCCTTTAGATTGAGGGATGATTTAAAGTTTGGTGGACGTGTTACACCATCACAATTATTACAGATATCCTGTTCGCCGTATTACAAGTGCCATAGGATATAATGCAGTTTAGTAAGGCAAAAGGGACTTCAGTAGCATCTGTGACAGAATAATTAATCCACCAAAATCTAGATCAGGCCCTGTGTCTTTTGTCCAGGATAACTTCTAGGGGCTGAAGACATGGACTAAGTCCATCCAGCTTTGAGCTGCCAGAGGTGAACATGAGGAAATAATTACAAACTCTGTTTTCGCTGGATTCAGTTGTAAAGATGCACATTCACCCCATCTTGAGAGTGCTTGAAAGACGAAAAATTTAGTTTGGATAGAAGACTTTTAGGTAGAGTTTAGAGTCATCAGGACATGCATGAGAAAGGATCCATGAGTTATTCAGTAAAACTCAAAGTGGTTCAATATACAAATGAAATACGGTCCAGGCTAATGTAGATCCCCAAATTTCCCCTTTTCTTAGGCACTTGTTTTTGAGAGGCGAACACCCATTTTATCCTCTGTGATCTGTCCGTTAGATATGACTTGAACTTTTTGAGGACCACTCCATCAGTGTCCATGGGGTTTTTGAGATTGTTCAAAGGCATACCATGATTTACTGTATCGAAGGCTGTCGATAGGTTGAGCCAGGGGAAAAAAATGTATTCTATGTCAAGACCGGAGGCTTCGGATTATGCATGTTCAAATCTGTTGCAAGACTATAGAACCCATATTCAAAATCGGTAAGTAATAAAAAGGTTTCAATGTAGAATCTGCGGACCAGTTCACTGCTCTCATTATGTTTTGAAGTTGAGACCCCGGGCTTAAAGATTTTGACGTCAAGGCACCTCTCACTGAATGGGTTCCAAACTTGGAGGTATCTTTCCCTGTGTAGGAAGCTGGCCCTCTATGTAGTGTGCAAACCTACGCACACTGTGCAGGGACTCCAGGCAACCACACGTTGGTTTCCAGAAGCAAAAATCAGACCACCTAATGCTCCAATGTTTGAGGCAGCTTGGTCGAGCAGTTAGTCTAATCTAGGAGTTCTAAGCATTTGTTGTACTCACAGAATCAATCATGCATCACACACACTCAAGGAAAAACTTGAGAACAGCATTATAAAAATACTTCAGATATTTTATGTAATTTCTAAGATCAAGATGGTCAAGATATGTTAAGTACTTTTTGAGTTATGATTTCTCAAAGTTTTAATAAAGTCAGTGTTTCTGTGCATGATTATGCACCATAGGAATCAATAGGCAGTCATTTTTAAAAATGCATTACAAATCGTACATGTGGGTTACCACTCTCTTCTTTTGCAGGATGGTCGGAGCAGTTGGTGGGCACCTTTTTGCCAGTACTGCCAAACCAGCTCTCTGAGGTTTCCACTGAAGCCCCAGCTACTGCCACCTCACAGACAGGTTTCTGCCCTCCTGGGGTCTGAGCAGCTGAATCTCAGGAAGGCAGAACAATGCATTTCCTTTAGGAGAAGGGTGTTACACCCTCTCCCATTGGAAATAGGTGTTAAAGGAATGGGAGGGGTATCCTCCCATAGCCTCTGGAAATGCTTTGAAGGGCACAAAAAGCACCCTCCTTGCATAATCCAGTCTACACCAGTTCAGGGACCCCCAGTCCCTGCTCTGGCACAAAACTGGACAACGGAAAGGGGAGTGACCACTCCCCTGTGCATCACCACCCCAGGGGTAGTGCCCAGAGCTATCCCAGAGTATACCTGGTGTTAGCCATCTTGGATTCCAAGGTATGGGGACCCTCTTGGAGCATCTGAGTGGCCAGTGCTAGCAGGTGATGTCAGAGACCCCTCCTGATAGGTACATACCTGGTTAGGTAGCCAATCCCCTCTCAGGGCTATTTAGGGTCTCTCCTCTGGGTGTTTCTTCAGATTCGGATTGCAAGACTCCAGCAGGACTCATCTGCATCCTTTGCTTCACCTTCTACCATCGAATCGACCGCAGAACTGCTCCAGGAATGCTGTAACTGCAACAAAGTATCCAAGAAGACTACTGTGACCCTGCAACTTCAGCTCCAGCCAGCAACTGCAACAGTTTCCAGGTTGTGCACGCTCTGAGGACTGCCTGTCTTCATTCTGCACCAAAAGGACCAAAGGAATCTCCCATGGAGTGATAAAGTTGCTTCCCTGCTTCAGCAGGCACCTCTCTGTTACGACAAGCAGTACTCTGGGGCCCCTCTCCTGTCGACAAGCGTGATCCCTGGAACACAGGTGGTGAACCAAAGTGATCCTGCCTGTCCAAAGGTCCAGCTGTCCAAATTTGGTGGAGGCAAGGGCTGCCTCCCTGTGTCAGACAGTACACCTCTGCACAGCCTGTTCTGCAGCTCTTTGGGCTTCTGTGCACTTCTTCCAAAAGTCCTCAATGCACAGCGTAGCCCAGGTCTCCTGAAGTTTATCCTGCGATGCTCAGCTCCCTGAGTTGTTCTCCAAAGGCGTGGGATCCCTTTGTGTAGTGCTGTGATGACCGCATTCTGCAACTCCTTTGTCCCTGTGCTCTGGGACTCCAGTGGGTGCTGCCTAGTCGTCTGAGGGCTCTCTAAAGTGCTGAGAGCCCCCTCTGCCTCCTCAGTCCGAGTTGAGGTACCCTGGTCCCTCCTGATCGCAGGTAGCGCCTTTTCCCACCAATTGCAACATTTGCGTGAGCCAAGGCTTGTTGGCAGAATCCAACAACGAAAACCAGCCTGCATCCAACGACTCGACGTGGGACATCTCCTGCACCAAGCAGGAACCCACAGCTATCTTCTTTGGTGCATTTCTGCTCTCTTCTTCCAACTGGAGGACCCACTTTTGCACCTTCATCCAGGTGAGCAAGAGCTCCTGTTCTTGTTGGACTCTTCATCGACTTCTGGACTTGGTCTCCTCTCTCTACAGGTTGCCAGGTCCAGGAATCCATTGTTGGTGTCTTGCAGTCTTGCTTGTTTTTTGCATAATCCTTTACCACGACTCCTAGTGTGTTCTGAGGAAACTTGCTGTACTTTACTCCTGTTTTCCTAGGCTCTGGGGTGGGGTATTTTACTTACCTTTGGTGTTTTCTTACACTCCCAGCGCCCCTCTACACACTACACTTGCCTAGGAGGGAAACCGACATTCGCATTCCACTATTTTAGTATATGGTTTGTTTTGCCCCTAGGCCCATTGCAATCTATTGTGTTTTTCACTGTTTGTACTATTTTCTGACTGTGTACTTACCTGATTTTGGTTACTAGTGTAAGTATTGTGTATAATACTTACCTCTAGTAGGAGTATTGCCTCTAAGATATTTTTGGCCTTGTGTCACTAAAATAAAGTACCTTTAATTTTGGTAACACTGAGCATTGTCTTTCTTGTGTTTCAGTACTGTGTGACTAAAGTGGTACTGCAAGAGCTTTGCATGTCTCCTAGTTCAGCCTTGGCTGCTCTGCTACAGCTACCCCTAGACAGCCTAAGCTGCTAGATGCTGCCTACATTTCACTAAGGTGGATCACTGGACCTGGTATAAGGTGTAAATACCTCTGGTTCCCACTACAAGCCAGGCCAGCTTCTTACGGCAGCTCACAGGACAACGGGGACACTTTGGTGGGAGGTCCAGGGTGTTCCTGAAGTCTCTTTACTGGGGCTTCCTCCTGGTCCAGTTGCAGCTCTGGGGGAGCTGTTTTCTAGGAGTCCGATGTGCACTGGCCAGTACCTGGGGTATTGGCATGACTCAGCCACTGGAGGGCACAGTGCCATCAAGGTTGGCACACTTGTAGGTCTTGTCTGGCCTGTCATTGGTGTGTCATCAGGTCTAGCTGCACCTTCCAGTTGCGGAAATATCAGCCAGTCAGTGAAGTGACCCTCATTGGCTTGTTGGCACTTGTTGCTTTCTGGAGTCGTGCCTCCTCTCAGGGCGTGGAGGTCCTCAGGGGCTTTTTCGGTCAGTCAAGTGGTCAGCTCCTCTGCAGCGGCAATTGTCGGGACACAGATGCAGCAGGAAGGGTCTTGGCTCCTCTTCTGATGCAGCAAGTCCTCAGTTCTCTTACTGTGATCTTCTTTGTGCTGTCTTCTTCTTTGTCCTTTCGAATCTGTTTTCTTGGTCTACGGGTGCCCACTAAATACTGATTTTAGTGGGCGTTTTAGGGGGAACCTTGTAGTGTCCAATGAGACACTTACCTATGGATGGCTAAACAAACTATTGTGACCACTTCCTGTGGGAAGGGTCACTTCCCTAAACTTTATTGGCTATTTTCCTCCATTCCAAGATGGAAGGAACTGAATTTGGGGGTCTACCTCGCAGACAACACCTTAGGGGTGGTGCATGCCAGATGAGGCCACTGCTCCTCCCTTTGTTAGGTTTCCCGCAGAGTGACAATCACGTAGCTGGGAAACTCGCGTTTGACCACTGTCCAGCACATGTATTAAAATGGCTGCTCTGTTCATTCACCATGTCCCAGGTTTGGGAAGGACACAGTGGGGGCATATTGCTCATGCAGCTATTCCCTCACATATAATATGGAGCACCCTGCCTTAGGCTGCAAGGCCTGCTAGAGGGGTGCCTTACCCATAGTAAATCTAGTGTTTAGTGGACAGGGAACACAAGTAGTGTGCCAATTGACAGCCACCTTTGGAGGAATTTCAGAATGATGTTAACATCCTACAGGTTAGAATATTTTGGAAGGAGAGGATTAGATAGGCGAATGCCTCTCATAACTCTATTTACCAAAGGACGTTGACCAATTGGCTTTCCCTCAATAAGAGAATGACCCGCGGAAATTGCAGATCAATAGTTATTGACCGAAAAATATCCCAAGCCACTGGATGATATTTCTGGTAAGAAGTTAATGACAGAGTGTAGGAAAATATCATCTCTCTTGGCATGTTACCCCCAATTTTACCAGTATGTCACTATGTCTTTGCCTGTCTCACTGGGCCTAATGTGTGTGTCTGTATAGTGCTTAGCTGTGTCACTGAGGCTCTGCTAATCAGAACCTCAGTGCCTATGCTCTTGCTGCTTTTAAATTTGTCACTATAGGCTAGTGACTTCATTTATCAATTCCAATTGGCACACTGGTACCCCCTTATAAGTCCTTAGTATATGGTACCTAGGTACCCAGGGCATTGGGGTTCCAGGAGATCCATATGGACTGCAGCATTTCTTTTGCCACCCATAAGGAGCTCAGACAAACCCTTTCACAGGCCTGCCGTTGCAGCCTGCGTGAACTAATGCACACGTTATTTCACAACCATTTTCACTGCACTTAAGTAACTTATAAGTCACCTATATGTCTAACCTTCACTTGCTGAAAGCTAGGTGCAAAGTTACTAAGTGTGAGGGCACCCTTGCACTAGCCAAGGTGCCCCCACATTGTTCAGTGCCAATTCCCCGGACTTTGTGAGTCAGCCTCTGGAAATGCTTTGAAGGGCACAGATGGTTCCCTCCTTGCATAAGCCGGTCTACATCGGTCCAGGGACTCCTTGTCCCCTGCTCTGGCGCACAACTGGACAAAGGAAAGGGGCACGACCACTCCCCTGTCCATCACCACCCCAGGGGCAGTGCCCAGAGCTTCTCCAGTGTGTCCCAGACTTCACCCATCTTGCTTTGCAAGGTGTGGGGGCACTCTGGAGGCCTCTGAGAGGCCAGTGCCAGTAGGTGACGTCAGAGACCCCTCCTGATAGGTCCCTACCTGATACGGTAGCTAACCCCCCTCTCCGGGCTATTTAGGTTCTCTCCTGTGGGTTCTCCTCAGATTCTGCTTGCAACTTTCCTTCAGGAATCCTCTGCAACAACTTCATTATCCTCTGACCTCGGATCAACCGCAGCCTGCTGCAAGAACCTCTGTAACTGCAACAAAGTATCCACAAGAGATACTTTTCTTCAGCAACCTCAGCTCCAAGTCAGTAACTGCAACAGTTTCCACAGTGTGCACGCTCTGAGGAGTCCCTCTTTTCATCCTGCACCAGCAGGCACCTTTCAAGATGACGACCGGTACCCTTGGACTCCTCTCACAGCGACAAGCATGCTCCTAAGGACACATAGACTGTCCTGAGGTCCTGCTGACGCAATTTGGGGGAGGTAAGACCTTGCCTTCCCAGAGAGCGACAGTACCCCTGTGTACTGCATCTTCTTCACCTCCTGAGGCCTCTGTGCACTATTTGCAAAATTCCTTTGTGCACAGCCTGGCCCAGGTCCCCAGCACTCCATCTTGTGACGCTCAACTCGCTGAGTTGTTCTCCGGCAGCGTGGAACCTTCTTTTGTTGTGCTGCATCAACAGCGTTTTGCAACTTCTTTGTCCCTGTGCCCTGGGACCTCCAGAGGTGCTGGCTGGCATCCTGAGGGCTCTCTAAAGTGCTGAGAGCCTCCTCTATCTCCTCACACAGAGTTGAGGCCCCCAGGTCCCTCCTGGGTCCACCCAGTGCCCTTTTGATGCAAAACCCACTTTTGTCGTACCCAACGTTTGTTGACGATTTCCAATACGAAATAACATATGCAACGACCTTCACGTCATGGGACATCCTTTGCATCATGCAGGAACCTGCTGGCGTCTTCCTAGAGTGCATTTCTGCAGGTTTCAATTAACCGTGGACTCTTCTTTTGCACCCTCTTCTGGGTTGGCATGGGCTCCTGTCCTTCCTGGAACTTCTTTCGACTTCTGGACTTGGTCCCCTTCCTTTGCCGGTCTTCAGGTCGAAGTTCTTTGCAGACTTGGTTGGTTACTGCAAAATCCCAATCACGAGGTATAGTGTGTCCTAAGGAAACTTGCAGTACTTTACTCCTGCTTTTCTGGGCTCTGGGGTGGGGTAATTTACTTGCTTTTACTGTATTCTTACTCTCCCAGCGATTCTGCACACACACTGCACTTTTTTGGGGGGGAATTTGTGATTTGTATTCCACTTTCTTAGTATATGGTTTGTGTTGCCCCTAGACCTATTTTCTCCCATTGCATTCAATAGCATTTCCTATTGTTTGCATTGTTCTATGACTACTTACTTGTCTAATTTTGGTGTCTAGTGTATATATTGTGTATAATACTTACCTCCAGAAGTCGTATTGTCTCTAAGATATTTTTGGTACTGTGTCACCCAAATAAATACCTTTATTTTTGGTGACACTGAGTATTGTCTTTTCTTGTGTATAAGTACTGTGTAACTATAAGTGGAATTGCAGGGGCTTTGCATGTCTCCTAGTTCAGCCTAAGCTGCTCTGCTATAGCTACCTCTATCAGCCTAAGCTGTAAGAACACTACTACTTCACTAATAAGGGATAACTGGACATGGTATAAGGTGTAAGTACCCAAGGTACCCACTACAAACCATGCCAGCCTACACTACTGTCCAACTTTGGTGGAAGTAAGAGCTTGCCTCCCCACGTAAGACAGTATCCCCGTACACCGTGTGTTTTGTAGTTGCCAAGGCTTGTGGGCATCCTTCCACAAAGTTCTTCATGCACCCTGTAGCTCCGGCCCCCAGCACTCCATCCTGTGATGCACAGCTTCCTGAGTGGTTCCCCGGCGGTGTGGGAGCCTTTGTCGTAGTGCTGCATGGGCCTCCTTTTCCACCTTCTTTGTCCCCATGCTATGGGACTCCTGTGCATGCTGTCTGGTTTTCTGAGGGCTCTCTGAGTTGCTGAGTGCCCCCTCTGAGTCCACCTGGTCCTTCCTGGTCCTGGGCAGTGCCATTTCCCTCTAACCGTGAACTTTGCATTTACCAAGGGTTGTTGGTGGACTTCAGCAACACAAACCAGAATGCAATCTTTCCATCTGGCGTGGGACATCTCTTTCACTAACCAGGAACCCAACTCCGTCTTCTTGGTTGCAATCCTGACTGTTCTTCTCCACCGGTGGTTCTTCTTTTGTACCTTCATCTGGGTTAGCAGGGGCTCCTGTTCTTCCTGGACTCTTCTGTGTTCCTTGGACTTGCTCCCCTCCTTCCACAGGTCCTCAGGGCCAGGAATCCACTGTTGGTATCTTGCAGTCTCTTCTGGTGCTTGCATAATCTTCGTTCTCGTGTCTGTGTGTCTTCTGGGAAAGTTACTGTGTTTTACTCCTGGTTTCCTGGGCACTAGGGTGGGTTATAGTACTTACCTTTGGGGTTTTCTGGTACCCCCTAGATCCCCTTTACACATTACACTTGCCAAGGTGGGAAATCAACATTCACCTTCCACTTTCTTAGTACATGGTTTGTGTTCCCCTAAGCCCATTTCTACCTATTGTGATTTTTACTAATTGTACTGTTTTCTTGCCTATTTTTGCATGCTAGTGTATATAATTTGAGTATTACTTACATCCTAAGGGAGTATGATCTCTATGGTATTTTTGGTATTTGTGTCACCAAAATAAAGTACCTTTATTTTTGTAACACAGTGTTTTCTTTCATGTGTGTGAGTACTGTGAGACTACAGTGGTATTGCATGAGCTTTGCATGTCTCTTAGTTAGGCCTTGGCTGTTCATCCACAGCTACCCCTAGAGAGCCTGGCTCCTAGACACTGTCTACAGTTCACTAAGTAGGAATAACTGGACCTGGTATAAGGTGTAAGTACCATTGGTACCCTCCACAAACCAGCTTGGGCTGCCTTCAAAACCTCAGCAGGCTGAAAAGTCAATACTGGTGGTCCTCCAAGGAGCCCCCAGAGTACATGGAATCATACAACCAATGCATGCATTGGCATGGTGGAATTATTCCAACATGTTTGACAACAAACATGACCATATTCGGAGTTACCATTATAGAGCTGGAGATAGGTATTGACCTATGTCCAGTACACGCATCAAATGACATCCCTGCAATCACGAAGTCTGGGAAAAGTGGCCTGGAGTTTGTGGGGGTACTTCTGCTACTGCAGGAATGCCCTCACACACAGGTACTCTGCTCTGTGCACTCTTGCTGGAAGGTTTGCCATAGGGGTGACTTATAAGTGACCTGGTGCAGTGTAAAATGGCAGTGAAGGGGGTGCTTGCACTTTTTCATGAAGGCTGCAATGGCAGTCCTGCAAACAGTTTGAATGGGCTCCCCATGGGTGGCAAAATATATGCTACAGCCCATAGGGATCCCCTGGAACTCCAATGCCCTGGATACCTAGGTACCATATACTAGGGACTTATAAGGGGGCACCAGTATACCAAATGTGGAGTGAAATACAGTTTGGAGAGAGAGCATATTCACTGGGGTCCTGGTTAGCAGGATCACAGTGAGCACAGCCATGCACACCGATAAAACAGTTAAACACACTGGGGGTAACAAGTCTAGTAAAGGCCTACTTTCCTACACTCACCAAACCTTGGGCATAGAGTGGACAGAGTTGCCATTTTAATATATGTGCTGGACACTGATCAATACGAATTTCACACCTGCATGATGGCTGTGAGAAAGTACCCTCTTTCTAGCCTTGTTACCCCCACTTTTGGCCTGTTTGTGAGTGTATGTCAGGGTGTTTTCACTGTCTCACTGGGATCCTGCCAGCCAGGGCCCAGTGCTCATAGTGAAAACCCTATGTTTTCAGTATGTTTGTTATGTGTCACTGGGACCCTGCTAGTCAGGACCCCAGTGCTCATAAGTTTGTGGCCTATATGTATGTGTTCCCTGTGTGGTGCCTAACTGTCTCACTGAGGCTCTGCTAACCAGAACCTCAGTGGTTATGCTCTCTCATTTCTTTCCAAATTGTCACTAACAGGCTAGTGACCAATTTTACCAATTTACATTGGCTTACTGGAACACCCTTATAATTCCCTAGTATATGGAACCGAGGTACCCAGGGTATTGGGGTTCCAGGAGATCCCTATGGGCTGCAGCATTTCTTTTGCCACCCATAGGAAGCTCTGACAATTCTTACACAGGCCTGCCACTGCAGCCTGAGTGAAATAACGTCCACGTTATTTCACAGACATTTTACACTGCACTTAAGTAACTTATAAGTCACCTATATGTCTAACCTTTACCTGGTAAAGGTTAGGTGCAAAGTTACTTAGTGTGAGGGCACCCTGGCACTAGCCAAGGTGCCCCCACATTGTTCAGGGCCAATTCCCCGGACTTTGTGAGTGCGGGGACACCATTACACGCGTGCACTACATATAGGTCACTACCTATATGTAGCTTCACAATGGTAACTCCGAATATGGCCATGTAACATGTCTATGATCATGGAATTGCCCCCTCTATGCCATCCTGGCATAGTTGGCACAATCCCATGATCCCAGTGGTCTGTAGCACAGACCCTGGTACTGCCAAACTGCCTTTTCAGGGGTTTCGCTGCTGCTGCTGCCAACCCCTCAGACAGGTTTCTGCCCCCCTGGGGTCAAGCCAGGCTTGTCCCAGGATGGCAGAACAAAGGACTTCCTCTGAGAGAGGGTGTTACACCCTCTCCCTTTGGAAAATGGTGTGAAGGCAGGGGAGGAGTAGCCTCCCCCAGCCTCTGGAAATGCTTTCTTGGGCACAGATGTGCCCAATTCTGCATAAGCCAGTCTACACCGGTTCAGGGGACCCCCTTAGCCCTGCTCTGGTGCGAAACTGGACAAAGGAAAGGGGAGTGACCACTCCCCTGACCTGCACCTCCCCTGGGAGGTGTCCAGAGCTCCTCCAGTGTGCTCCAGACCTCTGCCATCTTGGAAACAGAGGTGCTGCTGGCACACTGGACTGCTCTGAGTGGCCAGTGCCACCAGGTGACGTCAGAGACTCCTTCTGATAGGCTCCTTCAGGTGTTGCTAGCCTATCCTCTCTCCTAGGTGGCCAAGCCCTCTTTTCTGGCTATTTAGGGTCTCTGTCTCTGGGGAAACTTTAGATAACGAATGCAAGAGCTCATCCGAGTTCCTCTGCATCTCTCTCTTCACCTTCTGCCAAGGAATCGACTGCTGACCGCGCTGGAAGCCTGCAAACCTGCAACATAGTAGCAAAGACGACTACTGCAACTCTGTAACGCTGATCCTGCCGCCTTCTCGACTGTTTTCCTGGTGGTGCATGCTGTGGGGGTAGTCTGCCTCCTCTCTGCACTAGAAGCTCCGAAGAAATCTCCCGTGGGTCGACGGAATCTTCCCCCTGCAACCGCAGGCACCAAAAAGCTGCATTACAGGTCCCTTGGGTCTCCTCTCAGCACGACGAGCGAGGTCCCTCGAATCCAGCAACTCTGTCTAAGTGACTCCCACAGTCCAGTGACTCTTCAGTCCAAGTTTGGTGGAGGTAAGTCCTTGCCTCACCTCGCTAGACTGCATTGCTGGGAACTGCGACTTTTGCAGCTACTCCGGCCCCTGTGCACTTCCGGCAGAAATCCTTTGTGCTCAGCCAAGCCTGGGTCCACGGCACTCTAACCTGCATTGCACGACTTTCTAAGTTGGTCTCCGGCGACGTGGGACTCCTTTGTGCGACTTTGGGTGAGCACCGTTTCACACATCCTTGTAGTGCCTGTTTCTGGCACTTCTCTGGGTGCTACCTGCTGCTAAGAGGGTTCCTTGTCTTGCTCAACGTCCCCTCTACCTCCTGATCCAATTTGAGACCTTCTGGTCCCTCCTGGGCTACAGCAGCGCCCAAAAACGCTAACTGCACGATTTGCAGCTAGCAAGGCTTGTTGGCGTTCTTTCGGCGGGAAAACACTTCTGTACAACTCTCCACGGCGAGTGGGATCCGTCCACCAAAGGAGAAGTCTCTAGCCCTTTTTGTTCCTGCAGAAACCTCAGCTTCTTCTGTCCAGTAGAAGCTTCTTTGCACCCACAGCTGGCATTTCCTGGGCATCTGCCCATCTCCGACTTGCTTGTGACTTTTGGACTTGGTCCCCTTATTCCACAGGTACCCAAGATTGTAAATCCATCGTTGTTGCATTGTTGGTTTGTGTCTTTCCTGCAGAATTCCCCTATCACGACTTCTTTGTCCTTTGGGGAACTTTAGTGCACTTTGCACTCACTTTTCAGGGTCTTGGGGAGGGTTATTTTTCTAACTCTCACTATTTTCTAATAGTCCCAGCGACCCTCTACAAGGTCACATAGGTTTGGGGTCCATTCGTGGTTCGCATTCCACTTTTGGAGTATATGGTTTGTGTTGCCCCTATCCCTATGTTTCCCCATTGCATCCTATTGTAACTATACATTGTTTGCACTGTTTTCTAAGACTATACTGCATATTTTTGGTATTGTGTACATATATCTTGTGTATATTTCCTATCCTCTCACTGAGGGTACACTCTAAGATACTTTGGCATATTGTCATAAAAATAAAGTACCTTTATTTTTAGTATAACTGTGTATTGTGTTTTCTTATGATATTGTGCAAGTGACACTTGTGGTACTGTAGTAGCTTCACACGTCTCCTAGTTCAGCCTAAGCTGCTCTGCTAAGCTACCATTATCTATCAGCCTATGCTGCTAGACACCCTATACACTAATAAGGGATAACTGGGCCTGGTGCAAGGTGCAAGTACCCCTTGGTACTCACTACAAGCCAGTCCAGCCTCCTACAATGGCCACTCTGAATCCTGGGTTGTTTGGTGTCAAACGACTCAGAATTATAAATGCAAACTGGTACCTGTATTGGATTTATTTTAAAATGTACCCGGGGTCACCTTAGAGGTGCCCCCTGCAACTGCTAACTACCCTGGCCTGGTTGCTGGTCGGTCATAACCATCCTGCCACCTGTAGACACAAGTCTGAAGCCCTGGAGAGAGCTCTTGCTCTCTGGGATTCAGAACAAAGCCCTTCCTGTGTGGAGGTCCTGACACACCCTCCCTCAGGAATGTGCACTGCCTTGCTGGTGAGCTTCAAAGGGCTTACGGCCCTTAAAACTCAACCCCCAGGCCTGCTGGTTGCAGCATATAGTCGCCACTGTTGCAAACCCCCACTTTTGGTGGGAGCAATGGCAGGAAAAGCAAACAAAGGACAGGAGGAGTGGTCCCACCTAGCATGCACCACCCTGAAGATGTTGCATGCGAGGTGACCTGTCCATTTAATTTTCCTCCATCTTGAATGAAAGGAAAATAGCCAATCAGGTGCAGGGCACCTGGTTAGCAGGGGCCCTGGCCACTAACAACTTTGAGGCTACATCAAATACCAGGGACAAAATTAGGGGGGACTAGCCAGGGCAAAAGAGGCCTTTCCTCGTGGCAGGGGTCACTGCTTTTCACACATTTTGAGCTTTAATCCAAGAGAGGGGTGCAGCATTTCACACGTGTTTGTATGCATGGGCTCAACATCCTGTGATTCTGGGTAAATCACTTAACCTCCCCTTTCCTATCAGAAGTGAATATGTCCTTGTGTAATGTAACTGGTGCTCATGTAAAGTGCTCTAGTGCCTTTGGTTCTAGTTTGCGTTATATAAAACTGCAAACAAACTATAAATTGCTGCTTGAATATTGCTGGCCATTAGGTGTCATGTTGAAGCATTTTGCTTGCCCAAGGACACAAAGGGACACATGGGACTGGGGATGAAACTGGCGAACTAATGCGAGCTCCAGTCCAAAGCCTACCTGATGGCTCCGGTGACTTTTGTCATCACTTTCCAAGTGTACGTGCTCAGTACTACACACATTTCCAGTCCCGGCCATTGGCTGAGCGAATAGGTAGCTTAATAGAAATAAGGCATAGGTAAAGTAAATAACAAATAGAGTAAGCAGATTATTGAAAGGTACGGTAGGGATCACATATACAACATTCTGCAGACCGATCCTCGGAGTGACAGTGAGGACGGGCAGCTCTCGGCAGTCATCTTTCTAGAGTCGATAATATGCTTACTATGTGTTTACTGTTTTCCGTATGACCTGTTGGCTTATGGAGCATGTGGTGCTCCCACCGTCCCTCATTGTGACCCTTCATGTCACTCTTTAAAGAACACGTCTCTTGGAAGAGGTGGGTGTAGTAATGTTTTACACACTTGTGAATGATGAAGGCAAAGTTGTCCACTCAGATATCCAGAGTTTGAGTACGTGGTTTGCAATCCGAGCTGGATTTGGGCCATGAGTCTATCTTCAATGCTAGACGGGCACCCATTACATCTTTCTTTAAGGACAATCAAAATAGGAATACTAGCTCTGTGGGTTGAGTGCCTGCTGCAGAGAGGTTTGTGTTCAGTGCACGTCCTGAACTCGCATAGTTGAAGGAACTTTTATATGTGATAATGAAGAAAAATTAGGGTTGGTAAATAAAATATTGCATAGGATCACACAGCTTTGGTCACACACGTAATCTGGGATTAACCCAAGGTGTTGATTGTGTAAAACAGTCCCTAGCTGGGTGTCTGTTGCTCTCATGTTACATGCAAGGGTACTGTTCCCTCTTTACTTCTTGCCCCATGAGGCTAGAGTGCAGGTAGCAAGTAGAAGACTCATAAAGAGACTTGGGATGAGAACAGGATAGAGAGAGAGAAAACCGCATCATCCAGAAGGTGTAAAATATGGGGCGTGCAGACAACACTGGAGAAAACGCGTGGACAGAAGCTTGGAGAGGTGGCGAGATCAGGACTTACATGTTCATGTTGCAATGACCACACTTCCCCATCAGTGAATGTGGCAAGATGTGTCAGTTGTAGCAACCAGATGCAGTGCAGAGGCACCTGTGAGTGAGGTAAGATCATTCAAAACCTTCCTGGTCCCAGTGCACACTGAACACTACGGGAACATGCTGAACTTTTATGCCCACCACCTTCAAATGTAACCAGCAGCCACTGATGGACAGGTGCCAATCAATACACCTTGCGTTGAAGGTTTGCAGCCTGGAATGTTTGGAAGGATCCTGCTATTGTACCTGACTTCTTCAAAAAGAGGCAGATGTTCCAACAGGAGATGCCCATCCTGCGCATGTTGGTAAATGTGGTAGTACATACTGGCCAGGGTTCTGGGAAGCCAGTCATTCCACCAGTAAGTTAAAGTATTGAACATTGACAAAAGATGAAATATGGTGCTAACATTCCTGGATTCTCTCCATTGTATAAAATAATTAGCTCAGACATAAACATGCTTCTAAACCTTGTATCTTTAATTCAAGCACAAGCGACTGGAGGAAACAAAAGGGCAACTAAACAATAGTTTAATGTAGAATTATCTTGGACAAGTCTTTCTTGCTGCTACCTTGTATGACAAAATGATATTGTCCTGGCCCCTTCCGGAAGAAATAAAAATGACTCTCTCTCTCTTTCCTTTCCTTGAGTAGCGTTTATATATTTACACTGATGGGCACCACCTCCCTTTCTTTGGGATTTCATCAGTACATATAGGTTTAAACCTAAAGCAGGATAGCCTAGCAATGTCCTTGTGCATGTTTTTGCGTGGTGCCTTCATGCACTTCCCACATCCTTCTGTGATGTCCTTATGCTCTGTAGGCATGTGTGCTCATGTGGTGTCCTTGTGCTCTGTAGGCATGTGTGCTCATGTGCTGTCCTTGTGCTCTGTAGGCATGTGTGCTCATGTGGTGTCCTTGTGCTCTGTAGGCATGTGTGTTCATGTGGTGTCCTTGTGCTCTGTAGGCATGTGTGCTCATGTGGTGTCCTTGTGCTCTGTCATCATGGTGAGAGTTTGTGTGGTGTTCCCTTGCTCTGTCCTCTGATGTATTTGTGTGTGTCCACCTTAGGTGTGCTTGTTCTTTGTCAATGTGCGTGTCTTCTCGTGTGGTATCCTCGTGCTCCATCGTGTATGTGTTCTCGTGTGGTGTGCTCATGCTCTGTCCATGTCTTCGTCCTTGTGTGGTGTCCTTATGTGTCCCTTGTGCAGTGTTGTCATGTGGTTTCCTTGTGTTCTAGCATGTATGTGTTCTTGTATGGTTTTCTCATGCTCTGTCCTTGTATGTGTTCTCGTGTGGTGTGCTCATGCTCTGTTTTTTTATGTGTTCTTGTGTGCTGTGCTCATGTTCTGTTCTTGTATGTGTTCTTGTATGGTGTACTCGTGCTCTGTCCTTGTATGTGTTCTCGTGTGGTGTCCTCTTGCTCTGCCCTTGTATGTGTTCTTGTGTGGTGTGCTCATGCTCTGTCCATGTCTATGTCCTTGTGTGGTGTCCTCATATGTCCCTTGTGCAGTGTTGTCATGTGGTTTCCTTGTGTTCTGCCATGTATGTGTTCATGTGTGGTGTCCTCATGCTCTGTGTATGTGTTCTTGTGCGGTGTCCTCATGCTTTGTCTATGTATGTGTTCTTGTGTGGTGTCTTCATGCTCTGTCTATGTATGTGTTCTCTTGTGGTGTCCTCATGCTTTGTCCATGTATGTGTTCTTGTGTGGTGTGCTCATGCTCTGTCCATGTCTATGTCCTTGTGTGGTGTCCTCATATGTCCCTTGTGCAGTGTTGTCATGTGGTTTCCTTGTGTTCTGCCATGTATGTGCTCATGTGTGGTGTCCTCATGCTCTGTGTATGTGTTCTTGTGCGGTGTCCTCATGCTTTGTCCATGTATGTCTTCTTGTGTGGTGTCTTCATGCTCTGTCTATGTATGTGTTCTCTTGTGGTGTCCTCATGCTCTGTCTATATATGTGTTCTCTTGTGGTGTCCTCATGCTCTGTCCATGTATGTTTTCTCGTGAGGGATCGTTATGTTCCGTCCTTGTGCCACATCCTCAGTGGGACTCAGCTTTGGCATTGAACCTCGGCCACTTGGTGATGAGGTTGTAGAAGCTGTTCCCTGGGCACCCAGTGGAAACCACATTAAGATGGCCCTTCAGGATGTAGTCTTTCCGAATGTAGCCCTTGGAGACTCCACACTTGATAAGTTCCTGTAAGGCCTTCAGCATCTGTTTGTGGCATATAGTGCTGTAGATTCACATGATGTGCATACTCCTGCCTAGAAGTGGGCTCAGATGTGCAGTCTGGTTTTCTTTGAAGAAGTATTTTGAGTCACAAGTTATAGTGACTCCTCCTATGAATGGATATGTGCATGGGCACCAGCTCCATTGCTACACTAGAGGTGAGTAAGGAATGGAGCGTAGGGATGGAAAAGAAGATGTCCATGCAGTTATAAAGGAAAGATTAAAAAAAGGCATCTGCAACAAACATAGGCTTCTGGGGACGATGGTGGACATATGTGAGTTTGAAGAACTACATGCCTGTAGGAAAGTAGCCTCTTTTTGGAATGGTTACCCCCACTTTTTGCCTATTTGTCAGTGTGTTCGACTGTCTTCACTGGGATCCTGTTAACCAGGGCCCCAGGTATTATGCTCTCTCCTTTTAAACATGGTTTCTGGAACCTTTCTCACCCCACATTTGGCATACTGGTGCCCCCATATAAGTAACTAGTATATGGTATATAGGTACCCAGGGCATTGCAGTACCAGGGGATTCCTATGGGCTGCAACAGTTTTTATGCCTCCCATAGGGCGCCAATGCAAAGTGTTCTGCAGGCCTGCCATTGCAGTCTGCGTGAAACGGGTGCATGCACCCGTTTTCACTACAGGTCACTGCCCCAGGTCACTGTAAGTCACCCCTATGGTAGGCCCTCTCAGCCCAGAGGGCAGGTTACAGGTACCTGTGTGTGAGGGCACCCCTGCACTAGCAGAGGTGCCCATACAAACTCCAGCTCCATTTTGCTGGACTTTGTGAGTGCAAGGATTCCATTTTAACAGTGTACTGGAAATAGGTCTCTACCTTTGTCCAGCTACATTATGGTAACTCCGAACTTGGGCATGTTTGGTATCAAGCATGTTGGAATCTTACCCCAATACTGTTGCAAGTATTGGAAGTATAATCCCATGCACTCTGGGGGCTCCTTAGAGGACCCCCAGCATTGCTACCACCAGTGTTACAGGGTTTTCCAGGCAGCCCAAGCTGCTGCCACCCCACAGACAGATGGGCTACAGATGGGCTGCTCCAGGTCTTCGGAGCTGACAGAAGATGGAGCCTTGTGCAGCAACCATTTTGGCTCAGAGGATTAATTGACTGCTGTTGGCTTTGGGGTCCAAGCCAGTTTTTGACATCAGCAGCATATTGTTCGGATCCAAAGATGTTTTTGACGTTGTTGAAGAGTGCTTTAGATCCAATGAGGTTTTTAACAAATGGCACAGCTTCAAGATTTTGCTTTGCCGCCAGTGACTGGTTTGGCGCCAGGTGCATATCGTGCTGTTGGTGCCGACTATGTCCTTTGGGCAGTGGTGGCCAGAAGGCCTTGATTCTGGTTTCAGGGCTTGACGGCTGACCCGCCCGAGGGTGATGCTGGGACTCTGTTCAATGCCAGGGTGGTAGAAGAAGGAGGGAGGTTTTACTCATTGCACACTTGTCCCAGAGGTGTAGATGGTTTGTTGGCCTCTGCATTGGAGTTGGATTCCTCCCAGAAACAGATTTGAGCCTCCTCAGTGTATGTTCCCAGCTGAAGGTCACCTTCGATGTCTTGTTCACCGAAGAGACCTGGTGTCGCGTAGGTTCTCATTTTCCTAATGAGACTACTGGATTTGGGTGGCAGAATCACCTGACCTGCAGGAACTGAGTTTGAGCCCACACCATGTGAGACCTGTCAGCCTAATACGGGTTTCTTTCCGGCTAACCAGGAGTGCCTCATCTACGCCCAAGAGCAGGGATGACTATGGCAACCGGGTGCATGACATAGATGACTTCTCAGGGAATCGTGGTCACTCAGATCTCATCTGTTTCTCTCAGTTACATTAGTCTCACATGTTCAAGGGCAATCAGAGGCAGAATATGGTTCAATAAAGTTTTATTGAAGTAACTGCATTTTAGATACTAAAGCATGTATTGCAATAACTAGGACGATGAAGCATAAGAGAAATAAAATTGTGTCAAGGAGAGTAAAACAGAGGAATACCCCTACAATACTGTCACTATGATTGATAGATAAAATTCCTTCCTAATCTTAGAACGCAGGATGCTAATCTCTAAGTCTGCCTTTCAGGTTCCACCCGGGAGTACATCATCCCTCATACCTGAGCAAGAGGCCTGTAGTCTAGATAGACAATGTAGGAGGCTGGTCTGGCTTACAGTGGGTTCCTTGTTGTACTTACACCATGAGCCAGGTCCAGTTATCCCTTATTAGTAGATTAGTAGTGTTCTAGCAGTTTAGGCTGATAGAGGTAGCTATAGCAGAGCAGCTTAGTCTGAACTAGGAGACATGCAGAGCTCCTACTATACCACTTATATTATATAGCACTATATCATAAGAAAACACAATACTCAGAGTTACTAAAAATAAAGGTAGTGACAATATGGCAAAAGTATCTCAGAGGATATACTCCCTTAGGAGGTAAGTAAAATACACAAAATATACATGCAAACCAAAATCAGGTAAGTAATCAGTTGGAAAAGTAGTGCAAACAATGTAAAATACAATAGGATGCAATAGGCCCAGGGGCAACACAAACCATATACTAAGAAAATAGAATGCAAACCACTTAGGGACCCCAGGCCTAGTGTAGTGTGCAGAGGGTTGCTGGGAGTGTAAGAAAACACTAAGGGTGTCCACGATACCCCACCTCAAGACCCTGAAAAGTAGGAGTAAAGTTACCCTACAACCCCAAAAGCACACTAAAGTCGTGATAGGAGATTCTGCAAAGACCACAACAGACTGCAAAGCACTGAAGATGGATTCCTGGACCTGAGGACCTGCAAAGGAAGGGGGCCAAGTCCAAGAGTCATGAAAGTGTCCGGGGGGGCAGGAGCACCCTAAACCCCGGATGAAGGTGCAAAATAGCTGCCTCTGAGTGGAAGAAGCTGAAGATTCTACAACAACGGAAGATGCCAGGAACTTCTCCTTTACACAGAAGATGTCCCACTGAGTGCTGGAGGAAGCAGAGTTGTTTCTTTGTAGAAATAAGCCTTGCTAGCTGCAAAGGTCGTGGTTGAAGAAAATGGGTGCTGCCCGGGCCCAGGATTGACCAGGAGGTCGCCACTTGGAAGAGTAGACACAGGGGGCCCTCAGCAACACAGAGAGCCCACGCAGAAGCAGACAGCACCCACAGAAGTACTTGAACACGGGTTCAAGAACACTGAGCATGGCGGTTGTCTCAACACTACAAAGGAGGGTCCCACAGAGCCGATGGTCAACTCAGTGAATTGAGCAATGCAGGATGGAGTGCTGGGGACCTGGGCTATGCTGTGCACGAAGGATTCCTTGCAAATGTGCACAGAAGCCCTAGCAGCTGCAGTTAATGCAGTACTCAGGATTACTGTCTGAAGAGGGGAAGCAAGGACTTACCTCCTCCAAATTTGGACAGTTGGACCACTGGACAGTCTGGGTCACTTGGGTCCACCACCTGTGTACCAGGGGCCACGCTCGTCAGGCAGAGAGGGGTCCCAGAGTACCAGTGATGCTGAAGTTTGGTGCCTGCTGGAGCAGGGGGAAGATTCCATCAACCCACGGGAGATTTCTTCTTGGCTTCCAGTTCAGGGTGAAGGCAGGTGACCCCCAGAGCATGCACCACCAGGAAACAGTTGAGAAAGCCGGCAGGATTAGGCGCTGCAATGTCGCTGGTAGTCTTCTTGCTACTTTGTTGCAGTTTTGCAGGCGTCCTGGAGCAGTCAGCGGTCAATCCTTGGCAGAAGAAAACCTTAGGCGAAGCACAATAGGGTAGTAAGGGTGAAAGAAGCCGCACATCTAGGCAGTAAAACAATAATTGTAGACAAGTATCAAGGTAACCGAAGAGTCTGGTGCAGACTGGCCCAGTGCCTTACTACCCCGTAGGCACCAAAATGGGTATCAGAGTACCCAAAGACAAAATTTGAACAGAATTGGCCACAGCACACAGGAAGTATAGTCCAGAAGTGTGGCAGGGAAAAGTATCCCTGGTAGTATGATGCTGAGGTACACAGTTGAACGAAGTCTCAAGTCTTGTGTGTTGATGGTGTCTTTATTTAGTAGATATTAGAAATCATAGTGCCATCAGTGAGATACAGCCAACACGTGTTTCGTCACACAAGTGACTTTATCAAGGCTGGGCCGTCCGGCCAGGATGGTACGTAACGCAGGAAAGTGATGAAGGGAGCCTCGTGATCAGTTAAGGAGGCTTGAAACGTCAGTGGTAACTTCTTAAAGTAGATCTATCTATAGTGTGGCTGAGTAAGAAATAGAACAAGTATGAAAAGGCAGGTAGACAGGCCCTGATAAGCCTGTGCTCGGAACCTGCAAAGGCGTAAGGATGCGTGGCACCGAGTTTGTTTGCACGAGTACTAATCCGGATTGGCACTATGATTTCTAATATCTACTAAATAAAGACACCATCAACACACAAGACTTGAGACTTCGTTCAACTGTGTACTTCAGCATCATACTACCAGGGATACTTTTCCCTGCCACACTTCCTGACTATACTTCCTGTGTGCTGTGGCCAATTCTGTTCAAATCCTTGGCAGAAGTCGAAGAGGGAGATGCAGAGGAACTCTGGTGAGCTCTTGCAAATCGTTATCTGAGGAAAAGCCCACAGGAGAGACCCTAAATAGCCCTCAGAGAAGGATTGGCCACCTAGAGAGGTAAGCACCTATCAGGAGGGGTCTCTGACGTCACCTGCTGGCATTGGCCACTCAGAGGCCTCCATTGTGCCCTCACACCTCTGGATTCAAGATGGCAGAGGTCTGGGACACACTGAAGGAGCTCTGGGCACCACCCCTGGGGTGTTGATGGACAGGGGAGTGGTCACTCCCCTTTCCTTTGTCCAGTTTCATGCCAGAGCAGGGCTGAGGGTTCCCTGAACCAGTGTAGACTGGTTTATGTAAGGGTGGCACCATCTGTGCCCTTCAAAGCATTTCCAGAGGCCTGGAGAGGCTACTCCTCTCAGGCCCTTAACATCTATTTCCAAAGGGAGAGGATGTAACACCCTCTCTCAGGGGACATCCTTTGTTCTGCCTTCCTGGGACTGGGCTGCCCAGACCCCAGGAGGGCAGAGGCCTTTCTGTGGGTTGGCAGCAGCAGTAGCTGCAGTGAAAACCCCAGAGAGCTGGTTTGGCATTACCCAGGGTCCATGCTGGAGCCCCGGGGATGCATGGGATTGGCACCCCAATACCAGATTTTGCATGCAGGGACAATTCCATGATCTTAGACATGTTACATGGCAATATTCGGAGTTAGCATTGTGAAGCTACATATAGGTATTGACCTATATGTAGTGCACACGTGTAATGGTGTCCCCACACTCACAAAGTCCGGGAAATTGCCCTGAACTATGTGGGGGCACCTTGGCTAGTGCCAGGGTGCCCTCATACTTAGTAACTTTGCACCTATACTTCACCAAGTGAGGGTTAGACATATATGTGACTTATTAGTTACTTAAGTGCAGTGTAAAAGGGCTGTGAAATAACGTGGATGTTATTTCACTCAGGCTGCAGTGGCAGTCCTGTGTACGATTTGTCTGAGGTCCCTATGGGTGGCAAAAGAAATGCTGCAGCCCATAGAGATCTCCTGAAACCCCAATACCCTGGGTACCTAGGTACCATATACTAGGGAATTATAAGGGTGTTCCAGTGTGTCAATTAGAATTGGTGAAAACGGTCACTAGCCTATAGTGTCAATTTTAAATGCAGAGAGAGCATAAGCACTGAGGTTCTGATTAGCAGAGCCTCAGTGACACAGTTAGTCTCAACACAGTGACACACATTCCGGCTACAAACTATGAGCACTGGGGTCCTGGCTAGCAGGATCCCAGTGAGACAGCTAAAAACAAACTGACACACAAGTAAAAATAGAGGTAACATGCCAGGCAAGATGGTACTTTCCTACAAGGTCTAATCAAGGGGACTGGGACTCCATTCAGATAACTAGCCAAGTTCGCTGCCGAAGCGTTACACCCGCCGTGCAAGGACAGCTGTATACAAACCACCGAATGGCTGACAGAAGTCTCACGTTCACTACTGCTAAGAAAGACCTCTTTCATGCCACTGAGACATTTGTACGAGAAGGGCAGCTCTCACACCTCATGTATGTAACTGTCTCCTAGTCTTTCATATCTGCCTCCTGGATTGTGTTTCAAGCAGGATGTGAATTGAAGTGTTGAAATAGGCAGATTAATGACCCCGTGCATTAAACATTTAGCAGATGGTATTTCACAGTAAAAAGTAACTTTTCTAACTTTTCAATATTTAGCATGTATTAAATCGCTTCCTTCTTAGCTATTAGTTGTTGTTGTTGCTTTAAATTAAATGTGGAAAATATGTCCCTTGCGCTGACGTGTTGCCAGGAATGCGACCTACTTTCACTGATTGTAGTGTCCAACCTAACTGCATAATGGACCTTAGCTGACTCTGCCCGTGGTGCAGAGAGGACATGTCGCTCTATAATATGTCTATTGCAGAAGAAACCATGTTGTTTAGTATGTATATCCGGTCGGACAAGGTGTTAATTCCATTATATACAACTGCTAATGCCTTCTGTAAATGTTTCTGATCTATTTGCCTTAACCGGGCAGCAGCTTCCTGTTGAGACAGATTCCAAATTTCACTATATACTGCGTATAAGAAGCGCTTTCTGTGTTGTTTTCTGAGGTCGAACAAGAAATCTTGTAAGTCAGTTTTATTAGATAGGAGACTGAGGTGTTCCTTAACAGCATCTAGTGAGGAACTCTTTAAACATTGCTGGCATAGTTTCCCTATACCATATGTTGTCTGTAGGAAGCTGCCTCTGTATATACTATATCAAAATGAGATATAGGCCCTCATTATGTCAATGGTGGTAATGACCGCCTACCGCCGCGGCGACGGCTGCCAAAACACCGTCGCCGCAGCTACCTATGCGTGGGTGAATGTGGATATGAGTGTGTGTATGCGTGTGTATGTTGGTGCGTGAATGTGTGTGCATGTCGTGGAGGGTTCTGGAGTGGAAGGACTCTGGGGAGGGGGAGAGGGGCGGGGGAGACCCCTATCAGTGACAGAAGCTGGGTCATAATCCCACGGGTGGGACAGTGACAGCCTCCTGGCTGGAGACTGAAGTCTCCAGCCCGGCAGCTGTTCCCGCCCTGGCGGACGGAGTGGTGCATTGGCGGTTTGGCTTCAGCCAAACTGCCAATGTCATATTTTGGGGAAGAGTACCGCCAGCCTGTTGGCAGTCCTTTTCTCCAAAAATACCGCCGTCCGCCAGGGTCATAATGAGGGCCATAGTGTGCATAGAGTCCAGGAATTCCCCCGTGGCTTGACAGAGACAAAAAAAGATAATACTAATGCTCTATTTGTAGTAGTGTGGTCGATCAGTTAGGCTTATCGGCGGGTAGTGCTAAGCATTTGTTGTACACACACACAAGCAATAGATTAAACACACACTCAATGACAACTCCAGATCAATATGTTTTCTTAATTTATTTCTAGAACCACATGATTCAATTAGCAGGTAAGTACATTAAATCAAAAGGTATTTTGCGCAGTTATAATCAGGACTTTGAATGGAATCAACAATGTACACAGTTTTTCTTAAAATGGCAAAAAGCTCTTTCAAAAGTGGACACTGCAATTTTCAACAGTTCCAGGGGGGAGAAAGTACAGTACCTTTTAGAGGTAAGTAACCAACTTACGGATTCAGTCTCCGGGGCATAGGTAGCCCACTGTTGAGGTTTCAAGATAACTCCAAACACCCAGCACCAGCAATACAGGGCAGGTTAGGTGCAGAGGTCAAACAGGAGACAAAATAACGTGGGCCCCTATGGAGACAGGGCGTACTCCGGTTCCGGTCTGCTTGCAGGTAAGTACCCGCGTTGTCAGAGGGCAGACCAGGGGGGTTTAGAGGAGAACTGAGGGGGGCACCAAACACACACCCTCAGCGGCACGGGGCAGCCGGGTATAGGGTGCAAACAGGGCATTGGGTTCCCAATGGAACTCTATGGGGAGACCCCGGGGTTCACTTAGGCACTGCAGGCAAGACACAGGGGGGGCTTTTTGGGCAAGCCACCAACTGAATAGGGAGGAGGACTGTCTGTTGGTCAATGCTGCACCGGTGGTCGGTTTCTCTTGAGTCTGGGGGCTGCGGGTTCAGTGCTTCTCCAGGCATCGGATATCTTCGTCCCGGGCAGTCGCGGTTAGGGGGTCCTCGAGATTCCCTCCTCAGGCGTCGTCGTGGAGGGGTGTAGAGGTCAGCCCAAGGTGGACACTCAGCAGGAATCACCTGGGGGTCCTCTCTGGATAATTGGGCAACCTGGACACGGGCCGTAGGCGTCGGGTGCAGAGTGGTTTTGGACTCACGTTTCTGGAGTGAGGTGGGAGTCCCTTGGAAGTCGTTTCCTCTTCTTCTGCTTGGACAGGTCCGCTGTTCACGGGAGTTTCTTAGTTCTCAGTGATGCAGGCAGTCCCCTGGAGGCTTTTCAGGGGTCACTGATCCTGCAGAACGTGTCGCTTTTCTTTTGCAGGGTCTTTGAAGCAGGAGATGGGCCGGTAGGGCTGGGGCCGAGTCAGTTGTTGCCTCTTTCTCTGTGAGGTTTTCAGCTCAGCAGTCCTTCTTCTTTTTTTGAAGCCGTCAGGAATCTGAATCTCTTGGTTCAGGGAGCCCTTAAATACAAGCCTTAGGGGCGTTTTTAGGGGTTAGGGGGCAGTAGCCAATGGCTACTGTCCCAGAGGGTGCCTACACCCTCCTTGTGCCCAATCCCTTTGGGGGAGGGGGGGCACATTCTTGTCCCTATTGGCCCTGATCCTCCAAACAAGTTGGAGGATTTTGCTGGGAGGGGCTCACCTCAGCTTTGGACACCTTAGGGGTGATCCTGGCTGAGGTGGTACACCTCTCTGTTTTCCCTAATTTTCCAGACAGACTTGCTGCAAAAAGTGGGGCTTTGGCCGGGGGGTGGGCATCTCCACTAGCTGGAGTGTCCTGGGGGCCCTGTAACCCGAGGCTTGAGCCTTTCAGGCTCACCACCAGGTGATACAGTTCCTGCAGGGGGAGGTGTGAACCACCTCCTCCCAGGGCAGGCTTTGTTTCTGACCACAGAGTGCACAAAGGCACTCACCCCATGTGGTTAGAAACTCGTCTGGAAGTGGCAGGCTGGCACAGGCCGGTCAGTCCTTCACTACCAGGCTGGCTGACATACAGGGGGCATCTCTAAGATGCCCTCTGTGGGCATTTTTCAATAAATCCCACACTGGCATCAGTGTGGGTTTATTGTGCTGAGAAGTTTGATACCAAATTTCCCAGTATTCAGTGGAGCCATTATGGTGCTGTGGAGTCTGTAATGACAAACTCCCAGACCATATACTCAATATAGCTACTCTGCACTTACAATGGCTAAGAATTGACTTAGACACTGTAGGGTTATATTGCTCATGCAGCTATGCTCAAACCTGTGGTATTGTGCACCCTGTAAGGCCTGCTAGAGGGGTGACTTACCTATGCCACAGGCAGTAATTTTGGGGGCATGGCACCATGAGAGGGGTGCCGTGTCGACTTTGCCTTTTTCTCCCCACCAGCACACACAAGCTGCAAGGCAGTGTGCATGGGATGAGTGATGGTCCCACAGGGTGGCATAATACATGCTGCAGCCCTTGGGGACATTCCCTGGCCACAGGGCTCCTGGTACCATGGGTACCTTTTACAAGGGACTTAACTGGTTGCCACGGCTGTGCCAATTGTGGAAACAAAGGTACAGTTTTAGGGAAAGAACACTGGTGCTGGGGCCTGATTAGCAGTGTCCCAGCACACTTTCAATCAAAGTTTGCATCAATACTAGGCAAGAAGTAGAGGGCAACCATGCCAACAGTGGCATTTTCCTATACACACCCCCAAACGAAAGAGTATGGGACTAACCTTTCCTAAGAGAATCTTCATTTTCTAGGTGGAAGAACCTGGAAATGCCATCTGCATTGGCATGGGCAGTCCCAGGTCTGTGTTCCACTACAAAGTCCATTCCCTGTAGGGATATGGACCATCTCAAAAGTTTAGAGTTCTCACCTTTCATTTGCATTAGCCATCTGAGAGGTCTGTGGTCAGCTTGAACAACAAAGTGAGTACCAAATAAGTATGATCTCAGCTTTTTCTGGGACCAAACCACTGCAAAGGCCTCCCTCTCAATGGCACTCCAACGCTGCTCCCTGGGGAGTAACCTCCTGCTAATAGAAGCAACAGGCTGGTCAAGGTCATCATCGCTGATTTGTGACAGGACTGTTCCTGGCCCATGTTCAGAGGCATCTGTCTGCACAATTAATTGCTTAGAATAATCTGTAGCTTTTAGAACTGGTGCTGAGCACATTGCTTCTTTTAGGGTGCAAAGACGTTTTGACAGTCAAGAGTCCAGTTTACCTTCCTTGGCATCTTCTTGGAGGTCAGTTCAGTGAGGGGAGTCACAATGGACCCATATCCCTTCACAAATCTCCTGTAGTACCCAGTCAAGCCGAGGAATGCCCTCATTTGAGTCTGGGTTTTTGTGGCCTCCCAATCCAGAATTGTCTTGATCTTGGGTTGTAAAAGTTTGCACTTGGCCTCCACCTACAAGGTGGCCCAAGTATACAACTGTGCCCTGCCCTATCTGGCATTTAGATACTTTGATAGAGAGGCCCGCTGCTTGTAGGGCCTGCAAAGCCTGCCCCAGGTAGACTAGGTGATCCTGCCATTTGGAACTAAAGAAAGCAATATTATCTAGATATGCTGCACTAGAGGATTCCAAACCAGCAAGGGCTTGATTCACCAAACTGTTGAAGGTGGCAGGGGCATTCTTTAGGCCAAAAGGCATAACAGTGAATTGATAATTCCAATCAGGTGTTGAGAATGCTGTTTTCTCTTTATCTCCAATGCCATCCTAATTTGTCAGTACTCTGCAGTTAAGTCAAAGGTACTTAGAAATTTGGCTGCACCTAACCTGTCAATTAATTAATCAGCTCTGGGTATGGGGTGTGCATCTGTCTTGGTGACAGAACTGAGTCCTCTGTAGTCCACAGAGAACCTAATTTCTCTACTGCTATCTTTGGTATGTGGTTTGAGGACCAAGACCACTGGGCTAGCCCAGGGGCTGTCAGAGTGCTCTATTACCCCTAGCTCCAGCATCTTGTGGACTTCCACTTTGATGCTCT